>NC_143072.1:9794903-10104807 GCF_052426305.1 Pelodiscus sinensis | reverse complement strand
GGCTGGCGGATGAGTTCACGGAGAGCCGGTCCGGGTGTGAACGGGAGTCCCGGAGAGAAAGAGAATTGCGCAGAGACCGGTTCTCGGCTGAGCAACGGAGAGAGACACCTCCGAGGCGAGCCCCAGGGACCAGGACCAGACAGCGAAACCCCAGAAAACCAGCCAGGGCCCGGGCAGAGCCGACTCGAATGGGCCCACAGAACCTAACTTGCCATCGCTGTGGGCAACGAGGCCACAAGAGGACTCAATGCACCAGGCGCAAGAACAGGTCCCATGACCTGGGACTTTCCAGGGTTAACTGGCTGGGGCGGGAGGAAGGGCAGGCTGCCCCAGAGGCAGGGGCTGGCAGGCAACCCTCCGCTCGGGGAGGGGGGAAGGATGCTCAGTGCACCTCCCCTGGGAGGTCTGACACTCGGGAGACAGATTTATCCGTGCACCGGGTGGGGGCAGGGCGGCCCCTGCGAAGGGACTGCCTCAAACCCCTGGAGGTGGATGGCAGGAAAGTGACGGGTTTCTGGGACACGGGGGCAGAGGTGACACTGGCCCGACCTGACATAGTGGCCCCAGACCGTATGCTACCCGACACTCAGCCGACACTGAGGGGCATGCACTGAGGGGTACCCTTTAAGGTACCCGTAGCCAGGGTGCATCTGAAATGGGGGGCCAAGGAGGGCCCCAAGGAAGTGGGGGTGCACCCGCACTTGCCCACCGACGTGCTGATGGGGAGTGACCTAGAGGAGTGGCCAGACGGACCCCACAGGACGCTGGTCACCACCCGTAGCCAGAGCACACGAGGGGCTGGCGGCCCGGAACTCGAGGAGGTTCCCCAACAGGGGGCCCAGGGCCCCGTCCCAGCAGACCTAGAGTTGGACCTAGGCAGTGGGGGGAACCACGGCCCTGTCCCAGCCCCAGCCGCTGAATTCCAGGCGGAGGTGCGGGCGGATCCCTCCCTGCAGGCCCTGAGGGACCGGGCTGACCTGGGTGCAGCTCAACCCCTAGGAGGAGATTGCCAGGAGAAGTTCCGGTGGGAGAGGGGATTTCTGTACCGGGAATGGCTTTCCCCCGGGATGGTAGGGAAGTGGGGGCTCCAGCGGCAGCTGGTGGTTACCCAAAGGTATCGCCGCAAGCTGCTACACCTGGTCCATGACATCCCATTCTCGGGACACCAGGGGATCCGGCGCACGCGGCTGAGGCTGCTCCAAAACTTCTACTGGCCGGGGATGTTTGCAGCTGTACAGCGGTACTGCCGGTCCTGCGACTCCTGCCAACGAGTGGGGAAGGCCCAAGACAGGAGGAAAGCTGCGTTGAGACCCCTGCCCATCATAGAGGAGCCTTTCCAGAAGATGGATATTGTGGGGCCCTTCAACAGAGCGACCCGGACAGGGAAGAAATACATCCTGGTGGTGGTGGACTTTGCCACCCGCTACCCCGAGGCCGTGGCCCTGCCCTCTATCGAGGCAGACACGGTGGCAGATGCCCTGCTGACCATTTTCAGCAGGGTGGGGTTTCCCCAGGAGGTTCTCACGGACCAGGGATCCAACTTCATGTCGGCCCTGCTCCGGTGCTTGTGGGAGAAGAGTGGGGTGCAACACACTTGGGCCTCGGCGTATCACCCCCAGACCAACGGGTTGGTGGAGAGGTTCAATGGGACTCTGAAGCAGATGCTACGGACTTTTATGCACAAACACCCGCAGGACTGGGACAAGTACCTACCCCACCTGTTGTTTGCGTACAGGGAGGTGCCCCAGGAATCCACGAGGTTCTCGCTGTTCGAGCTGTTATATGGGAGGCAAGTGAGGGGCCCCCTGGACTTACTGAAAGACGAGTGGGAGGGGAAGGTCTCCCCAGAGGGTGAGCCGGTCGTGGAATATGTCCTGACGTTCCGGGAAAGACTTGCCGAGCTCATCGGCCTGGCCAGAGAGAACCTGAGCAGGGCCCAGAGGAAGCAGAAGGTCTGGTATGACCGCAATGCACGGGCCCGCGCCTACGCTACCGGGGACCAGGTGATGGTCCTGATCCCCGTGCAGGAGAACAAGCTGCAAGCCGCCTGGGACGGCCCCTTCAAGGTGGTTAAGCAGCTGAACGAGGTGAACTACGTGGTGGAGCTGACGGGCCAGACGCGCGGCCAGCGGGTGTATCATGTTAACATGATGAAGCCGTACTGGGACAGGGAGAACTTGGTACTGGCCGTGTGTAAGCCCTGGGAGGAGCAGGGGGAGGATCCCCTGGTAGGCCTGTTCCCTGGGACCGGAGAGGACTCTTCGCTGGAGTCAATTTCCCTCTTGGACCAGCTCATCCCGGGCCAGCAGGCCGAGATCCGAGAGGTGCTGCGCTCCCACCAGCAGCTGTTCTCCGACAAGCCTGGTCTCACCAACCTGGCTGTCCACTGGGTGCAGATGGGCACTCACCCACTGGTGCGCTGCTCCCCATTCAGAGTCACGGGGAAGACAGCCCAGGACCTGGAGAGAGAGGTCCAGGACATGTTGGCCCTGGAGGTGATCCAGCCATCCTCCAGCCCCTGGGCCTTGCCCGTGGTGCTGGTCCCCAAGAAGGACGGGTCGATCCGATTCTGCGTGGACTACCGGAAGCTCAACGCCATCACGGTGTCCGACGCCTACCCGATGCCAAGGCCCGACGAGCTCCTGGACAAGCTGGGGGGAGCTCGCTACCTCACCACCCTGGACCTCACCAAGGGCTACTGGCAGGTGCCGCTAGACCAGGAGGCCAGACTGAAATCGGCTTTCATCACGCCGCTGGGGCTCTATGAGTTCCTAGTCCTGCCCTTCAGCCTCAAAGGGGCACCGGCCACCTTCCAGCGCCTGGTGGACCAGCTGCTGCGGGGAATGGAGAACTGTGCCCTAGCATACATAGATGATATCTGCATCTTCAGCCAGTGCTGGGAGGACCACATGGCCCAGATCAGCCAGGTACTGGATCGGCTGAGGGAGGCTGGGCTGACTGTAAAGTCTGGGAAGTGCAAGGTTGGAATGGCCGAAGTGTCCTACCTGGGCCATAAGGTGGGGAGTGGCTGCTTGAAGCCAGAGCCGGCCAAAGTGGGAGCCATCCGAGACTGGCCTGTGCCTCAGACCAAGAAGCAGGTCCAGGCTTTCATTGGGATGGCGGGGTACTACCGGCGGTTTGTCCCCAACTTCAGCTCCATCGCTGCCCCAATCACAGAGCTGTGCAGGAAGGGGAGGCCAGACAGGGTGGTCTGGACGGAGCGGTGCCAGAGGGCTCTCTGTGCACTGAAGGAAGCCCTGGCCAAGGCCCCAGTGTTGGTAAACCCGGACTTTGACAAGCCGTTTATCGTGTTTATGGATGCCTCGGACACCGGGCTGGGGGCGGTGCTGATGCAGGCGGACGAGAAAGGGGAACGTCACCCCATCGTGTACCTGAGCAGGAAACTGCTACCCCGGGAGCGGAGCTACGCGACCGTAGAGAGGGAATGCCTGGCCATGGTGTGGGCCCTGCAAAAGCTGCAGCCATACGTGTTTGGCTGGCGTTTCACGGTGTACACCGACCACTGCCCCCTGACCTGGCTGCACCAGATGAAGGGGACCAACGCCAAGCTGCTGCGGTGGAGCCTGCTCCTGCAGGACTACGACATGGAGGTGATCCACGTCAAGGGGAGTGCCAACATCATTGCCGACGCGCTGTCCCGTGGTGAGGGGCCCGAACTTCCCTAGGTCACGAGCGGAGTGGGGGTACTTGCTGGGCTGTGGTGACCTCTGCTGTCTGGAGCGAGACCCAGCAGGGAAAACCTCATTATGCAAAGGTGATGCCAAACCTGTTGAACCAGACAACCCCCATGGAGAGGAACAAAGGAAGGTGGAATGCTACCCTGGCTGGGGGGCAGGGCTGGAAGAGTGTGGGTTAGTTGCTGTCTGGGAGCATGGAGGAGACAGCCTAGGGAAAGGGGCTGGAGTTTAGGGGCCCAGTCTCCCCCATCTCAAGGGGGCCTGAGGCATCCTAGCCCAGCTCTGTGACCAGATTCCATCTGTGCTGTGCTGTATCCTGGAGAGGCAATAAACTTCCTCTATTCCACCGGCTGGTGCAGTCTGTTTGTGCCATTTTGGGGTGCAGGAGACGGGGGACCCCCAACGCGCCGTCACAGTCCCAATCCCAGAAGCAAGCCCCGCTGAGATCCTGGCCGCCGCAGGCAGTGTGTAGTACAGTCGGGACAGACTGAACCCTCCCATGCGGAGCACTTTCACCTCCTCCCCCCCCATTTTCCCTGGGGAGGCCCATCCCCTCCTTGCAGCCCCCTTCCCCCCCGGCCCATTGGCTGGTGGGTGCCATCCCCGCATGAAAACTGCTCCGACGGTGGATCTCCCCATGCTGAACTGGTTCCCGACGGATCGGTAGCTGTCCAGCGTGGACATCTTCCACAGGGCGATGGCTACACGCTTCTGGAGGGGGATGGCAGGCCTCATGCGAGTGTCCCGTCGCCGCAGAGCAGGGGCGAGCCACTCACAGAGCTCCAGGAAGGTGTCCTTCTTCATCCTGAAGTTCTGGGTCCACTGTTGGTCTCCCCAGCGCTCCAGGACGATGCGGTCCCACCAGTTGCTGCTGGTGTCCAGTCGCCAGATGTGGCGGGGCACGTGGGCATCCGGGCACTGCTGCGGCTCCTCCACAGCCCCCAGGGAGGCCAGGGGGAGAGGCAGGGGGCTGACATGCACCAGATGGTGCCAGGCAGCCTCCAGCCATTGCTGGCAGGCTTGCAGCAGCAAGTCCAAAAACTGGAGTAGCATGCTCAGGGCGAACTCTGGCTCCATGCTGCCAACTGTGGCAGCGTCCCCAATGGGAACCACCAACACAGGCAGGTGGTGAGGAAAACACTTTGCTGTCCCTCGGCGAGGTAGGCAAGCAAGCGGAAAAGCTGAGAACCGGCTGTCCAGGGGGTCCCTTTAAGCATGAGCCTCAGATAGCCTCAGACAGCAGCCACACAAAGCAACTATTGACCTGATGCCCTGCCGGAACCAGTTTCAGCTGCCCTTAAATACGACCCAGCATCCAATCAGTGTGGACGCGCTATTTCGAATTAGCAAAACGCCAATTCGAATTATTTTTGGGGTCTAGATGCGTTATTTCGAATTAGCTTATTTCGAATTAACTAATTTGAAATAAGTTAGCTCGAATTAGCGCTGTAGTGTAGACATACCCTAACTATTTGCTGTTTCCAGCTCTGCTGGGTGTCCCTGAACTTTCTTACTCTAGCTGTATTACCAATTCACCCCCCGGCTGTTCTCCTGAAGGGGGGTGTCCTTAGCAGAGCCTGCAGGGGCTGCATCTCCTGCTCCGTGGAGCCCCAGGCTTGCTATTCCTGGAGGCCTCCCAGGGGGGTCAGGAACCGACGGGCCCCAAGAGTTAAGTTGCCGGGTGAGGTCTGGCCTGGCAGCTTTCCTCTGCCCCTGAACTCAAACGCAGGCCTGTACTTGGACCCGGCCTCCCAGATTCTCTCCGACAGCTGCTGCCTTCTGAGCGAGGCACTGGGAATGCGCTGCCTCCTAGGTGGTCCCCAGGCAGCCCCCAGGCAGGCTGGCCTCGGCTTTGCCACAGTCTGTTTGGCTCAGCTGACAGCAAAGCCCCTGGTGTCCAGCTGGGGAGCCCCACTTCCCTAGTCTGCATGTACATCTAGACTACAAACTTCTGTCAACAGAGGCTTTGTCGACAAAGAGCGTTTAGACAACAGCCAGTTGTGTGGACAAAGAGTGTCTAGACAACAGCCAGTTGTGTGGACAAAGAGCGTCTAGACGACAGCCAGTTCTGTTGACAAAGAGTGTCTAGACAACAGCCAGTTGTGTGGACAAAGAGCGTCTAGACAACAGCCAGTTGTGTGGACAAAGAGCGTCTAGACGACAGCCAGTTCTGTTGACAAAGAGTGTCTAGACAACAGCCAGTTGTGTGGACAAAGAGCGTCTAGACGACAGCCAGTTGTGTGGACAAAGATTGTCTAGACAACAGCCAGTTGTGTGGACAAAGAGCGTCTAGACGACAGCCAGTTGTGTGGACAAAGCAAACCGCTTTGTCAACATGAGAGTGTAGACGCCAAGGACAGTGTAGATGCAATAGCGCCCTCTGTCCACAGAACTCTGTCGACACTAGGCGCTATTCCTCGTAGAATGAGGTTTATAGCGGTCGACAAAACTGCCGCGTTCTGTCGACGTTATGTTGACAGAACTCAGCGGAAGTGTAGGCGCAGGTCTAGTTTTGTCAACAAAAGTGCACTTTTGTCGACAAAACTCTGTAGTCTAGACACACCCCATGTGGCATGCAAGGGGGGGCTGCCTAGAGGGGAGGCGGGGAGGCGCGGAGAGGCAGTTGGCAGGGTGGCGCCCTCGTGGCTCGCTGGGGACAGAGGGGCGGGCAGCAGGGCGGCAGGATGGAGGCAGAGCAGCTCAGGGAGCTGGCTGGAGCCCCCCTGCATTGCCAGGTGGGAGATCAGGGAGCAGCCTCGGGCCATTCGCCCAGTGGGGGATCAGATTTCTCACTTTGTTTCCGGGGGGTGCAGGCCTGGCCGGAGGGAGGGCGGAAGGAGGGGCGGGAACCCTGCCCACATGTCCACTTGCAAGCTGAGAGAATCTGATGGCCAGGGCCCTTCGTGTGCTCCGCACCGGGGGGACACTGCCCGGCTAGGCGGGGGGGCCTGCCTGCTGAGGGGTGTGGCTGGCTCCCGCAGGGCTTAGGGGCTGGAGTAGAAAATCCCCCCGCACAAGAAGTGCCCGTTTGTGGGCAGCAGGACTGGCAGAGCCTGGGGGCGGAGGTGCTGGGACGGGGGGGGGGCGACATGGGCCAGGCCAGCCAACAGCAGGATGTCAGCCCAGGCGGGGCCCACAACCTCTGGAGCCGCCCCTGCATGGGCCTAGGCCCCTGCCCCACATCTCCAGCATGCAGCCAGACTCTGATCCTGGCACTGCCCCCCACCCGCTTGTCAGTGAGAGAGGGGCAGCACTGGGGGGCACCCAGTAGGAGCGTGTCCCTTGGTGTCAGGCCGTGGCACTCCCTGCTTCGGCAGTGCCACATGGACATGGGCCACCTCTGGGCATCCTCCCCCCACCGGGGCATCAGCCCACACTCAAAAGAGCCAGCAGGTCGCCCCAAATCGGCCCTTCTCTGGGCTGCCCCTTTGTCTGCGCCCGCGTCAGCCCCTTGGGGGCTCCTCCCCTCAGTTCACCTCCCCACATGGCCCCTGGGAAAGGATGGGCCAGAAAGCGCCTGGAGCTCTGATCTCGGAGCCCTGGATTCTGCCCCCAGGCCTAAGAGACTTGGTTTCCCCCGGGGCAGCCCCCTGCCCTGTCAGAGCCCGGGGCTCCTGCTGCGCCTTGGGACCTGCCCAGGGGAGCGTCTGTCTCTGGCTACTGCTCCTCTGAGCTCCCGGTGACCAGGAATTCGATCTGCCCTTCGGCGCGTGAAAGCCGCCAGCCGGGCCGGCTCCCTGCAATCCGACCCGCGGCCGGAGGTGATGCACCAGCGTCACTCACGCTGCACGACCACAGGCCATTATTTCAGGGCCTTCCAGACTGGATCCTGGTGCCGAATGCGGCTGCCAGAAACCTCAGCCCCACTGGCTCCCATCCGAGCCCCAGCAGCACCCACTGGCTCCCAGCTGGCCAGGCTCCCGGCTCCACTCAGCCATGGCAGCAGAGCCAGGACCCGCCTGCCTGCGCAGGAGCCAGGCTCCCACTGGCGCGCCAGGGAAACGGGCCAGAAACCCACCGGGCTCCGTGTCCCCTGGAACTCCCTGGCGACCCA
The DNA here is from genome assembly GCF_052426305.1 of Pelodiscus sinensis. NCBI lineage: Eukaryota > Metazoa > Chordata > Testudines > Trionychidae > Pelodiscus > Pelodiscus sinensis. The sequence goes on along the minus strand of NC_143072.1, from coordinate 10,097,055 downwards.
CGGTCAGACCTGCCCATGGGCTCCCTCCCATGCAGCTACCCACCCAAGGGCGGCAGGGATGGCGCTAGCCCCTGGAGCCCCCATGCTCAGCAGCACCGGGGCTCGGTTACCACCCCTCCGAGAAGGGTTCGACGTTCCCGAAACCTCGCTCACGTCAGGGTTCGACAGGAAGCCTTTTCAAGGACACCACACGGGGCCCAGTTCTCCCGAGTAGGGCTGCCAGGCGGCCAGTTTGAACCGCACAGGCCAGTGTTTGAGCTTTCTGGCCGGAAACAGACAAACAACAGAAACGTCGGGGATTTTCGAACTCGGATGGAATGTCGACTGTGATGGAATGTCACGTGTGTCCGGGATTGTTGTTGAAACCAACTGGCAACCCTACTCCGGAGTGAGCACTGCACCCCCCTCGCCCTGCACTCCCCTCACCCTGCACCCCCCCCTTGCCCTGAACTCCCACTAGCCCTGAACCCCCCTTGCCCTGCATCCACAACCCCCTCAACCTTTACTCCCCTCGCCTTGCACCCCCCTCGCCCTGAACCCCCCTCGCCCTGCACTCCACCTCGCCCTGAACTCCCCTAGCCCTGAACTCCCCCTAGCCCTGCATCCACAACCCCCTCAACCTTCACCCCCCCTCGCCCTACACCCCCCTCTCCCTGAACCCCCTTGTCCTGCATCTGCACCCCCCTCGCCCTGCATCCACACACCCCTTGCCCTACACCCCCCTCGCCCTGCATCCACACCCCTCTCGCCCTGCATCCCCCTGTGATGACACATCGGGGTTCCCCTGTCTCCTGCACCCCCGTAATGGCACGGACAGACTCCTCCAGCCAGTAGAGCAGAGGGAGTTTATTGCTTCTGCAGGATACAGCACAGCACAGATGTAACCTGGTTCCAGGGCAGGCCTAGGATGCCTCAGCCCCCCTTGAGATGGGGGAGACTGGGCCCCTAAATCCCAGCCCCTTTCCCTAGGCTGTCTCCTCCATGATCCCAGACAGAGACTAACTAACCATCCCTTCCAGCCCTGCCCCCAGCCAGGGGCGGCATCCCACCTCCCTTTGTTCCTCTCCCTGGGAGGTAACCGGTCGAACAGGCACCTCCCTGTCCCATCAGCTACTCGGCTGGGCCGTGCTGCAGCCAGCAGCCAGTGGGGGTCACCCACAGCCCCAGCCTAGCAACCAGCCAGGTACCCACACTACGTCACACCCCCTCGCCCTACAGCCCCCTCGCCCTCTATCCACAGCCCCCCCTCACCCTGCATCCACAGCCCCCCCTCGCCCTGCATCCACAGCTCCCCTCACCCTGCAGCCGCAGCCCCCTAACCACAGGTCGCTGGCCAAGCCAAGCTGTCCACACCGGGTCCAGCCTGCTGAGCTCACTGGATTTCCTCCGGCTCGTGGCAGACGTGTCTCGCCCGGCTTCCCTCTCCCCATGGCCACATGGGAAGCGCTCAGCTCCTGCACTGGGGGGCAGGCGACGGGGGCTGGGGACCTGCTGGGCACCGGGGTTCTGGAGTCAGCTGCTGCTGTGTGACCCGGATGTCGGCGAGGCAGCCGCAGCCAGCCCCGGGCACAGGGCCACACTGAGGTCGTGGGGCGTAGGCCTGGGGTGGGAAAGCAGGGCCTGATGAGGCAAATCCCCGGCGTTCCTGGGGCAGGGCTGCCAGGAGCCACACGGCTCAGGGTTCAGTGTTGCCACGGTATCAGTCAGCTAGACACATGCAGTCTAGAGGGGCCGCTGTGTGCCCCGAGAGCAGTGCCAGGCCCTGGCCAGGCCCCTCTGGGTCCTCCCTAGTGCTTGCCCTGGGGTGGGGGGGGGTGGCTTGTCACCCACCCCGCCTGCAGCACCTTCCCCCCCCCCCCCCCCCCGCTTTCCATGTCCGGAATCGATGCCCTCCCAGCCCCTTCCTCTGGGCTAATGGCTCTTTCTTAGGTTTGCTATGAAATGTGCCAGCTGCGGGCGTGCTCCCCCCTCCCCAGCCCTGGAGCCAGGGGCCCTGTCGCCCACAGCCCTAGCTGATTGGCCAGCCACGACATCCAGGGCTGCACAAATGCACCGTCCCCCCAGCCCCTCCGACAGCAGCAGATGCCGGGAGTGAATAATTTATTGACCGACTGGCTTTTAGTGCCTCTTAATACCCCTGCGCCCCCGCCCCTGCCACACGGCTCCCGCGCTCCGTGCCGCCTGTGAGCGCCGTGCCGGAAGGGAGGGCTGCCCATCAATTATGCATGGGCTCTGAGCCCGGCCGCCCGAGGGCTGCGTTCATCTCCGGCTGAAACACGAGTGCACCAGGTCAGCAGCCTGGCCTCCCCCGCCTCCCGGCCATGCCGATGTGATGCACAGCTCGGGCTGAGCCGCAGAAATGTCCATTTACTACAAGCCCAGACTGAAGCCAGCTGCATCACATTAGTGATGGAGGCGCCGGGGCTGCCCTGGGTGGCTGCAGACCCAAACCCTGCATCCCACGACCTGTGTCCCACCTCCCGTGTCCCACCCACAGCATCCCACGACCTGCGTCCCACCTCCCGTGTCCCACCCACAGCATCCCACGACCTGCGTCCCACCTCCCGTGTCCCACCCACAGCATCCCACGACCTGCGCCCCACCTCCCGTGTCCCACCCACAGCATCCCACAACCTACGACCCCCCTCCCGTGTCCCGCCCACAGCATCCCACGACCTGCGTCCCACCTCCCGTGTCCCACCCACAGCATCCCACAACCTACGACCCCCCCTCCTACGTCCCACCTCTTGCATCCCACCCTCAGCATCCCACGACCTGCATCCCACCTCCCACGTCTCACCCACAGCATCCCACAACCTGCGTCCCAGGTACCACTTCCCACCTCCTGCGTCCCACCCCCAGCATCTCACGACCTGCGTCCTACAACCTACGTCCCACCTCCTGCATCCCACTCCCTTCATCCAAACCTCAGCATCCCACGACCTGCGTCCCAGGTGCCACCTCCCACCTCCTGCATTCCACCCCCAGCATCCCATGACCTGCGTGCTACCTCCTGTGTTCCACCCCCTGCATCCTACCCTCAGTGTCCCACGACTTATGTCTCACCCCCAGCATCCCACAATCTGCGTCCCACAACCTGCGTCCCACCTCCTGCATTCCATGTCCCACGTCCCACGACCTGCATCTCACCTCCCGCGTCCCATCTCCCGCATCCCACACCCAGCATCTCTCCTCCTGCATCCCACTTCCTGTGTCCCACCCCAGCATCCCACGACCTGTGTCCCACCTCCCACATCCCACCTCCTTACATCTCACAACCTGGTCTCACGTGGCCCTCGCAAAGCTCCCTCTTGCTGGCCATGGGGTTGTGGCTGAGTTGGTTCACAGATAGTGGGGGATTCACCAGTGGACCCCACAGGGCCTGAGCCCAGGGCCTCGGCCAACTGGGGGGCTGGAACAATGGGTGCCCTGCCTCCTGCAGACAAGAGAGCAGGATGGGGAAAGCCCTCGTGTCCTGGCCCTGGTCCTTGGCAGCGGCGCTGGGAGGCAGGTCCCACTCCCCTGTGGCCGGGGGGTACCCATTTGCCTCAGAGAGTCACTGCACCTTTCCCTCCGGCGAGTCGCACTCAATGCATCCCGCAAAGGGGGCTGTGCCCATGTGAGCTGATGCCCAAACGAATCTGTTCGTCTGTCCCCGGACTCTCCATCCCACTCTGTGAGCTAACCCGGGGCATCTGGGGGGCCACCAGCCACGCGAATCCTTCCAGCCTGGGGAGGGGGCAGCCCCACAGACAACGGCCCGGGTCTCTGGGCATGTCATAATCAGAAGTGCAGACCAGCAGCCGGTGACTAAGGGGTTAACTGTTGCCTCCTGAACCTGGCCAGGTCAGCCAGTAACAATGCAGGTCGGAATTTCAAACTGGACAAGGGGAGTTTCTCTCTCTGGTCTTTGCCTGAGGCAGAGCGGTTTCTTCCACGCCGGGGTCAAGGGGCCCATTGCTTCTTGTTACTTCAAAACAGGACCTGTGGGTCAATCCTACCTATTCCCCGCACCGACTGCTCTTACTAAACCCCATTTGTAGCAGAGCGAGACTTAGTCGTTCTAATCTCTACCAATCAACAGCATTTACGTGGAATACCTAGTAGGCCAATATTTAGGGTTCATTTTGCTCTGCCCAAACCTTACAGAAGTGCTTCAGGCATCGCTTTCCTGGCTGCCGTCGGAATGTCTTATCAAACAATGATAACAGTCCTAGGCCCAGGCTGTTTCTGTCTTTTTGGCCTGGTCCCGCTGTCCTGTACAAGTGATGCGTCATTGGGCAGCACTCCTGAATTTCCCCACCCTTCCTGGCCAGGCCTGCGTGCGTGATTGCGTGTGTGCAAGCCCAGGCTCCAGTCAGACCTAGGGTGGCTTGTTAGAGCTCCGTACTTCGGACACGGCCGTCCAGGCTCCCCTGCGGTGCCGGAGTGGGCCGTCCAGGCTCTCCTGCTGTGCCGGAGTGGGCCGTCCAGGCTCCCCTGCGGTGCCGGAGTGGGCCGTCCAGGCTCTCCTGCTGTGCCGGAGTGGGTCGTCCAGGCTCCCCTGCGGTGCCGGCGTGGGCCGTCCAGGCTCTCCTGCGGTGCCAGAGTGGGTCGTCCAGGCTCTCCTGCGGTGCCAGAGTGGGTCGTCCAGGCTCCCCTGCGGTGCCGGAGTGGGTCGTCCAGGCTGCCCTGCAGTGCAGGAGAGGGAGAGGGCCGTCCAGGCTCCCCTGCGGTGCCGGAGTGGGCCGTCCAGGCTCTCCTGCGGTGCCAGAGTGGGTCGTCCAGGCTCCCCTGCAGTGCCGGAGTGGGTCGTCCAGGCTCCCCTGCGGTGCCGGAGTGGGTCGTCCAGGCTCTCCTGCGGTGCCAGAGTGGGTCGTCCAGGCTCCCCTGCAGTGCCGGAGTGGGTCGTCCAGGCTCTCCTGCGGTGCCGGAGTGGGCCGTCCAGGCTCCCCTGCGGTGCCGGAGTGGGTCGTCCAGGCTCCCCTGCGGTGCCGGAGTGGGCCGTCCAGGCTCTCCTGCGGTGCCAGAGTGGGTCGTCCAGGCTCCCCTGCAGTGCCAGAGTGGGCCGTCCAGGCTCTCCTGCGGTGCCGGCATGGGCCGTCCAGGCGCCCCTGCGGTGCCAGCCTTGTCAGGGTGTGTGCAGCTCCTTAGCAGCATGTGCATTGCCGGAGTCGCTGGAACGGGAACTCCAGACAGGAAATGCCTCAAACGCCATCCAAGGAAGCAACCCGAGGGTGCCGGGCAGGCACCCTAGTTACACACGCTTTTATGGGGGGGCTGCGACAGAGACGTGGGCCTGGGGGGTCACACTGCGTGACATGTCTGAATGCAGCCCGGCGGCAGGGTGGCCACCGCTCCCCCAGGGACTAAGAATGGGGGTGGGATTCAGGGAGCCATGCATGTTGTGACCCCTCCGTGCCCAGGGAGAACTGACCCGCGGACTCAAGCTGGATTTGCCCGAGAGCAGCAGACAGCGAAGGCTCGGGCGGAGTTGAAACTGACTCGGATCCGGCAAACAGAAGGGATCTTCTGCCAGCCCCTGCGGAAGGGCTGGGACAGGCTGTTCTCCCAGGGCAGCGTGACCCCAGCAAGCCGCTTGCACACAGCCCAGCCTTGGTCTGCGGCCTGGGCCGTGCTGTGGAACGGGGGTGGATGCAGTCAGTTTGGGGAGCCGGCCGGGCCGTGGCCTGGAGAGAGGTGGGCCCCAGGCAGACTGGCTGGGACATGGCCGGGAGGGCTGGAGGGGTTGCAGCCTAACCCCCGGCCTGGCAGGAGAGGGACACAAGTCTCCCACCAGTGGAAGCCTGCAGCAGGGTGCCCCCCGCAGGGGCAGTTCATCCTGAAAGTGTCCCCGGGGCACCCTGAGACCTGAACCAGGAGCCCCAGACGTGCTCCTGCAGCCTGAGCAAAGCTCTGCAGCTGGGGCGGCTCCAGCCCTGGGAACAGGGGGACCCTGCACCTGCCCCAGAGCGGCTCATGGGCTCTGTGCCGCACTGGGGCGCAGGGGGAAGGCAAAGCCTGGGGCTGCCATGCTATTTCATACGCCCCCAGCCAATCAATGCTGGCCCCCTTCCTCTCAGCTGGGGCAGGTTTGCTGGCGGAAGAGACCGGCCCTGGGGGTTCCTCCAAGCCGTGATGGGCTCGTTACTTGTGCCTCTAATTGCTGCTAATGAGCCATAAAGCTCAGGCCTGGTGCCCCTGCTCCCCAGCCGCATTGAGGAGACGGGGAAGCTGCCGGCCTGTGGCTTGAGCGAGGGCTGGCGAGACGGGCACCCAAGCTCCTTGCGCATCTCTCCCTGCCTCCCCGTCTGTCGGTCTGTCCCTGCAGGACACGCCCTGCCCTGAGACGGCCCCGCGGCTCTCCGGGTGGCTTCCCATGCCGCATGGGAGACCCCGCCCCCACGCACCCCTGCCTGTGGGGCCGCCCCCCAGCGTGGTCCTATTGACGGGCCATTGCCCTCACCCGGGGAGCTCCCGCAGCAGCGACCCCGTGTTGCTCTTGGCACATCTGGGCTGGGTCAGACCTCGACCAGGGCTGAGGCAGGGTTAGACCCCGTCACAGCTCCAGGTCGCGCTCACACTTGGCCCCTCGGCTCCTGGGCGGAGCCCCACCCTCCCGTGCGGGAGCCCCTCCTCGGGGGACCCCTCCTCTCCAGCGGTGAGACAGCCCCTTCTCGGGGAGCCCCCTCCACTGAAGCAGCAGTGAGACAGCCCCTTCTCGGGGGGCCCCCTCCTCTCCAGCGGCAGTGAGCACCCCCGTGGGCCCCCAAAACTCCCCCCTTAGTCACATTGAACCAGTAACTGCTGGGCACCGAGCGCCCCCGTGGGCCCCCAAAACTCCCCCCTTAGTCACATTGAACCAGTAACTGCTGGGCACCGAGCACCCCCGTGGGCCCCCAAAACTCCCCCCTTCCTCACAGATCCACCCCGACAAGCCCAGCCAGGTCTAAAGCCCCCGTTACAGGGAGCTGCCACGCCCCGACGGAACCTCTGCTGGTGCTGAACGTCCTTGGAAGGAGGCTGCTTCCCTCGTATCTCACCCGAGTCTGCCTGGCTGCAACCTAAACTGATTTCTTCTCGTCCTACCCACCTGGGCCTGGAGAGCGACTGATCCCAGCCTCTGCACCAGCCCTCTCCTGCCCATTGAGGCTGCTCCCAGGCGTCCCCTCAGCCTTCTCTCCTCTCGCCTAGACCAGCCCGGTTCTGTCGTCCCTTCCTCACCGGGCCGGTTTTCCAGTCACTCCTCCGGGCTCTCTCCAATGTGGCCCCCCAGAATCAGCCGCAGTTCTCCAGCTGGGGCCTCTTCTGAGAAATGCGGGCGCTGCTGCTCAAAGGAAGGAGATGACCCCGGTCCCGTCCCTGCTGACAGGGGACAGCCGGGGCCCGGGGCCGGCTCTCCAGGCCCTCGCGCAGGTGGCCCGCACGGACGGCGAGCTGGCCGCACTTGCTAACCCGCCCTGCTGGTGGGGCACTCGGGTCTGGGTCAGAGCAGGAAGAGACCCCGGGACGTCCCGGCTCTGCGCGCTCACCCCGGGCCACGGGCCGGCTGCTCAGCTCTCTGCTCCACTCCTCTCTGCTCAGAGGCAACAGTCCCTCTGGCGCAGCCCTGGCAGGAGGCTGAAGAAAGCCGAGGCCGAGGCCGGTGCTGGGGCGGACGGGCTGCTGCGAGCTGGGGCCCCTGGTCTGTCGGGCGCCCCCGCCCAGCGGCTGCTAAGGAGCTTGTGGCCTTTCTGAGGCAATCACGGGGCAGAGGCCCAGGCCTGGGGCTCCCCCAGGGCCCGATGCCTCAGGCAGAGGAAGCAGAAAGCTGAGGGCCGGCCGGCGCCCACCGTGGGGCTTTGCAGGGGGCTGCCCAAGGGGGCGCAGGGCTCGCCCTGGGATCTGGGGGAGGCGGCTGTAAAAAGGGAGGGTGCAGCTCGGCAGCTGAACCGGTCGATTCCCCGCGGGTGCCAGCCCTCGCTCCTCCTGCTGCCACCACGTGGGGCCTCCACATGCCCTAGCCCTGCCTCGGTGGGCCCACGCATTCCTCTCGCACCCGCGTCCCCGGCCCTGCCCCACCCGGCCCCCATGCTCTGATCCCCTAGGTACCTCCTGCCCTGCCCCCCAGACCCCACACTCCCCTCCTCTCTGTGCCCCCAGTCCTGCCCCCCAGCCTCCACACTCCCCTCCTCTCTGTGCCCCCAGTCCTGCCCCCCAGGCCCCACACTCCCCTCCTCTCTGTGTCCCCAGTCCTGCCCCCCAGCCTCCACACTCCCCTCCCCTCTGTGTCCCCAGCGCTGCCCCACCCAGTGCCCACACCCCTCTCCCCTCTGTGCCTCCAGCCCTGCCCCCCAGCCTCCTCACTCCCCTCCTCTCTGTGCCCCCAGTCTTGCCCTCCCAGCCCCCACACTCCCCTCCCCTCTGTACCCCCCAGCCCTGCCCCACCCGGCCCCCATGCTCCACTCTCCTCTGTACTTCCAGCCCTGCCCCACCCGGCCCCCATGCTCCACTCCCCTCTGTACCCCCAGCCCTGCCCCACCCGGCCCCCATGCTCCGCTCCCCTATGTACCTCCTGCCCTGCCCCCCAGGCCCCACACTCTTCTCCCCTCCCCTCTGTACCCCCAGCCCTGCCCCACCCAGTGCCCACACTCCTCTCCTCTCTGTGCCCCCAGTCCTGCTCTCCCAGCCCCCACACTTCCCTCCTCTCTGTACCCCCAGCCCTGCCCCAAACCCCCACGCTCCTCTCCTCTCTGTGCCCCAGCCCTGCCCCCACAACCCACAGGCTCCACTCCTCTCTGTGCCCCCAGCCCTGCCCCACTCAGTCTCCGTGCTCCTCTCCCCTACACGCCCCCCAGCCCTGCCCCCATCCTCTTCTCTCCCCATATCCCAGCCCTGACCCACTCAACCTACAGGTTGATCCTTCCTCAGCCACTAGCCCGCCTCAGCAGCTGCTTGAGAGCTCCCCTCCCCATGGCCAGCCTCTCCCCCACCCCAGCCCAAAGAGGAAGGACCCAGCCCGGACCGGGGCAGGCTCTAAGTCCTGTTTCTTCCTGCCTAGCCGGTGTGCTCAGCCTGTGTCCAGGGCCCCATGCAGCCGGCCAAGGGGGCTCCGTGCGTTATCCACTCGCCCGTGGTTGGGAAGGAAGGGGGGCGGCCGGCCCGCTGGGAGTCACCCCGGGAAGGCGATTTCCCACCATCCGTCTTGACAGAGCTCGTTAAACATTCATCACCAGTGTCGCGGGGGGAATATTTTGCCCATTCTTTTAGTGCATGCAAAGTGCTTTACCCCTTCTGCTCCCCCAGGGCAGAGGCTGGGCTGCGGGGGGCGGGGGGAGGACCTGCGGCCCGGCTCCGCTGGGATCCTACAGCTCTGCCAGCCTGAGTCTGCGGACCCGACCGGCCAGGGGCCTCTTAGCCAGGGCACTGGCCGCCACTGCTGGGCAGCTTGGAGGGGCCAGCGTACACCAGGCACCTGCGTTTGCACAGTGCCGACTCGAGGGGACAGGGCACTTGCGGAGCTCAGGGGCTGGCCATACGGGCCAGAGACAGGCGTCCATTTGGGTGACACAGCACAACCCTGGTCTAAAATACGGGCGGATACGGCAGCACTGGGCCCCCGCGTCCCTCTGCCAGAGCACGCCAGCCCAGCGCTGCAGCACCCTGGATATACCAGGGCTGGGGCCCTAAGGTCACTGCAGCATCTCCCCCTAGCCAGCCATGCCCAGTGCACCTCCGCCTGCTGCTGCCCTTGCGAATGAGTCCTGCTCACTCACAGCTCCCCAGTGCAGCTCCTTGCGGCCCCGCCAGGGCCTGTCCAGAGCCAGCCCCGCCCACTAAGGGACTGCATGATAGTTCAGGGGCGCTGGGCTGCCACCCCTCAGGCCTCAGGCTCCCCCGTGCCCCCATCGGTCTGACTGGGTTAACCCCTGGGGAGCCAGCATCCGTATGGCAACGTGCCGTGTAGCCAGACACATCGCCTGGGACAGACCGGCGCTCGTAAGCACTCGGCAGCCAACCCTCCTGCCACGCTCCCCAGGGCCACCCCATCTTCCACACCCAGAAACCCCCGGGCTGATTCTGGGGGGCCACACGCGCTGACCGTGTCCTCCAGCCCAGGGGCAGGGTCCTTTCAAGTCCTTCGTCTTCTCCAGCCTTTGACCCAGGCCAGACCAGTCGGGGGGGGGGGGGTGACTCTTCCCTGCCTTGTCCTCTACTGCAGTAACTCCCCCTCTCCATGGCGATGGGTCCCGCAAGAAGCATCCCTTGTGCGACTGTGACGGCACGTTGGGGTCCCCCGCCTCCTGCACCCCCGAAAGGGCACGAACAGACTCCACCAGCCGGTAGAACAGAGGGAGTTTATTGCCTCTCCAGAATACAGCACAGCACAGATGTTACAGGGCAGGCCTACGATGCCTCAGCCCCCCTTGAGATGGGGTGGGGGATCCAACTTCTAACCCCCCAGCCTGTTGCTGAGGCTGCTTCCTCCATGCTCCCAGACAGAAAACTAACTAACTCTCCTCCAGCCCTGCCCCCCAGCCAGGGGCGGCATCCACCTTCCTTTGTTCCTCTCCATGGGGGTAGCTGGTCAGACAGGTTTGGAGCCCCCTTTGCAGAATGACTCCTGTCACAGACAGCAGAGGTCGCCACAGCCCTAGCAAGGTACCCCCACTACGTCACAGCGACCTGTTCAGCAGGAATCACTAGCCCGTGGGGCAGACACAAAGGGAACCCCAGAGCCCCCGCGCGTTCGGCGCTGCTCCGCGATGCAACCGCCTGGCCCAGCTCACGAGCCCAGGCAGGGGCCCAGCCGCACCAACGCCAGGTCAATCGGGTTCTCTAGCTCGCGGGCTGACGCGCATTGGCCCGGGCCCAGCCTCCCTATCTCAGCCCTCCCTTCTGCTCGGTGTCTGACCCACGCTCGGACACTCATCTCCCAGAATGCTGCAGGAGCATCCGGTGTCGCTGGCAGACCAGGTGCCAGCTCGTGCCAAGGCCCAGGGCCTCCCTGAGCAGAGCTGGAACCCAGACCCCGGCTCTCGGTGGGTTAGTGCAGTGAAAAGAGAGACGGCTGCTGGGGGTGCGGGCAGACTTTCCGGAGCGTTTGTAGGATGCGGCAGGTACTGCTCTGACTCACAGCCTCTGCAGCCCACAGGCTAGCGTCGCAGGGAGAGGTGGGCTGAAACCCGCCAAACAACATGGCAGCTTTCACCAGGGCTGGGCCTGCACAGCAGCTGGCCCATTGGCAGTACATGCGGCATCGTGTAGCATCAAAGGACGCAGGCCTTGTTGATTGCATTCCTCTCTGCTTCCAGGAAGGGGAGGCCTGGAAGTGGGGGGGGGGGAAGGGGACGCAAATCCCTGACCAGGGAAAACGGGATCTTTGCGCTGTTGGCCTCGGAGGGGCGAAGATTCCTAAAGAGAAGCGGCGCTCCCTGCCTGGGCAGCCCTAAGGAACACACAGAGCAGCTCACGGCAGCTTTGAAATCTAAGACTGTCACTCATTTGTGTGCGCGTCCTGTTTCAACCTTCTATGTAGATCCTTTCTGTGCCGAGTAAAGCTGCAGTTGGCTTGTTACAGGCGTTGTCTTGGGTTTGAGATCGGCGCACAGCCGACAGGGGGGAGTGACTGGCCCTTTGGGACAGGAGTAACCTCAGTCCTGCTGTGATTGCTGCTGTAAAGTGGCCATTCGTCAGGGGACAGAGCAGAGCGCCTATGGGCACTGTCACGCCACTGGTACAATGCCGAGGGAGCAAACCAACCGACCCTCCAGATTATTAATGAAGATGTTGGATAAAACCTGCCCCTGACCCAAATCCTGGGGCACTCCACTTGATCCCAGCTGCCAGCCAGACATCGAGCTGTGGATCACAGCCCAACGATCTAGCCAGCTTTCTATCCACCTCATAGTCGGTTCATCTAAGCCAGACTTCTTCAACGTGCTGGCAAGAATACAGTGGGAGGCCGCATCCAAAGCTTTGCTAAAATCAAGGCCTATCACAACCACTGCTTCCCTCTCTCCACAGTGTCGAGTATATTATCCTAGCAGACAAGCCGGATGGTCAGGCTGGACTCGCCCTTGGTGAATCCATGTTGACTGGTGCTGATCACGTTCCTCTCCGCCAGGTGCTTCAAAATGGATTCCCCCGGGCTCAGCTCGCACAGGGAGGCCGGTGGCTTCGTGGCAGGGTTACGCCTTCACTAAGTTGTTTGCCCGGAATTTCCTCGCTTGACTTCACACCTATGAGGTTCTCCCTGGGATTTCCTTGCTTGGCTCCGGCAGGCGGAAGCAGCATGCCCAGGGAGCAGCTCGCCCTAGCTCTGTGCTGCAAGCGCGCGTGGGCAGCGTGGAGTGGGAAGAGCGCAGTGTTATTAGCCGTCCGCTTCTGGAGGTGCCCTGGGGCAGTACAAGGCCTGGCTCCCAACTCCGCACTGCAGCTCCGGAAGGGAGATGTGATCGGAGGGGCGGGCGGCGACACAATCCCATCTAGCCAAGCTGTTCGGATGCTGAAGGCGCCCGAGGCCTGGTGTCTTTTTGCACGAGAAAACGGAGAGTCCGTCTGGCGCAGCCGAGAGCCGGGGGTTCTCCTGCAAGGAGACCCACACTGCAGCCCCGCGCCGGCTGACTTGACACTAGGTTCCCCCACCTCCTGGCGAGCCCCCTCCCTCCCACACCATGCTGGGGGCTGCTTCGGAGGGAGACACAGGCTGACCCTGCAGCCCAGGTTCATCTTCCTGCGCTTGCACCCAGGCTTCTGCAGGGCTGGTGAGCGCGCTGCTAGCTGGGGGCAAGGGCCCTTCCCCCCACAGCTTCCGAGCCTGCTCTGGAAACCTTCCCCCACACAAATGTCATTTCCTCTCAGGGCTCTTGCAGCTCCTGGGCTCTCGGCCAGGCGCTGGGGGGCCCTGCAGGGAACAGCTCTGAGCCCCGCGCCTCTCCTTGCGCTCAGGTTGAGACTCTCCGGGCGGCCCTGTGGCCTCGGGGCTCCCACAACATTCCTCCCCTCCATGGCTGTCCCACCTCGGCCCTGCTGTGATGGGAAGAGAGGCCGGGAAGGGCTTTGAGGGACGTTGATGGCCCCCAAGCCTCTCTGGAGCCTGCAGATGGCAGGGAAATTGCACTTCAGCAGCTCAGCACCAGGGCTCCTGGTCACACAGGGGCCACAGCAGCCCTGACCTAGCGCCCTCGCTCACACAGCCACTGGGGTTCTGAGGGGGTCACTGGGATGGACCCTTGGAGCTAGGGGCAGGAGGTCTGGATGGGTATGGGGAGGGGCAATGGGGCAGGCCCCGGGGTTAGTTGGGATTGGTCCTGCCTTGGGATTGATTTCGTTGGGATTGGTCCTGCCTTGGCAGGGGTCTGGACTTGATGCCTCCTGAGGACTCTGCCAGCTCTATGGCTCAATGATTCTAAGATTCCTAGAACCCCAGGGCTGCAGAGACCTCAGGAGGCATCAAGTTCAGCCCCCTGCCCAGAACAGGACCAACCACAACGAAATCAGTCAGGGCTGTGTCAAGCTGGGACTTGAACACCTCTAGGGGTGGAGATTCCACTACTTCCCTAGGGAACCCAGCCCAGCGCTTCCCCACCTGCCTAGGGAAATAGTTTTTCCTAGTGTCCAGTCCAGACCTCCCCCACTGCAACTGGAGCCCATTGCTCCTTGTTCTGCCACCTGCCCCCACTGAGAACAGCCTCTCGCCAGCCCCCCTGCAGGGAGTCGCCGGCTGCTCTCAGATCCCCCCTCGCTCTTCTCTGCTGCAGACTGAACCAGCCAGAATCCCGCAGCCGCTGCTCGCGGGGCTACGTGGGAGAGCAGAGCGGGGCCTCGCTGTCTAGGCAGAATGAATAGAGCCGTTAAGGAACCGGCTGAAACCGATCCAGATCAGCCAGCGGTCCAGAGAGACAGTGCGAGCGCCAGTCTCGTGGATCGATTCGCCACTGCAGGCAGCTCTGGCCAAGGGCCCTGCCTGAGGAGCAAAGGGCTGAGCCATGCGCTGGGCCTGGGAGCTCTCGCCTGGAACTCAGGCCAAAGGGGGGGCAGGGAGCAGGAGACGGGCCGTTCCAGCAGGGCTGGCTCCTAGCACTGACCAGCCGGGCAGATGCCAGGGAAACCGCTGCCTCGCTGGGACTTTGGATCCTGACGCTGCTCCCTCCAGAGGCTGCCGGGGTTGCTGAGAGCAGTGAAGCCAAGAGGCCACGGTGCCGGCCTCCCACAGGCCTCTGGCTGCCTGGATTAGCTGCAGGGAGAGACACAGGGTCATGGGTCCGGCCTCAAGCCTGGGGGCCACGGGCTGGGTCTGTGCGGGTCACTGGGCCAGCACCTTAAAGGGGCTGTGATGCAGTGGGTGCTGCCCACTCACTGGTCGCTACGCTTGGGCTGTGGGGGACTCCCGCTGGCCTGTGTCTGTAAGTACGGCCCAGTGGGGGGTCACCCCAGGGCTCCAGCCCGCAGACAATGGCCAGCCGGAGCTTCTCACCGGAACAAGGGAAGGGGTGAGGCTGCCTGAGGGGGGTGTTCTGTGGCTTTGGGAGAGGCCGGCTTGGCTGGGAAAACATGGAGAGAAGAGACCAAGCTGAGTGGTGAGGAGTCAGGGGCCGGTGGACCCCACCCCAAGGGGCCTAGGGCTGCCAGCCCCCGACTCCTGATGTCCACGCCACGTCTAGGCTGTGCTGTATCCTGGAGAAGCGCTCCCCCCACTGGAGGAGGGGGTGGTAAGGAGCAAGCACAGACAGGGCCTCAGGGAAAGCGGTGGGGGACGGGCAGCAGGAAGGTAGGGGGAGAAGAGGCAGTGTGGGGGTGGGCTTGGGGGTGACATAGGGTGCAGGGCCACGGTTCCGTTGCTGTGGCCCACCCCACTTTTAAGCTGCGTCTTCCACTCCTGCCCTCAGTGGTCACCCCCGGCCCTCCCTCCAAGCAGCCGTTCTCGTTGACCTGTGGGCTTCTGCATCAAAGATGCTGGCAGCGTCTCCCGACATCTGGCAGCTCGCCAGCCAGGATTCACTGCCCCCCTCGCAGCGGGAATGGAGGCGGAGACGGGCCAGGGCTGAAATCGAGAGTGTCTGGAACCGACACGGCAGGGCCAAGGCCGAGGCAGAACGCAAAGCGGCTGCTGCGGCAGCCGGGCCCTGACACGCGGCTGTTAGCCGGCTCCCAGCCCTGGCCCCTTCTGCCTTGTGCTCTAGAAGCCAAATGCGCTGGAGTCTCCCTTGCAGATGCACGCAAGATCCCGCTGACCCCCCGGCTGGCTGTGTCCAAGGGCAGGCCGCGGCTCGCAGGCAGCGATGGCTGGTTAGGGAGCTGGCCTTGGGCAGCTAGAACCAGCAGAGATGCTTTTACTGACACCCTGAGAGCCTGAGCAAGCAAGAGAGCGGGCCCGGCGGGGTGCAGCTGCTTCGGCTGCAGTCGGGAGCACAACAGGTAAACAATCTGTAGCCGCCACTTGCATGAGCCTTTGAAAACGACTGATAATTGGACACCTTCAAGCCTCCTTTTCAGGACAATGGAGCAATGGAAATTGATAGGCAGGAGCGCGAGCTGCATTGATTTTCTATTTCCCTTCCCTTGCCAATGCAATCAGTCATGGCATAAGTGGCTGCTGCCGCGGCTTTTAGCTCCTTCTGACTGTCTAAGGTTTCTCAGCCCAGCCACTCGCTCCTGCACTGATCTAGAGTGGGGCAGCCAGAGGCCGGCAATGCAGGTGAGCCAAAACCGCGACCTTGCTGATTCCAGCGGCTGCCTGCAACGTGGGGCAGAGATGCACGTGGACCACACCTCCAGGGCCGTCTCTCACATTCACAGCCCCCAGAACCACGCCGGGACCCCCGTGAGTCGAGCCAGCCTGTGAGCTGCAGAGCAGGGTGGGAAATGTTTTTCTCTGCCAGTAAATATTTGGGAGAATTTGGATCGTCCCCCCATCCCGAATGAGGATGAAAAAACCCGGCGAGTGTTTGCACCAAGTGCAAAACCAAACGAAATGTCCCTTCAGCTCCGTGGAAAAGCTTCAGTGTCGATCATTTCGGAGCATTTCAACTCTGACCTTCGCAGCCCAAAGGGCGTTTTGAACTGGGATCGTTTGCTTCAGAAATAGCTGCCTGACGAGGTTCCACAGTTTCAAAGCTGCCTGCCTTGTGTGTGCGTCTGCCCCATCCCCTGGTGTGCTTGTCTGTCTATCTGTCTGTCTGCCCGCTGGCCATTCTGGGCACTCTCGCCTGTGTGTGCGTCTGCCCCATCCCCTGGTGTGCTTGTCTGTCTGTCTGTCTGTCTGCCCGCTGGCCGTTCTGGGCACTCTCGCCTTGTGTGTGCACCTGCCCCTCCCTCTGCGTGCTTGTCTGTCTGCCTGCCCGCTGGCCATTCTGGGCACTCTCGCCTGTGTGTGCGTCTGCCCCATCCCCTGGTGTGCTTGTCTGTCTGTCTGTCTGTCTGCCCGCTGGCCGTTCTGGGCACTCTCGCCTTGTGTGTGCACCTGCCCCTCCCTCTGCGTGCTTGTCTGTCTGTCTGTCTGCCTGCCGGCCGTTCTGGGCACTCTCGCCTTGTGTGTGCACCTGCCCCTCCCTCTGCGTGCTTGTCTGTCTGTCTGTCTGCCCGCCAGCCGTTCTGGGCACTCTCGCCTTGTGTGTGCGCTGCCCCCCCCCCTCTGTGTGCTTGTCTGTCTGTCTGCCCGCCCGCTGGCCGTTCTGGGCACTCTCTCTTTGTGCGCGCCTGCCCCTCACTCAGTCCAGCAAACAGCACTGCAGTGAGCTCCCAGCCTGGGAGAAGTGAGGGTGAAGGCAGTGAGAGCAGGGGTGCCGCTTCCCTGTGACGGGGGTCCCCGCTCCTCAGCACAGAGCTGCTCCAGGGACCACCAGGAAGGCGAGGGGCCGATGGGAAGGGCAGGATGCTGGCAGATCTGGTGCCTGCTCTTGGCATGACAGACTCAGCTGGAGAGCCGACCAGGTCACCAGGGTGTTAGTTTTGCTCAAAATAGGTGTGAAGATGAGGGCTGTAAAACTCTGTGTAATTGGCTAACTGGTTAAACGGGATGTGAACTGGTTAAAGGGGGGGTTGGACACGGGGCTCCCCCGCCCACTGTGGCTGGAGTGCCCTGCCCCCCACAGGGCTCCCTGTGGACAGGGGTGGTCCCTGCCACCCAGAGCAGCCCCCTGCCTGCGGTGGCCCTGCCTGTGGCAGACAGGGAGCTGCTCCAGTCCCCACCCATTAAGGGTGATGCTAAGCGGTTAACCTTTCACATCCCTAGTTAAGCCTTTGTAGGGTGTGTTTAGTGTCCCGACTCTAGGAAACGCTGGGAAGGTGCTGCCGGCACTAATCTCACTTGCACCGTCGCTATCCCAGGCTGTAAAACAGACCTGAGATTTGCTTCCTCACTCTGCGAATGTTCGCCCTGAACTTGTGATCCCAGGCACGGGAATGGCCTCCCCCTCCCGCACGCCCTCCATGGCTTAGGCAGCTCATTAGGAAACAGAGCCCTTGTAAATTGCCCCATGGAGAAGTCCATGAATACAGCCTCATCCCAAAAGGCTGGGAACGGGAGATAAATGTTGCTGCTGTGACGGTTTGTCATCTCTTTGCTGTTTGAACTCTCAGCGGGCCAGAGGAATGAAAGTGAAACCCTGAAAGAGGCTTGGATTGGCAGCTCGCGACAACGCTGTCACTCGCAGGCGGAGGTGGTAACTCACTGGTGGGGCTGTGGGCGAGCCTGTAACTAGCTCTCTGCCTCCTTTCTCCTAGTCACCAAACCTTTAGAGAGTCCATTACAGGACTGGCTACAGGCCTCTGTGCTTTGGGACCTAGGTACTCGGTGAGCCGGGGTAAGCGACTGGTCTCTTGGGACTAGAAGCACCCTGGATGTGCTGGGATTTCTGGTGTAAGTGACCATTTATCAGTTTGCCTGGGTGGCAAAATCTGCTGGTGAATATAAAGGGACTGTCGCTGAGGGTCTGTCTACACTAGAGAGTTAATTGGAACTACCAGCCGTTAGTTCAAATAAACTGTGATAGGTGCTACACAGACAAGCCGCTAGTTTGAATTTAATTTAAACTAGCAGAGTGCTTAATTCAAACTAGGTAAACCTCATTCTACGAGGCTTAAGCCTAGTTCGAATTAAGTAGTTCGAATTAAGGGCTGTGTAGCCACTTAATTCGAACTAGTTGGAGGCTAGCCCTCCCCAGCTTTCCCTGGTGGCCACTCTGGGCCAAACCAGGGAAACTCTTCTGCCCCCCTCCCAGCCCCGGAGCCCTTAAAGAGGCACAGTCTGGCTACAGTGCTTGTGCCAGTTGCCAGCCTGCCAGAACCCAGCCAGCAGACCCTGCACCTGGCACAGGATGAGCCAGCCAACCACTGCCACCCAGCCATCTGCCTCTTCCCAGGACCAGGCTGGCGGGTCCCAGGAACCTGCCTGGGGCCATAAGAGGCGGTCACCTGCTTGGTCTAGTGCGGAGATCGTGGACCTCATCGAGGTTTGGGGGGAGGCCTCCAACGTCCACGATCTTCGCACTAGGCACAGGAATGTGGTCATCTACGGCAGGATGTCACATTACCGAATTGGAGGGAAGCAGCCAGATCGCTGCTGTACCCCTAGGTGGGGGTGTTGGCCCCAGAAATCTGTATGAAAGGGAGCCATGTGGGGTATTGAATGGGAGCTTGTTGTTTTCTGATCCTGTGTACACTGTTTATGTGAGTATATAATGTCTCTGTGTGTAGATCTGTAATCTGTGTGGAAACTGAAGATTTCCCTGCATGTGGTTAAGCATTGGGCAGGGCCGAGCCTGTGGAGCCTGTGGACATGCTAATTACCTGTGGGACAATGGTTCTCAATGGGCCAAAGACACACCCAAAGAATGGGGGCTGTCCTGAGAGCAGCCAGCAGGGAACACAGAGAGGCTGAGGACCAGGTGACCTGCTACATACTAGAAGAGGCCAGGAAGGAGTATAAAGAGGCCATGTGGTCGATGCCATTTTGTTCTCAGCTCAGCACTTCATCCCAGAGGCAGCACTGCAGGGATCGAAGAGCCCGGAAGACCTGTGAACCCATCCTGATCATAGGATGTGCAATAAGGACTTTTAACCAGCAGCTGCAACATCTCTGCTAGAGCCTGCATTGAGGACTGGGAGATTCGGTGCATGTAACGTACTGTACTTTAATAACCTTACTCTCAGGCTTTTCTTTCTTGTAATAATAAACCTTTAGATATAGATTCTAAAGGATTGGCCCAGCGTGATTTGTGGGTAAGGTCCAGAGGGTAAATTGACCAGGGATCTGTGGCTGGTTTCTTGGAACCGGACAGAACTTGTTCGGGGTAGGTGGGATTGGGTGCTAGGACCCCCCACCTGTGTATAGGCCCGGGGCCATCTGGGGCACGGATATTGCTGGGGTGTCAGAGGGGTTTTGCTCGGGAGGCTTCAGGCAGGCAGCTGAAGCGCTCTGTGAGACTGGTTTGTGGCCTGTGTGGAGAGGTCGCCAGTCAGGGGGACTGTAAAGAGCCCCGGATTTGAGCAACTCGCCCTGAGCGGATGCCCTTAGCTGTGCCCAGACACGGCCTGGTCCGTCACACAGGATAGCTGCCAGCCTGGCCACCAAAGGCCACATGCGAACCCAGGAGCAGGTTTGCATGAAAATCAAGTTGGTCCAGTGAGACCCCCGACCCTGAGCCCTGAGCTTAGAACATAAGAACGTCCGTACTGGGTCAGACCAAAGGTCCATCTAGCCCAGTAGCCTGTCTGCCGACAGCGGCCAGCACCATCTACCCCGTAGGGGATGGACCAAAGACAATGACCAAACCATTTGTCTCGTGTCATCCATCTCCAGCCTTCCACAAACAGAGGCCAGGGACACCATTCCTACCCCCTGGCTAATAGCACTCCATAGACCCAACCTCCATGAATTTATCTAACTTCTCTTTAAACTCTGTTCTAGTTCTAGCTTTCACAGCCTCCTGTGGCAAGGAGTTCCACAGGCTGACTATGTGCTGTGTGAAGAAGAACTTTCGCTTATTAGTTTTAAACCTGTTGTCCATTCATTTCATTTGGTGTCCTCTAGTCCTTCTATTATGGGAACTAATGAAGAACTTTTCTTTATTCATCCTCTCCACACCACTCATGCTTTTATAGACCTCTATCATATCCCCCCTCAGTCTCCTCTTTTCTAAGCTGGAAAGTCCCAGTCTCTTTAGCCTCTCTTCATATGGGACCTGTTCCAAACCCCTGATCATTGTAGTTGCCCTTTTCTGAACCTTTTCCAAGGCCAAAACATCTCTTTTGAGGTGAGGAGACCACATCTGTACACAGTACTGAAGATATGGCGTACCATAGTTCTGTACTTCCCCTCCTTCTTCTTCCCCTGGCTTCCCCCTTCCAGGTCCCTCCTCCCAGGTTTCTTCCTCCCCTCTCCCACCCTCTCTCTTCCCCTCTCCCACCTCCTTTTCCCAGTCTCCCAGAGGTTAATCCCCACTCCACAGTTTTGTTAAATAAAGAGAGTTTCTGTTTTTGAACACGTAAAAAATAAAGGATACATCAGGAAGGGGGGCTAGGGAGGGGTAAGTGGAAGGAGGTGAGGGAGGAATGGGGCATGAGCCCCCAATGGGGAGGACTGGGGTGGCTCTGCGGGCTCCTTGGGGTGGAAGCTCTCCTGCAGGGCCTCCTGGATCCTGACAGCCCCACGATTGACCCTCCTGGATGTCAGCCTGCAGCAAGTGCAGCCGGGCTGATGGCCGAGTGCTGTGATGTGCCGACTGCTTTGCTGTCCCTCATCGAGTTAGACAAGCAAGCGGGGAACCCTGAGAACTGTCTGTCCGGGGTGGGAGAACCCCTTTAAGCACAGCCCTCAGCTAGCCTGAGACAGCAGCTCCACGCTCTAAGTCCAACCTGATGCCCTGCCGGCACTGCTTCCGGCCATCCTTAACCTCGGTTCAGGGTCCACTCAATGTGGACATGCTATTGCAAAATGCTAATTCCAACTAGTTTTTAGGTCTCGATGCACTAGTTCGAATTAGCTTAGTTCGAATTAAGTAATTCGAATTAAGTTCGTTCGAATTAGCGCTGTAGTGTAGACAGACCCCAACTCTGCAGGGAGATGGTCAGAGCAACCCAGGAGCCCACATTTTGCATTAGCTTGATGAAATTGAATGTCAGAACATACCGCCGGTTTGGGGCGCTGGCTCTGTTCATTGCCATCTGCCCTGAGGTAGGCATTCACAGTTGTGAGCATCTCCCTACAGTGCAGCCAAGGGGATGGTGGAAGAAGAGACAGAGGGGAAGAAAAAAGGACAAGGGAGTTGGGGGCTGCCTCAAATCTATCTATCCCCACTCCCTCTCTCTCTCTCTCTCCAGATAAAAGTGTTTCTTCCTTTTTGCTTCTTCTCTCCTCCAATTCCCCCACCTCCCTGTGTCCTGACGGCCCCAAACATGGGCCTGTTTTGGTTTCCTGTCTCCTCCTTCCTCTGCCCCGCTTGCAATCCCAGCTCAGTGGGGCACTGCGGCCCCCATAGCACAAGCCCCTGTAACAGAAGCTCTTGCGGGCAGCCTGTGAGTTCCCCAGCACTCTGGGGTTGCTTTTCCTTTGTTTGGCAAATGCTCCATCTCAGAAGAGGGGCCTGGTTTTAGATCTACAGCTGGGCAGACAGTAACCACGCTGCGTCCCTTTCATGCAAGCAGCTCGCAGACCTTCATTCGTTCACTCTGTACATTCGGTGATAGCTCCACATCGGGATCCCCTTGAGGAAGGGACAAGTAGTGGAAGGGGCTTCCTCATGGCTGCATAAAACTGTTGCTCTGTGTGGGTGCTTAACACTCATTCTGGGCTCCCCCTTCTCCCTGGTCCCTCCTCCCCATGGAAGGAGAGTGGCTGGTTCATGATGCCCAGGAGTGAAGTTAGCTGCTTGACAATGCGAGCTGAGAACAGGCACCAGGCCTGGCTCCTGCACAGCCCACGAGCAGCAGCAGGATCCCCCGGGCCTCCTATGTAGAAGGAAACTCAGATGAGCCCCTGCCTCCAGCACTGGGGGCAGAGCCTGGCAAAGGGCGAGGACACAGGGCCATGGAGAGACGGTGTCTGTGGAAGGAGCCCAGGCTCCGTGAAGGAGCATCTGGCACTGGGGAGAGGCAATGCACACGTCGGGGTGGAAGGAGCGTATGGTCTAAGGCAGCACTGCTCACTGGGCTTCCCGCCCCAAGGGCTAGTACCACTTGGGCTGTGCCCCAGCGTCTCTGGCCGCAGCGGGCAGCAGCAAGTGAGGCTGGGCTCTGAAGGCGAGGAGCCGAGGTCACACACTAGCCCAGACGCGGCTGGGACTGAGCGGTCAGCGATGGGCCAGGCTTCTCCCTCGCCAGAGCGCTGCCAGGATTCCCATCCCAGCACCAGCTGGGGTCCAGAGGGGATGCCGAGCTGCAGGCTGGGCCCTAGGTCGCTTTTCACAGCGTGTCCCCACAGGTCTTTTCTGAGAAACATAAACCTGCCAGAAATGGTTCTGCAGCACCAAGCTCTCCTGCGCGGGGGCATTTCCCGGTGGCTGGACCACCACAACATCTCCCTGCCAGGAGCCTCCCCCCACGCCCCAAATTTCCCCCCACCCCATTTCGTGCCAAGTAAGAATCCATTTCATTCCCCTAGCCTAGCAGAAAGGAACTCTGCTCACGGGGGCTGCGAACTTACCCCTGGGAGCAGCTAGGGCACCATGCGACTTACCAGACACACGAGGGCTGCGTATGATGCAAGAATCTCTTCCAAGAATGCAGGTCTGGGCCCACAGCCCCTCGTTCTCCTCTGGCAGTTCAGACAACCTGTTTTATTGGTACCGAAAGCTAGAATCATAGAACCATAGAGCTGGAAGAGACCTCAGGAGTCATCAAGTCCAGCCCCCTGCCCAAGGCAGGACCAATCCCAACTAAATCAACCCAGCCAGGGCTTTGTCAAACCAAGACTTAAACACCTCTAGGGATGGAGACTCCACTACTTCCCTAGGGAACCCAGCCCAGCGCTTCACCACCCTCCTAGTGAAATATCCTAATATCCAACCTGGACCTCTCCCACCACAACTTAAGACCATCTGTCACCACTGAGAACAGCCTCTCTCCATCCTCTTTGGACCCTCCCTTCAGGAAGTTGCAGGCTGCTCTCAAATCCCCCCTCACTCTTCGTTTCTGCAGACTAAACAGACCCAACTCCCTCAGCCTCTCCTCACAGGTCATGTGCTCCAGCTCCCTGATCATTTTGGTGAATGGTGAAAGCTAGAAAATGCAAAGGCTTTTAGTCCACTGGAGGACACATTCATTGCCATTCCGGATCTCCCAGAGGGCCATCTAGTCCTGCATCATGCCTGGAGGTATTTTATTTGAGGGGACTACTTTTATACAGGCAGTGGACTAGTACAAATGCAGGAAGCAATGGCGTTAGACATTGCGTAATCAGACCCCCCCCCCCCCTTCAGCTGGGCACAGTGCAGAGTAAAGATCTGTTCATGTTGTTCCAATTGTGCAATCAGAATCCAGGTGTCTGCTCAGTGAATAAGAAACAGCTGAGCTGTTCTTCCAGCAGAGGTGATAATCGAGCTGGGTGGGAAAGGCTTTCCCGGGCCTGCAAATTGCTTTAAGAGTTTGGAATTTTTCCTGTCTTGATTCAAGACAAAGAATCAAAAACTTGAATATTGCTTCTCTTGTTGCCACTGTTACTTCTGTGCTGCTGCTGGCATGGTGCCTTCAGAGCTGGGCTCCCAGCCAGCAGTGGCTGCTCTCTGCTCAGCCTCCCGAGCTAGGGGGAAATCTATGCACTCATGGGGGGCGGGGATGACGACACACAAATGATTCTAGACACAAAGGCGGAGGGGCTCAAATAAGTCTGAGAACTGCTGCTTTGGAGTGTATCTAACCAGAGCAAGTCACTGTACTTGGGAGGGTGAGAATGGCGACCCAGTGATGCGGTGTCAGCCTGCATCAGACTTTACACTCCCTGGGTGCTTTGCAGCCGAGGATCTCCAAGCATTTTACAAACTCTGCAGCTCCCCTGTGATCGTGGCAATCCCCGATTTGCTACGGTGAGGCAGAGAAAGAGTCACCTAGCAAGTGGAGAGAAGAACACCGGCACCTTGATGCCCAGGCTCTTGCTCTGGCCACTAGACCCCACTCCCAGTGCCAGCTACCAGCAATACTGCAATACCGCTGGCTGAAGGGGGACTCCAGCCCTAGAGAGACTGGAAAGAATCACTGCAGCCATTCCTCTTCTGTTTTGTCCTTTCCCCTCGCTGTGTTTTGTTGCGAGCTAATTGCCTGTGGCAGCCAGCTTAGCAGGCTTGAGTTCATTAGAACACAGGCCATACGTGCAGCCACAAACCTCCCCGTGCAACGTGCCTGGCACACACCCGCTGCTGGGGTGGCTCTGCTGAGTAAGAGACCCTGCAGAGCTGAGAGAAGACTCAGACAGAAAGGGCGCAGAGCGGTGTCTCATGCGCTCTGTTTCATCCCTGGCTTCTCCCCAGGACTCAGATGTGGGGGGAAGTCACTCCAGTGCAGCAGGCTCCAGGGGGCCTGTAGCAGCATGTGGGGAGTGGTGCCCCTTTCCCTATGGGTGAATTTCACCCATCTCCCCAGCTCCCCTGGGAAACGCTAAAGGTCCCTCTCTTGTCCCCAGCCTCCCTGCTGGCCAGCTGACAGCTACAAGGAGCTCTCTGTGCCACCACAGATCTGAGTTCTGATGGGACATGGGAGGCTGCAAAATTCAGCCTCGCCTTCCCCTTTCCTTTCTCCTTTGGCAAACACCTGGCGTCTCTGTGCAGAAGACAGATTCCGGGGCCAGAGCTCTTGGGCCAGCCACAAGCCAGATCTCCGAGCAGTCCTGCTGCACGGGGAGTTGGAGAGCTATTTTTAATCTCTAGAAAAAGCAGACAATTTTGCACTGAAGCCTGCAGCCTTCATTCCGGACGTCTGTTTGCACAGATTGGAAATGACTGCTGGGGCTATTAAAACCGCCAGCGATCGGGCCTCCACGCTGCAAGCGCTCCCGTGCGTTAGCTCTTATCACCCCATGTACATGCAGCCTCGTATTCCAGCTAGAAAGGGAACATTTCACACGTGGCCCATGCGGTGCTGTGAGCTGGTCTATTGGCAGCTCTGCTGACTAGCAGCTCACCCCTTTGCCCCGCAAAGGGCCTGGCGAATTACCTGCTCTTCCTTCGGCGAGCCTGTAAAGTTGCCGGACCAACGTGGTCGTGTCAGCCCAGCCTTCCCCCTGCTGCGGCTTTTATGTGCTGAGATGGAAGCGGATGTTTATTTATAGGAATTTTAAAAAGGAATTTAAAAGTGCAGGCAGCTCTACCAATTCCCTCTTCAGCCACATTGCGCAAAGGAGCCTGGATTAGCATAAGAAAGCCGGGAGATTGTGAAGGCAAATCTTTGGGGAGCCAAACTTCTGAAACTTTCCTCTTTTCCTGGCAGTGGGGGGCTGGGAAGAATTAGACTTGGCTCACGAGGCCTCTGCAAGGTTTCAGCTCTTTAATGGAGTCACCTGGCTTGGGATGTCTAGGAAAGGGGGCAAATCTGGGAAGTTGGGAAGTTCGGAGGGTTGCCAGGTGCCCGGCATTTTCGCCTCCTGGCCGGGGAAAAATTCCGAGAATACCCGACCGCTCAGGACATGGCAGGTGTCCGGGATTCTCTGAATTTTTTTACCGGAAAGGAGGCGAAAATACCGGCCTGTGCGGGTGAATAGCAGACACCTGGCAGCCCCGTGGCCGTTCTTATGTTGATCAGGGGACAGAAAGCCAGGAGAGCTTGTTTCCAGGGCAGGGGGCTCTGGAGCAGCTTGTAGGGTGGAGGGGCCCATGCAAACTCCAGCGCAGCATCGAGGCCAGAGCCTGTGCTGACATGAGTCAGTGTTGTTCTGTTGGAGTCAAGGGGCAGATCCCCACCTATCCCTTACTCGCCCCCAACCTGGAGTTCCCTTTCCCCCGAAGCGTAGCCCCTTTAGCAGCCAGGCAAGCTCCCTCCCCCTACTCTCTGGGCTGCAGCCAGTGACTCCTAGACGCCCAGTTTCCCACACAGCGTGAGCACCTTCTTTCTGAGAATCAGGTCCCTTTGAGGTCTTTCAGCTCAGGTGCCCCCAAACACTGATGGAGATCCTGGCCGAGGGGGCCTCCCCCGCTGGCCGCCCGGCCACAGGCAATTAACTAGCACAGCAACATTGGAGAGACCACATAGAAGGGATCTGGGAGCTGGCACAAGCCGAACGACCCTCGACCGCTACTGCAGCGCCCACCAGAGCTCCACAGGAAGGATAAAAATCCTAGCTCGGGGCTATGAGTTGGGGGCTTCTGGTGACCCTACAGAAACCTAGACCCCTTCCTTCCATAGCGCACGGCTTTGCTGCCACTGACTGCCAGGGAAAGCCAGGGCTTTTCATTGCAGCAGGCTGGCAGCCTTCGGACAGCGCCAGTCGTCCCGGCAGCTGCAGCATGTGCCACCCTCCCTGTGCCAGGGATCTCTGAGACTGGCAACCTCACTCAGTTTCAGGCCACTAGGTCACCCGCTCCGGTATCTTGTCTGTCACAGACCACCCCCAACCCCACTCCCACCCTGTTATCCCTGGCTTGAGCCCAGTTACCTGGATTACAACCTCTGGCGGCTGAACTATCATGTGCCACAGGCAGTGAGCAGGAGAAACCCAGATGCCATTGGTCTCCAAGGGCCCTACGAAGGCAGGGAGCTGATTAGGTGCGATAGGCCCCCGCCGGTGAACCACGGCCCCGGCTGCAGAGGAAAGTGAAAAACCACGACACTGGCCCAGCTGAGCCCGGGGAAATTCCTTCCCAACTCCCAAAGTGGCATCCGCCAGCTCCTGTGGGCAAGAGCCATCAGCCAAGCTCCAGAGCGAGGAGTCCGTGTAGCCCCTCCATGCCCTGTCCACCCTGCCCCGTCTCCCATCTCCAGCCAGGCCATCTCCAAGGGAAGGAGACAAACACCCCATGGTTGTGGCGCTGCCGGGGGGCTAAGCTCCAGTAACTAGCTCGCCTCTTTCTGCACCATGGAGCGCTTCAGGCAGCCGCTGGGCCGGCAGGGCCTGGGGAAGCCTGGGGCTCTGGCTCTCTGGCTGCCACAAGGCACCAGCAGCTCGGCTGGGGGTCACGGACTCAATGCATGGCAGCCCACGCTACACGGCACGGCCAAGACAGGGCGGGTGACGTGGGGCCACCCACCCGAGCCCCTCGTGCTGAGAGCAGGGCCCTTTGGCGTGACCAGGGTGGGCTCCTGTAATCCCTGGTCACTGCCGAACGCCTCAGAGTGAGGCCCTGAAATATGGAGCCAAGGGCTTGACTTGAGACGACCAGTCAGTCAGCTGCCCCTTCGGCCTGCCACACGGAGAGAGGGCGCCTGGGGCAGCCGGCTCCGGGGCGCTCGTGTGCCCATGAATTCATGGTGGCCTCTCCTTGTGCGCCCTGCGTGGAGATTTCGGCCCCTCCACCATCTCCGACCCAGCCGACTGCTCCAGCCACCCCCCATTGCCCCCTCTGGCTGCAGCCCCGCGGGCCGGGCTCCCCGTGAGCCGCTAAACCGGAGTGTGGTCTCCCCGCTCCCCTGGAGCTCTCCTGGGCCCCTGCCCCAGCTGGCAGGGGGCCAACAGAGTCGCGGGCCCCAGGGGGCAGGGAGGGGGCCGGGGCTAGCGTCCCACTGCCAGCCCTTCAGCGCCGCCCAGACCCCACCGCAAGGGGCTCTGGTGGCGAGTTAAAGGGCCCGGGGCGCCAGCTGCGGCTGTTGCCATAGTAACGGTGTTGGTGGCTGGGAGGCCCTTTTGAATCAGCGAGCCCCAGGGCAACTGCCCCCTTTGCTCCCCCATCACGGGCCTGCCTGCCAGCTTGCTCTGCCTGTTCCCTCCCTCCCCCCTTGCGCTGGGTGCAGGGACACTGGGGCCTACGTAGCATCACTTGCACCCCCTGGCTTGGCTGCGCCTCCGGCAAGGCTCAAAAGCCCTTCCCCCACGCGGAGCATCCCCTGAGCCCTCTGGCTTGAGTGACCAGCCCCTCAGCCCGGCCTCTGCCTCCAGGGCACTCAGGCGACATCTGAGCTCCCTGAGGCGTGTAACCTGCAACCTCCAGCGGCTGTGGGCAGCGTCCCTGAGGAACCAGCTCCTCGTCCATCCAGCATACCATCCGGGCTGGGCTTGCTGCTGAGATGGTGCAGACAGAGGATCAAGCAGCGTGGCTCCAACTCAGCCTCTGTTACCACAGATGAAAGAATCTCCCGCTAAGCAGGCCCCACTGCACAGAATGGCATCATGGATTTTAAGGCCAGACCATTAGCTCACCTGGTCTGACCTGTATCCTGCCGGCCTGAGAATCTGTCCCGTGATGCCTTTACCAGCCCGGTGTCTCCTTTCTCCATTCCCTTGAGAAAGGTACTAAAAGTGAGTCCCAATCAGTGCTGTCCAGCTCAGGCCAGAAAAGCCCCAGGACGCCTGTGTGACTGAAACGTCACAGGAGTAGAGTCCGGGACAGGGACGTTCGACTCTGAGCTCACCCCCCTGGGGAAAGTTGGCCAGCCACAGTGCTCAGATGGCCGCCATCGACCTGGACAGCTGGGCCGTGACCCCTGTCCTCTCCCAGGGGTGTTCCTTGGGATCCCTCCCTTGGGTGGGAACCTGGAGCTGGGTGCTCAGGGATGGGGCCCAGACTACAGGTAAGGCAGCTGTTGTGCTATAGAGCCAGCTGGAATCATGTGGAGCGGTAACTTGCTATGCTAGAAGGAGTGAGCATGGTACAATTTGGCCCCATGCAGAATTTAGTCACAGCTCAGGCATCAAATCACAGACTGGGGCCACGGTAACCTAGGCTGCCCTAGCAGGTGTTAGCCCAACCTGTTCTGAGAAGCTGCAGTGCTGAGGAATCCACCTCCTCCCTACAAACGCCGTTCCAGCGCTTACCGAACACGAGTTAGAAACCTGTCCCAAGCTGCCAGCCAGGATCTCCCCCGCTCATCGCTTCTCGTTCTGCCCTGGTGGGCATGGAGAGCCGTGGAGCGCCCGCTTTTTAACAGCCTTTTACAGCACCAAAGACACAGGCCTTCCTCTGCCCTCTTTTCTCTAGGCTCAACATGCCCATATCTTTTAGCCTTCCGTCAAGGCATCCCTTTTTTAACCCTCGGATCATTCCGTTGCCCTCGGAGGGCTCTCATAGAATCCCAGGGCTGGAAGAGACCTCAGGAGTCATCCAGTCCAGCCCCCTGCCCAAGGCAGGACCAACCCCAACTCAATCAACCCAGCCAGTCAAGCTGAGACTAAAAAACCTCTAGGGATGGAGATTCCACCCCCTCCCTAGGGAACCCAGCCCAGCGCTTCCCCACCCTCCTAGTGAAATAGCTTTTCCTAATATCTAACCTAGACCTCCCGCACTGAAACTTGAGCCCATTGCTCCTTATTCTGCCATCTGTCACCACTGAGAACAGCCTCTCTCCATCCTCTTTGGAACCTCCCTTCAGGGAGTTGAAGGCTGCTCTCAAATCCCCCCTCACTCTTCGCTTCTGCAGACTAGACAAGACCAAATCCCTCAGCCTCTCCTCATAGGATACGTGCTCCAGCCCCCTGATCATTTTGGTTGCCCTCCGCTGGACCCTCTCCAATGCATCCACATCCTTCCTGTAGTGGGGGGCCCAGAACTGGACACAATACACCAGATGTGGCCTCACCAAAGCCGAATAAAGGGGAATAATCACTTCTCTGGATCTGCTGACAATGCGCTCTAATGCAATCTAATATTCCATTGCCTTTTTGGCGACAGCGTCTCATCCACTGTAACCCCCAGGTCCTTTTCTGCCGAACTGCTACTTAGCCAGTTGGTCCCCAGCCTGTAGCAATACTTGGGATTCTTCCCTCCCAAATGCAGGACTCTATAGGGGTGGACACACTAGCAGCCTGAAGCCTAGCCAGAGCCTAGTGGAACAGAACAGCATCCTCCCCTGTCCTACATGCGACACCCCTGTTCATTCACACCTCCGCCATGTTTACCTTTTTGGCTACAGCATCCCATGTTGGCTCCTTCGATTTGAGACCTACTAGCACCCCAGGCCTTTGCAGCAGTGCTCCCGGGTAGCCAGTGATCCCCCGGTGTAGTTCTCCATTTGATTTTTCCTTCCCAAACTTGCTCTTGTGTTTATCAAATTCCATCTTGTTGGTTTCTGTTCAATTCTCCAATTTGTCATTTTTAATTCTAACCCTGACCGGGTTGCAACCTCTCCCAGCTTGGTGTCAGCTGCCAATGACCTACGCAAATGCTCCCTTCCACCATCCCAGCCATTAATGTAAGTATTCAACCCCCATAGGCCCTCGGAGTGGGGGGGTGGGACGTTACTCTCCAGGTGCAGCCTCCCAGTTTGACAATGGGCAACCGAGAACTAGTCCTTCACTTGCAGATGGATCAAAGCTGTACTCTCTGCAGTAACTGCAATCCCAGCGACCAGCTCCGAGCTTAGCCTCTGAAAGTAACCCTGGGTATGTCTACACTACAAAGTTAGTTCGAACTAACTTTCCTAGGCGCTACACTAGCGCTCCGTTAGTTCAAATTTAATTCGAACTAACGGAGCGCTTAGTTCGAACTAGGTAAACCTCATTTTACAAGGACTAACACCTAGTTCGAACTAGCTAGTTCGAACTAAGGGCTGTGTAGCCCTTTAGTTCGAACTAGTGGGAGGCTAAGGCTTCCCAGGTTTCCCTGGTGGCCACTCTGGCCAACACCAGGGAAACTCTATTGCCCCCCTCCTGGCCCCGGAGCCCTTAAAGGGCCACGGGCTGGCTACTCACTTTGTGCCAGTTGCAAGGCTGCAAGCACCCGTGCCTGCACAGCCTGCACCTGCCACAACATGAGCCAGCCATCCGAGGGCTCCCAGCCCTCCACTGCTCCCCAGGACCAGCCTGGCGGCTCCCAGGAGCCTGCCCGGGGCCGCAAGAGGCGGGCGCCCGCGTGGTCTAGTGCGGAGATCGTGGACCTCATCGAGGTTTGGGGGGAAGCCTCCAATGTCCACGATCTCCGCACTAGCCACAGGAACGCGGCCATCTACGGACGCATGGCTGCCAGTCTGGCCGCCAGGGGCCACCAGCGCAGCCGGGAGCAGGTGCGCTGCAAAATCAAAGACCTGCAGCAGTCCTACTCCCGGGCTTGTCTGCCAGGGGCCGACCCAGAGGCCTGCCCCCACTTCCATGCCCTGGACCGCATCCTGGGGCCTCATGCCGTCCCTGCCCCCCGGGACGTGATTGACCCCGGGGCAGAGGGACCGCTCCTGGACACCGAGGAGGAGGAAGAGGGCTCTGAGAGCCAGGAGCCTGCCGCCAGCCTGCCCAGGACCCGGGACCCCCGAGGCACGCCACAGAGCCGCTCGCCTGCATCGTCAGAGGCCGGGGAGGCGTCCACCTGTGAGTACCCTCGTGTTCCCCTTATGTATACGGGGGGCTGGGGCGAGAGGGAGCCCCGGGACTGTGCGCCTGGGCCTTGCCCACCACGGAGCAGCAGCTGGGGATCCTGCAGGGGCCCTGGCCTTGCAGAGGGGAGCTGGGTTTCACACACCTGGGCCCCTGGGGTAATTGACCGCTGGTCTTCTTGCACCACAGCTGCAGCACCTGGGCCTGCAGGGCGCACCACACCGCCTGCAGCAGCCGCCCGCGCCCGGGCAAGCAGGACAGCCAGGAACCAGGAGGACTACCAGAGGCGGCACCTCTGGTTCCTGGACCGACAGCTCCGTCTCCAGGACCACTGGGTCCAGGAGGACCTCAGGCTGCGCCAGAGGAGTCTGGAGGCCCTGGAGGAGCAGGGCCGTGCCCTGCGAGGCCACCTCCAGAGCCTGTTGGACCGCTTTCCATTTCCTCCTCCCCCTGCTCCCCCTCTTGCTCCCCCTGCTCCCCCTGCTCCTCCTGCTCCTCCTGCTTCCGCTCCTGCTTCCTCCACACCCCCTGTCCCCTCTGCCCCCCCCCTCCACAACCATTCCCCACCGACGCCCCCGGACCCGCAGTGTGGCGAGACGGGAGAGGCAGCCGGACTCCCACCCCTGAGCTTTCCTTTCCCTTCCTCCCTTCCCTCCCCTCCCCTTCCAGCTCCCTCGTCCCAGGTTTCCCCCTCCCTTCTCCCACCTTCATTCCTCCCTCCCCCCACCCCAGTTCTGTGAAATAAACAGATGTTTTTGTTGGAAAAACAGGTGTCTTTATTTGACAGTAGGTAGGGAGGGGAAAGCGGAAGGGGGGGTAGGGTGGAAGAAGGCCCCAGTGGGGCATGCAGGGAGAGGTCAGTCCTCCTCCTCCTCCACCTGGAAGC
Organism: Pelodiscus sinensis; assembly: GCF_052426305.1. NCBI lineage: Eukaryota > Metazoa > Chordata > Testudines > Trionychidae > Pelodiscus > Pelodiscus sinensis. The sequence continues at coordinate 10,064,830 of NC_143072.1, read as the reverse complement.
TCTCCCGCAGGGCTTCCCGGATCCGGACGGCCCCCCGCTGGGCTTCCCGGACGGCGGCGGTGCGGGGCTGACCGTAGTGTCCAGCCATGCGGTCAGCCTCAGCCATCCAGGCTGGCAAGAAAGCCTCCCCCTTCCGCTCACACAAATTGTGGAGCACACAACATGCTGCCACCACGGGAGGGATGTTGTGCTCGGCCAGGTCCAGACGGGTGAGGAGGCATCGAAAGTGGGCTTTCAGTCACCCGAAGGCCCCCTCCACCACGATGCGGGCCCTGGTCAGCCTGGCATTGAAGGCCTGGCGGGAGGGATTGAGGTGCCCTGTGTAGGGCTTCATGAGCCACGGCTGCAGTGGGTAGGCAGCATCCCCCACCAGGCAGACGGGCATGTCCACGTCCCCGACCCTGATGTGGCGGTCGGGGAAGAAGGTCCCGGCCTGCAGCCGCTGGCACACGGAGGAGTTCCGGTACACCCGTGCGTCGTGTGCTTTGCCGGACCAGCCCACATTTATGTCCGTGAACTGTCCCCGGTGGTCACACACGGCCTGCAGGATCATGGAGAAGTACCCCTTGCGGTTCACGTACCGGGACGCCTGGTGTTCCGGGGCACGGATGGGGATGTGCGTCCCGTCGATGGCCCCCCCCACAGTTGGGGAAGCCGAGGGCACCGAATCCCCGGATGACGGTGTCCGGGTCGGCGAGGCGGACCACCCTGCGGAGCAGCACCCGGTTGATGGCCTTGACCACCTGCGGAGAGAGACACAGCAAAGCGCCAATCAGTGGGGCGCCCGGGTGGCTGGGAGCGTGCGTGTCCTGGCAGTGCCCCACGCCCCACTCCCGGAAGCAACCCCCCTGGCGGCGTGTAGTACGGCCGGGACAGCCCGACCCCTCCGGTGCGGGGCGCTTTCGCCTCCTCCCGCCCCCCCCCTTGTCCCTGGGGCGGCCCATCCCCTCCTCGCAGCCCCCCTCCCCCCCGTCTCGGTGGCCGACGAGCGCCGTACCTGCATGAGCACTGCTCCGACAGTGGATCTCCCCACGCCGAACTGGTTCCCGACGGATCGGTAGCTGTCCGGCGTGGAGAGCTTCCATAGGGCGATGGCCACCCGCTTCTGGAGGGGGATGGCGGGTCTCATGCGAGTGTCCCTTCTTTGCAGGGCAGGGGCGAGCCACTCTCAGAGCTCCAGGAAGGTGTCCCTCCTCATCCTAAAGTTCTGGGTCCACTGTCGGTCCTCCCAGCGCTCCAGGACGATGCGGTCCCACCAGTCGCTGCTGGTGTCCAGACGCCAGACGCGGCGGGGCATGCCGGTGCCGGGGCGCCGCTGCGGCTCCTCCACGGCCCCCAGGGCGGCCAGGCGGAGAGGCAGGGGGCTGACGTTCCCCAGGTGGTGCCAGGCAGCCTCGAGCCATTGGTGGCAGGCTTGCAGCAGCAAGTCCAGAACGTGCACCAGAAGGTGCAGGGCGAGCCGTGGCTCCATGTTGCCACCTGCGGCGGCCCCCCCTGAAGGGAAGCACCGACACAGACGGGCACAGAGACCGACGCTTTGCTGTCCCTCGGCGAGGTTGGCAAGCAAGCAGGAAAAGCTGAGAACTGGCTGTCTGGGGGGGTCCCTTTAAGCACAAGCCTCAGATAGCCTCAGACAGCAGCCACACAAAGCAACTGCTGACCTGATGCCCTGCCAGAACTGGTTTCAGCTGCCCTTAAATGCCCCCCTGCGTCCAATCAGTGTGGACGCGCTAGTTCGAACTAGCAAAACGCTAGTTCGAACTAGTTTTTAGTTCTAGATGCGCTAGTTCGAATTAGCTTAGTTCGAATTAACTAATTCGAACTAAGTTAGTTCGAACTAGCGCTGTAGTGTAGACATACCCCCTGAGAGTAACCAGTGGGTGAGAAGAAAGAGGCCCCTAAACCCAGACTTCCCTTACAATCCCAGGAACATAACCCTTGTGTCTTATGAGATGGTACCAAGTGTTTCTTGGGTAGTTTTTCATGGTCCATATTTCTCAGATTTCCCATTTCAGCACATTCCAGCGTGATACCCCCTTGTGCCTAATCAGGTTCTTCCCAGGAATCGGAGCCCCTTCTTTTGCTGGAAAAGGTGGGAGTACTGGCTTTGGTTGCTCCGAGATACAACCTGAAGATGACCTTAGCAACTGAAGGTGTCCTTATCTGCTCTACAAAGCCTCCCAGGGCAGAGGTTGACACTTCATCCTTTCCTCCTGACATTTCCACGATGATGTGATAAATACAGCAGGGGCCGCGCTGATGTCCTCTGATGCCCCAGCTTCTTAGGATTTAGAAATGTAAAAAAGGGATTAGGAATAGGAGTGGGGGAATGGCGTACGGGAAAGCTCTGCCTGGGGAGCTCTTACTACATCACTTTAAAGGGCAAGCACATCTTAACCAGGACTCCCCTCATTGACGGGCTGCCCAGTGGGGGGAAGGGGTTGCCTCTTTCTGCTCTTACCAGGCCCCCCCCCGCCTTCTCCCCCCCCCCCAATGCCAGGGTATTGTTTCACTCCCAATGGCCAGTGCTCAGCAGATAATGTTGTAAAAAGCTTTTGTCTCACAGTAATAAAGGCAAAGAGTCCTTCCTGGCAATGCATCAGCCCTGATCAAATTATGGAGCCGTTTCAGGCAGGGCCGCAGGGAGGGGGAGGCAGAGAGAGCATTAAAAGGAAAAATATCAAGTGCATTAATATGTCACCGGCTGGTGCAGCACTCCCATTGAGATTCCAGGCAGGCCCGCCAGCCTGCGGGCTCCGGAGATTTTCATAACATGGATTAAATACATTTGCGATTTTTTTTTCAACCCAGAAAATGAAGTATTTGAAATATGTTACCTGACGGGCCCTGCCTGGGCTCAGAGCCCCCTCGCCAGCCTGTCTCAAGCCACTGCATGCCGCTGCCACTCCGGGCATGCCCACGCACCGGACGGGGAATGCCCCCCACTCCACACCTTGTGGGCAAAGGCTGGCTGTTCCCTCCCCCACCCCTGGGAAAGGCTGGCTGCCCCATCCTCCCCCACTGCACCCCGGGTGCTATTCCCCTCCCCCACCCCTGGGGAAAGGCTGGCTGCCCCATCCTCCCCCACTGCACCCCGGGGGCTGTTCCCCTCCCCCATCCCGGGGAAAGGCTGGCTGTAACTCTTGTCCTCTGCCTTCCATGCTACCTTGCTGCTCCCCTTCTCCCCACCTCTCCCCTGCAGGCTGAGAGCAGCCCTGGCCTGTTCCGGCTGGGGCAGAGGGTTCCTCATCCACCTGGCGGTGCCCAGTGACAAGGGCTTGCAGCACGCCGTGGGGCAGAGCTGAAGCCCAGAGCTCAGCGTCTGACTCACAGCAGTTTGGCTTGACTGGCAGCAAACCATCTAAACTGACAGGCTGAGCAATCGGGAGAGTGGCTGAGAAGTCACGAGATCGTTCTAAAAGTGCTAGTAGATCTGGGGTTCATTTTCTTTTTGCGCCTTTGCAGGTCCCTCGGGGATGCTTCTCTCCCGCCCCCAGGAGGGTCCCTCCCTTCTGTCCAGGCTCAATGGGGGCTGTGGTTCTGGGGCTATGAGAGCTGGCAGCACGGGGGTGCTCTCTGTTCAAAGCAGCCCCGCAGGGAGAGACCGGGGCATTGCAGAGCCGGGCTGGGGGGATCGTGGGGCTGCAGGCCAGGGTTGGAGGGGAGCAGGACTGGAAATGCAGGAATATTGTTGGTCATTGCAAATTCCCAGTTGTGTGGCCGCCTCGGACAGTGTGCTAGCCTACAGCTCGTTTCATGGGGAATGGAGAACACTCCCCCTCCATTTTTTCTTGGCCTGTTTGATCTCCAGCTGCCTGCCCCCCGCTAACGGCGGCTGTTTGCCTCCTGAGAGGGTGAACGCCGGGAGTTGGCACCATTGGACAGGGGTGCATTGGCAGAGGGGGGGAGGGAAGGGGAATACCGCCAGCCAGGCAGCACGCCAGCGCCGCTTCCACTGGCCAGGGCTGGCTATGTCCGCACCAACACCCCAGTCACCAGGGGGTCTGAACCTCAGACCTTAAACACTCAAAGCATAAGACTTTAGGCACAGGCGGTGGGTGACCCCATGGCGTGGGGAGGCTAGCCCCCCTCCCACCCTGCCCCTTCCGTGCCCACCAGAGCTCAGCTCCGCCCCCCCGCACCTCACAAACGTGGCCACTGACCCTTGTTCCTGCCTCAGGGTAGCACCCCCGGCCTAGGATGGCGCGGCCCCTGCTTGCCCTGGCACTGGAGCTCTAGCACGGCCCCAGCTTGCCCCATAGTGCTGGGGAGGAGAGTAGAGGTGTGGCTCAGGCTGTACCTGCTGGCTGGACCCCTAACCAACAAGCTCCCTCCCCCCACTCCCAGCCAAGCTGCCAGCCCCGGTGCAGGGCAGCCAGAATAGCCCCCGTGCGGGGGGGCAGGCAGCACGGCTCCCAGCCTGCCTGCCCCAGCCTCTGTGCCCTCTGGGGGAGGAGCCTGGAGATTCCAGTGGGCGGGGCCAGTGGAGGCAATTTGGGAAGGGTCCCCTGCCTGTGCTACCCGCCGCCCATGACTTGAGGGGGTGCTAAGAAAGCTCTCTCAGCATAGCAGGCTGTGTTACTTACTGACGGGCAATGCCAGCTCTAAGCCCGTTTGCTGCATGCCCCATAGGTGGAGAAGCCTGCCCTTAGCTGGAGGCCACGGTCACCAATCTGTGAAGGCTCCATGTTCTGCAAACCGCAGAGACAACTCACATACTTGACTGGCTGGTACTTGGTCTCTCATCCTTCACCCCTTCAGCCCCAGGCTTCTCCCACTGCTTTGGCAAGGACTGTCCTCTGGGGCTAGTCTACACTGCAGAGTTTTTGTGCAAGAAGTCTTTTGTGGAAGAGTTCTTGTGCAAAAACTTCTTGCGCAAAAACACGTCCACACCTCAAAGTACATCGCAAAAGTGATGACTTTTGCACAAGAGAGCATTCACACTGCATGGACACTCTTGTGCAAGATAGTTCTGATGGCCAGTCACAGAATGACCATCAGAGCACCTGTGCTTTTTCCTACAGGGGTTGCATGTGCAAGAAACGCCTCTGGAGCATCCACACCTGCCTTCTTGTGCAATAGCTGTAGCGCAAAAGGGAGTGATGCCTCGTAAACCTCATCCCATGAGGAATAACGGGGCTGCTGACAAAGGGCTTTGATGTCGGCAGGGGAGCGTCCAGACTAGTGCGCTGAGCCGACAAACAGCTGATCAGCTGTTTGTCGGCTCAGCGCGGCAGCCATGTAAATGTAAATGAAGCCGCGATCATTTAAATCGCAGCTTCATTTGCCTTTGCCTATGTGTCTAATCTACATGCCTCTGCCGACAGAGGCATGTAGTCTAGACACAGCCTTAGCGATGAAACAGAGCGTCTAAGGAGTCAATATATACTAAGAGCGGCAGCGCCGGAGCCTGGCTGGGGTGACAGCACTTTCTAATGTATTTAATGTATAATTTAGGGCATTATTTCTAATTGATGTGATTTACCGTCCCCAACCCACAGAGCGGTGCACTGGCTGCGCACACCGCTGGCCTGTCGCTTGCTGCTCCCTGGACGAGGTCTCCTCGTGGGTGGTTAAGCAGAACGGGCTCAGCTTACTAACAATGCTGACACAGCCCGGTGCGCCATGGCTCTGGGCAGCCAGGGCTGCTGCGAATTTCTACAGGGCTGCAGGGATGCGCAGGGAGGAGTCCGGGCCTGCCGCGCACCAAGCCCTCTCAAGTCCTGCTGAGTCTGATGGGCTGCGGGCACTCAGCGCTTCATGGGATTGGGCCCAGTTGTCCCTCCCGGGCCGGGCACAGGCTGCAGCCAGGAGCGGCAGGTTTGTATAATTTTTGGTGGTGCCCCATTAGCCACACCCCTGGCCCCCGTTAACCATGCCCCATGGAAGTAACACGCTCGGGGCAAGATGGACACATGACCAGAAGTAAAAGGTGTCACTTTTCCCACCATCCTCCTATCAACAGGGATTAGTTTGGCCCCCATCAAACCCTCCTCCTGCAACTACCCTGCAATTGCACTAACCCAATGTGTGTGCCATTGACTGGGGGCAGAGAGGCTGGGGGAAGTGTTCCCTCTACAGCTATGTCTACACTCACGGCTTCTTGCGCAAGTACAGCCGTTCTTGTGCAAGAACCCACAGAGCAGCCACACTGCCCGCCTGCTCTTGTGCAAGGGAATTCACAGTACGGCGTGGTAAGAGAGGGCGTCTTGCACAGGAGCTACGCTCTCTTCTAACAGGTGTAAGCTCTCTTGCGCAAGCGGGCAGTGTGGATGCTCGGCAGGAATTTCGTGCGCAAGAAACCCCAATGGCTAAAATGGCCATCGGAGCTTTCGTGCGCAAGAGAGCGTCCACACTGCCAAGGATGCTCTTGTGCAAAAGCACAGCTCGCACATGGCAGTGTGGATGTGTTCTCGCACAAGACTTACACAAGAACCTTTGCGCAAGAAGCCGCCAATGTAGACATAGCCTAAGAGTTTCCTACAATGAGCAGAATGAATTTTGCGTTGTGCACCAGTACTGGTTTGGATGTGCCACTGTGGCACCCAAGGGTATGTCTACACTACAAAGGGTATGTCTACACTACAATGTTAGTTCGAACTAACATTCATAGCCGCTACACTAGCGCTCCGCTAGTTCGAATTTGAATCGAACTAGCGGAGCGCTTAGTTCGAACTAAGGGGTGTGTAGCCCCTTAATTCGAACTAGTGGGAGGCTAGCCCTCCCCAGATTTCCCTGGTGGCCACTCTGGCCAACACCAGGGAAACTCGTCTGCCCCCCTCCCGGCCCCGGACCCCTTAAAGGGGCACGGGCTGGCTACGGTGCCCGTGCCAGGTGCAAGCCTGCCAGCACCCAGCCAGCAGACCCTGCACCTGGCACGGCACAGAGCCACCCACCCGATGTCCCCCAGCCCACCCCCTCTTCCCGGGACCAGGCTGGCGGCTCCCGGGAGCTTGCCCTGGACTGCAAGAGGCAGGCACCTTCCTGGGCTAGTGCGGACATCGTGGACCTCGTCCATGATCTCCGCACTAGGCACAGGAAAGTGGCCGTCTAGGGCAGGAGAGCTGCCAGCCTGGCCACCCAGGAGCAGGTGTGCATGAAAATCAAGGGGGTCCACTGAGACCCCCAACCCTGAGCCCTGAGCCCTGAGCTTAGAATGGCTATACTGGGTCAGACCAAAGGTCCATCTAGCCCAGTAGCCTGTCTGTCAACAGCGGCCAACACTAGGGACCCTGGAGGGGATGGACCGAAGACAATGACCAAGCCATTTGTCTCGTGCCATCCATATCCAGCCTTCCACAAACAGAGGCCAGGGACACCATTTCTACCCCCTGGCTAATAGTACTCCATGGACCCAACCTCCATGACTTTATCTCACTTCTCTTTAAACTCTGTTCTAGTTCTAGCCTTCACAGTCTCCTGCAGCAAGGAGTTCCACAGGTTGGCTATTTGCTTTGTGAAGAAGAACTTTCAGTTATTAGTTTGAAGCCTGCTACCCATTCGTTTCATTTGGTGTCCTATAATCCTATTATGGGAACTAATGAAGAACTTTTCTTTATTCACCCTCTCCACCCCACTCATGCTTTTATAGACCTCTATCATATCCCCCTCCGTCTCCTCTTTTCTAAGCTGAAAAGTCCCAGTCTTTTTAGCCTCTCTTCGTATGGGGCCTGTTCCAAACCCCTAATCATTGTAGTTGCCGTTTTCTGAACCCTTTCCTAGGCCAAAACATCTCTTTTGAGGTGAGGAGACCACATCCATACACCGTACTGAAGATATGGCGTGCCATAGTTTGATACTTCCCCTCCTCCTTCTTACCTTGGCTTCCCCCTTCCACCTCCCTCCTCCCAGGTTTCCTCCTCCCCTCTACTCCCCTCTCTCTTCCCCTCTCCCACCTCCTTTTCCCAGTCTCCCCAGAGGCTAATCCCCCCCCCCCCCCGAGTTTTGTTAAATAAAGAGAGTTTCTATTTTTGAACACACGTCCTTTATTTTGTACATCAGGAAGGGGGGCTAGGGAGGGGTAAGTGGAAGGTGGTGAGGGAGGAATGGGGTACGAGTCCCCGATGGGGAGGACTGGGGTGGCTCTGCGGGCTCCTCGGGGTGGAAGCTCTCCTGCAGCCCCCCAATTGCCCCCTCTCCCCAGATGGCAGCCTGCGGCAAGTGCAGCTGGGCTGATGGCCGAGTGCTGTGATGTGCCCAGTGTGGGCACTCAGGGCACTCCAAGACAGGACTGCTTTGCTGTCCCTCATCGAGGTAGACAAGCGAGCGGGGCACCCCTGAGAACTGTCTGTCCGGGGTGAGGGTCGGGTCCCTTTAAGCACAGCCCTCGGCTAGCCTGAGGCAGCAGCTCCACGCTCTAAGTCCAACCTGATGCCCTGCCAGCACTGCTTCCGGCCAGCCTTAACCCCGGTTCAGGGTCCACTCAATGTGGACATGCTAGTTCGAATTAGCAAAACGCTAATTCGAACTAGTTTTTAGGTCACTCTGCCATCCCCACGTCTTCCCCCGCTGGGGTCTCCCTGCCGGCCCCTCCCCTTCCCCCTCTGGGGTCGCCCTGCCGGCCCCTCCCCTTCCCCCTCTGGGGTCTCCCTGCCGTCCCCTCCCCTTCCCCCTCTGGGGTCACCCTGCCGTCCCCTCCCCTTCCCCCTCTGGGGTCTCCCTGCCGGCCCCTCCCCTTCCCCCTCTGGGGTCACCCTGCCGGCCCCTCCCCTTCCCCCTCTGGGGTCGCCCTGCTGGCCCCTCCCCTTCCCCCTCTGGGGCCACCCTGCCGGCCCCTCCCCTTCCCCCTCTGGGGCCACCCTGCCGGCCCCTCCCCTTCCCCCTCTGGGGTCTCCCTGCCGGCCCCTCCCCTTCCCCCTCTGGGGTCACCCTGCCGGCCCCTCCCCTTCCCCCTCTGGGGTCGCCCTGCCGGCCCCTCCCCTTCCCCCTCTGGGGCCACCCTGCCGGCCCCTCCCCTTCCCCCTCTGGGGCCACCCTGCCGGCCCCTCCCCTTCCCCCTCTGGGGTCGCCCTGCCGGCCCCTCCCTTTCCCCCTCTGGGGTCACACTGCCGGCCCCTCCCCTTCCCCCTCTGGGGTCGCCCTGCCGGCCCCTCCCCTTCCCCCTCTGGGGTCGCCCTGCCGGCCCCTCCCCTTCCCTCTCTGGGGCCACCCTGCCGTCCCCTCCCCTTCCCCCTCTGGGGTCACCCTGCCGGCCCCTCCCCTTCCCCCTCTGGGGTCGCCCTGCCGGCCCCTCGCCTTCCCTCTCTGGGGCCATCCTGCCGTCCCCTCCCCTTCCCCCTCTGGGGTCACCCTGCCGGCCCCTCCCCTTCCCCCTCTGGGGTCGCCCTGCCGGCCCCTCCCCTTCCCCCTCTGGGGTCGCCCTGCCGGCCCCTCCCCTTCCCTCTCTGGGGCCTCCCTGCCGGCCCCTCCCCTTCCCCCTCTGGGGTCACACTGCCGGCCCCTCCCCTTCCCTCTCTGGGGCCACCCTGCCGGCCCCTCCCCTTCCCCCTCTGGGGTCACACTGCCGGCCCCTCCCCTTACCTCTCTGGGGCCTCTCTGCTGGCCCCTCCCCTTCCCTCTCTGGGGCCGCCCTGCTAGCCCCTCGCCTTGCATCTCTGGGGCCGCCCTGCTTGCTGCTGGCCTTCCCTGCTGGCTGATTGTTGTGCCACTTCCAGGGGCGGATACTGGGCAGGGCGAGCGGGGCGGCCGCACCGGGCTCCGTGCTTCAAGGAGCCTCGCTCATGCGCCGTGGCAAAGGGGGGCCCCACGGATTTGTGCTGCTCTAGGCCCCGCAAAATGGTCACCTGCCCCTGGCCACTTCCACCGCCCTGCTGGCTCAGTCACCGTCCACTGCCATCCACTTCTGGGTGGTGACTTCTGCCCGTCAGTCTCAAGTGATTTCAGCTCCTAGCCAGCAGGGTACAAGAAACACGGCTCCAGCACCACTAACATAAGGGAGAAGGCAGCTCCTGATGCCTTTGTATCTGTGTTCTTTGAACGGCGGCAGAGCTGGGCGGCAGAACTGCTAGGTCCTAGCCCTTGTGCTTTCCACTGACCTGATTGGACTAGCCATGCTGAGAAATAGTCATCAAAGCAGGCAGAATTAAGTGCAAGTTTCCTCTGAGACAATTATCATTTTCTCGGGCACGAATCTGAACACAGTGCCGCCTGTGCCCACTTCCTGGGCATGGAGGACTGGACGGGCTGGAAGGCTTCTCTGTCATGGGGGACCACAAGCATCATGGGGGACCACAAGCACATGGACTGCTCCCTCCTTTTCCCCATGAGCGGCACAGTCCTGTCCTGCCTCTGTGCCGGGTGGCTGGGAGCAGAGATGAACCTTTGCTGCCCTGTGCTAAGGGGTGATGCATTGGGCTTGGCACCTGGTTGGCTCAGGGTGTGTGCTTGCCCCGTAGGGTATTGCTGTGCAGCCAGTGTTTAATGGCCTCAGTCTCTGGGTTTGTCCATGGTGGAATGCCATCATTCCATTCCCCCAAGCTCAGCCAGGGCCACTGGAGCCCAACAGCCCCCTAGCCACAAACCTGGCACCTGCCCACTTCTCCAGTATGCCCTCTTGGCTGTGCCCTCTCTGTGCCCACTGTGCACCGGCCAGGAGGTCCGCCTCTCCCGCAGTGCTCCCACAGGTCAGCTGATCCGCCTGCTGTGCTGTACTCCGGGCTGCGTCCAAAAGGGAATGTTTTCTAATTCATTTCACTCTTGCTTAATCGGACATGAAAATATCGTCCTGTGAGATGGAGCGAGGCGGGGAACATGGGCATGTCCGGGCCCGGCTCTCCCCTGCCCAACACCAGGGACTCACTGGGGTGAGTGGGAGAAATGTTCAGAATGTCTGACATCCCAGCCCTCGGGGGCAGGACTTCCTCCTTTGCATCCCTGCTGGCTGGCCCTGGGTGGGGAACAGCCTTGGCAGTTTGCAGGCAGTTTTGAAAAATCGGTTTGGGCCACACCCCTCATCCATAATTTTTCATTCAAAGAGGATGCTGAGGAAGTTGGCAAATGTCACTGCGGAGTCTTTGGCCATTATCTTTGAAAACTCATGGAGATCGGGAGATGGCCGTACAAAGGCAAATGTAGGGCCCAGCTTTAAAAAAGGGAAGGACAATCCAGGGAACTATAGGCCAGTCAGTCTTACCTCAGTCCCCGGAAAAATCCTGGAGGGGATCCTCAAGGAATCCATTTTGAAGCATTTGGAAGAGGGGAAAGTGATCAGGAATAGTCAGCATGGAGTCACGAAGGGCAAGTCGTGCCTGACCAATCTGATTAGCTTCTATGATGAGGTAACTGGCTCTGTGGATGTGGGAAGTCAGTGGATGTGACATACTTTGACTTTAGCAGGGCATTTGATACAGTCTCCCACAATATTCTTGCCAGCAAGTTAAGGGAGTATGGATTGGATAAATGGACTGTAAGATGGATAGAAAGCTGGCTAGACTGTGGGGCCCAATGGGTAGCTCGATGTCAGGATGGCGGTCGGTTTCTAGCAGAGTGCCCCAAGGATCTGTTCTAGGACCAGTTTTGTTCAACATCTTTATTAATGTCCTGGCTGAGGGGATGGATTGCACCCTCAGCAAGTTTGCGAATGACACTAAGCTGGGGCAGAGGTAGATATGCTGGAGGGCAGGGATCAGGTCCAGAGTGACTGTGACGTAGTGGGGGTACTTGCTGGGCTGTGGTGACCTCTGCTGTCTGGAGCAAGACCCAGCAGGGAAAACCTCATTATGCAAAGGTGACGCCAAACCTGTTGAACCAGACACCCCCCATGGAGAGGGACAAAGGAAGGTGGAAGGCTGCCCTGGCTGGGGGGCAGGGCTGGAAGAGAGTTAGTTAGTTGCGGGCTGGGAGCATGGAGGAGACAGCCTAGGGAAAGGGGCTGGAGTTTAGGGGCCCAGTCTCCCCCCATCTCAAGGGGGCCTGAGGCATCCTAGCCCAGCTCTGTGACCAGATCACATCTGTGCTGTGCTGTATCCTGGAGAGGCAATAAACTTCCTCTATTCCACCAGCTGGTGCAGTCTGTTTGTGCCATTTCGGGGTGCAGGAGACAGGGGACCCCCAACGCGCCATCACAGTGACCTAGACAGATTAGGGGATTGGGCCACAAGAAATCTGATGAGGTTCAACAAGGACAAGGGGACAGAAGAATCCCAGGCATTGGTACAGTCTGGGGACCGAATGGCCAAGTAGCAGTACAGAAAGGATCTGAACATATTGGAGAGGGTCCAGCGGGGGGCAACCAAAATGCTGAGGGGGCTGGAACACACGACCTGTGAGGAGAGGCTGAGGGATTTGGGTTTGTTTAGGCTGCAGAAGAGCAGAGTGAGGGGGGATTTGAGAGCAGCCTGCAACTTGCTGAAGGGAGGTTCCAAAGAGGCTGGAGAGAGGCTGTTCTCAGTGGGGGCAGAACAAGGAGCAATGGTCTCAAGTTGCAGGGGGAGGTCTGGGTTGGAGATTAGGAAAAACGATTTCCCTGGGCTGGTGGGGAAGCCCTGGGCTGGGTTCCCTGGGGAGGGGTGGAATCTCCACCCCTAGAGGTTTGTAAGTCCCGGCTTGACAAAGCCCTGGCTGGGCTGATTGAGTCGGGGCTGGACGCGATGATTCCTGAGGGCTCTGTGAGCCCTGGGGTTCTAGGATTCTAGGAAAGTGAACAAGATGGGCTTGACCCAGAAGAGGCTTCAGGTGGGAGCCCTGCCAGGTCCCTCTCACTTGTGGCAGCTCTGGACACGTCTCCTGCGGAAGCATCCCTGCCAACAGGTAGCTGCTAGTGCTGTAGAAACCTGCTTGGGTTTATTTGATTCTCAGTGAGATTCGGAGGCTCTTAAGGCAACTTCTTTAGCAGAAAATACTTAAAAGAAATAAACCTGGGGGATTTTAAAAGAAACAAACCAATCCTAAGGAATGAGAAATGCAATCTGATCGTGCAGGAGCCCTCGCAGGGGGGCTGATCAGAGATACCACCCCCACCGCAGAAACAGAGGCTCTTAAGAAGAATATTAAACCTCCCAACAGGAGGGTTTGGGCTTATCGGAGTGTTTAGGTGGTAATAGCTTTTCGTAATCACCTGCCTTTATTACTGGAAACAATATCTGAACAAGAAACGTCTTTGCTGCCTGTCAAAGCATTTCCCATCCCCCTTCGATCCGTCTCTCCCACTTCATTCAGTGAGCTCCTCTCGCTTCAATAATGGATAAAGGAGGGTTATGACTAGTCCCGGGGAAGCAAAGGGAACTTGTCACCACTAAGTAAAAAACATGAGCTGTTCCCAGCCACAGCGTGCCCAGCACAAACACGCAGCGGGGAGGGGAAAGGAAAAGCTGCAGACACTTCAAGCGGGTTTACGTCTTTTGGCATAATGGCTTGTGTGCTTTTGCTGGGGAAGCAGCACAGATGGTTTGCAGTAGGGAAGGGGACTGGGTTTGCTCGTTCAGATGACGATGCAAACATGGTGCATCAGGGCAGGCAGGGGGAGGGCTGGGCAGGCCTGTGGGTCACCTGGTGGCAGGATCTGTTCTTTGCATGGCAGAGCTCCCTGTGACATGCTGTGGTGAGTTCTGTGATGCTAACAGGTGACCTTTTAGCACCAGTCTGCTCTGGATTTGCTTCGTGTTTCCCATCCAGGTGGGTGGAGGATTTTGGAATCCTCGGCTACTGGGATTTTTGGTTTCATGGATGTAGCCTGAGAAATCATAGAATCCTGCAGCTGGCTCAGGAGTCATCGCATCCAGCTCCGGCCCAAAGCAGGACCAACCCCGACTCAGTCAGCCTAGGCAAGGACTTGAACACCTCCATGGATGAGATTCCACCCCGCCCTAGGGAACCCAGCCCAGTGCTTCCCACCCGCCATGGGAAAGAGCTTTTCCTAATCTCCAACCCAGACCTCCCCCACTGCAACTTGAGCCCATTGCTCCTCGTTCTGATACACACACACACACACACACACACACACACACACTGCAACTTGAGCCCGTTGCTCCTCGTTCTGATACACACACACACACACACACACACACACACACACACACACACTGCAACTTGAGACCATTGCTCCTCGTTCTCACACACACACACACACACTGCAACTTGAGCCCGTTGCTCCTCGTTCTGATACACACACACACACACACACACACACACACTGCAACTTGAGCCCATTGCTCCTCGTTCTGATACACACACACACACACACACACACACACACACACACACACACACACACTGCAACTTGAGCCCGTTGCTCCTCGTTCTGATACACACACACACACACACACACACACACACACACACACACACAGTTCTTTCTCTATGAGCCTTATCCTGGCACGTGTCCCTCAGCCTCGGAGACAGTCTGCGGGGCTGAGTGAAAAGCGCTGACATAAAGGGTCCGGGTCACGCCTTTCATTGCCCCAGAGCTGCAGCGGTTGCTAATAGACAATTCTATTAGCATGCAGAGGCCCCATAGACTAGGCGCTGCAGGGACACAGTAAGAGGCTGTCCCTGCCCCACGGCGCTGGCGGGGGGGGAGGAGACACAGAGCTGCAGGGAGGGAAAGGCTTGGGTGGCCGGCAATGCCAGCAAGGGAAGGCACAACCTTCCCAAAAGTGCCTATTTGCCCGACCTCCAGGGAGAGCTAGAGCCTTGGAGTGGCAGCCCAGCTCTCTGGCCACCAGGAGGGCTGGGGCCAGGGCTGCATTTCGGCAACCCCTGCCCTCCAGGTGGCCAGGAAGGACTGGGCTGGGGTGGGCGGGGCTAGGCTCCAGGGGCAGGGCCTTGGCAGAAGGGCGGAGCTAAGGGCTTGCCTTCCCCAGCTGGGCCTTCACCTGGCCCCCAGGGGGAAAGGAATGTCCCACAACAGGCCTATGCCAGAGGCAGGATTAGACAGAATGTCCCCTGCCCTCCAGGGGCAGAAACACGACACAAGACGAGGCTGGGAACCTCTGTCCCTTATGGGTTGCCCCAGTTCACCGCCCTCTTCCTCGCTCGGAGCCCGGAGAGCCCCCTCTGCCAGCCAGGCTCTTCCCTCCAGAACTCAAGGGAGAAGCAGGAGCCTTTGTCTTCTCCGGAGTCTTCTCCAGCCCCTAGCACATGGCACGAGCCAAACCAGCCTGAACGGGGTCAGTTTCAGCCATGCCTAGGCAATGTGGCTCCCCAGAGACCTGCCCCACATGGAGGCTTATGAGTGGGCCCCAGCCTGTGAACTAACGGAGCGGGGCCTGCGGATTTCCCCTGGAGTCCGAGCCCCCAGCGTCCGGCTCCTGCGATTCGCTTTCATTTCCAAGAGAAGGACGCCCCACAGCGCTGGAGAAAGCCTTGGAAAGGCTCCAGGAGCCAAACCTTGATCTTTTTTTCCCAGGCTCAGGAGCTTTAAGCCAGTCTCGGGGTGCTGGGGGACTGGTGGGTTTTGAACAGCCGGCCTCAGCCAGGTGACTATTCACTCACCACTCTGTGGTTCTGCACACAATGGCCATGCCGCCTGCTACCTCAGCGGCCAGCCTGGGCCCCGTGGTAGGAACCTGGCTAGTCAGGCTCACTCTTTACCTCCTTTCTCATGGCCTCTGCGACGCGGGGCACGGCTGCACCCCGGGGCGCTGAACCCAGGCCAAAGGGTTGTAGCCGTTTTCCTCCCTCCCCACCACGCTTGGCCAGCAGCTCCTGGGGCTGCTGTTATTTCAAGCTGTAGCGTAATCCGGCGCAGGCCACAGGTCACCAGCCCAGCGTTCAGCAACGTGGGCCAGGGTCCGAGATGGAGTAGTTAAGATTGTGACTCTGCTCCCAAGGCTACAGACTCTGGAGAGCGGCCTGTAGCTGTTCTGCCCTCGCCAGGAGAATCCTGTAGCTACTGCTAGAGCCCGCTCTTGACTCCAATGGGCTGCCATGAGTGTCAGTCAGTGTGCGGTTCTGTGGGGCGGAAGGGTTTCCGTAAGGGGTCTGAGAGTTCGGCATGGAGCCTGCTGAAATAGAGCATGGGAATGGTCCCCCCGCCCCCACCCCCCCGGCCACTCGTGCTTGCAGAGGGCATTGGCTGGTGTAATAAAAAGCTGGTCCCCTCCATGATGCTGTCGGCGCTGCACAGCTGTTAATCAAGTCTCCTGTCACTGAAGAGATTCCAGCCATGCCGGGTGGTGCACTGAGACTCTGGGCCCTTCAGAAAGTTTCTGTCAAAACATTTTTCTGAAGGAAATGGGGTCGTGGATGAAATGAACATTTTTGTGGCAACATTGTTTGGGTGTGTAGCCCTTCTGCCGGATAGGCCTGGCAGGAACCAGGGCTGGGTTCAATATCTTGGGGTCAATCTCACAAAGAACCGGCTCGAGCCCCCACCCAGTGATCTGGGAAATTCACGCACCCCTGGGCGCCTCTGAGAGGCAATGCTTCCCCACTCGCAAGCACTGAGTCTGAGTGTAGGAAAAGAACATTTAATGAAACAGAGGAAGAATTCATACGGCATTAGCTTGGGGAAAACACCACAAACAGAGTTCATAACCCAAACATGAGCCCCCACCCCGGCCAAGATTCGCTCGAAGTCCACCGACTCCCCAAAAGTCTCTGTCCCCACAAGTCTCTGTGCCACCCAGAGTCCCAAAGTTCACCCACAGGGTTTCACCTCCCAACCTGGGTAGAAATGGGGGTGGGGAGATAGGTAGGGGGCACCTTATACGAAACTCCGCTACGCTTCACCAGCTGTCTCGTCCCACACCTCTGGACGCTCCGCTGGGCACCTGTCGCCACTTCTCGCCTGCTGTCGCTCCATGCCACGCCACTGGTCGCCGCTCCTCACCTGCCACCGCTCCATACCACGCCGCTAATGGCCGCTCCTCGCCTGCCGCCGCTCTACGCCACGCTGCTAATGGCCGCTCCTCGCCTGCCACCGCTCCACGCCACGCCGCTGATGGCCGCTCCTCACCTGCCGCCGCTCCACGCCACGCCGCTAGTCGCCACTCCTTGCCTGCTGCCACTCTACTGGCTGCAGTAGGTCTGGCTGTCAGCCAAACCAGTGATTTCAGTTCTCAAATGAATCCAGCTTTCACTGGACTAGCAAACAAAAAGACTCCTCAGGGAGTCTGCTTTAGGTCTGTCCTTAAAACAAAGGGGGAAAGGTGCAGGCTGGGCCAGTCTTATAGCTCACACCTGGTAGGTGTGAAGCAGGCTGACTCAAGTCCTTTAACCCTTTCCCCCAGCTCTGTTCACTCAACTCTGGAAGGGGGGAGGCTTGTTCTTCCGAGACCTCTTACCATGATGGTGGTGTCTCTCCTGCAAGCACTGGTGGCATGTTTGACAGTTCCCACATTTAGGGGTAGCATGATTAGTGACCCCCACAACAGTCCCAAATTATATACAATTCTCCACATTCCATTCCAACACTGACCCTCCATCAGCCCTGGCTGAATGGGATTTACATAGCCACACCTTGGATTCTCTCCTGAGCAGTATTTACATGTCAACAGTTAACAGTTAACAACCTTGTAGAGCTAAACAACTGTAGTGGGCACACCCACCCCTCCTTTCAGCTGGCTGACAGCAAGCAGCAGTTCAGCCCCTGCTTACAGGTGCAAGAAAGAAAGAAGGAAAATCAATACATGTCGAGGGGAGGGGAGGGTGTGAATTTCAGCAGGTAGGTGACATTTTTTTAGCTTTTTAGCAGATTTTGGCTTTAAAATGTTTTTTTCAAGTCACAATTTTCCACTGCGAATTGTGACAAAAATGTTCCTCTCCACCTGACTCTCCCATGGAAGACCCCTCCTCTATTGAGCGGGTACGGGCCAACCCTGCATGATGAGGAGAGACAGGGAACCTGAAGGCATCTTGGTCACCTCTGCTCTCCATGCCGCAGCGTGGGGCTCTCCGGCAGGTGCCGGCTGGCTGCAGAAGTGGCTCCGGAGGATGGATTGCCAGCAAGCCTGGGCCACGGGAAGGCTGTGCCACACAGAGGCCCATGTCTCAGACCTGACAAACTCCTGACAGCTAATGCGCCACTTTCACAGGAGTTACCCGGAGCGGGTGGCATGTGAGGTGTCTGCTGGACGCTGGTAACGTCTCCACTTGTCACCGTGGCGAGGGCCGTGGAAGGGTTTGTGGCAGCTAAACAAACCGGGCTGTGGAGGGCCTGGGTTTGTTTAGCTTCGCCTGCCAGCCGTCGGATCCGGCTGCTCCGCTGCCGGGGAGGGATTGCGTCACCATTTCAACCACACAAAGAACAGTTCCACTCTCCTACGATAAAGTATTTAGTGCATGTTAATAAATGATAGCCTGGCTGATTAACGCTCACTCGCCGCGAAGGCACTCTCCGCCGGGCAGCCTGACTCCAGCGTTCCAGGCGCCGGCGTTAATGTAGCAGGTAAAAGTTTATTAAGATATTAAGTGGTTTTTAAATGGACTGCTCTGGGAAACGCACTGGAACAGCCTGTGCACACGCATCTTGGCTCCGAGACGCGCCCGGGAAGCTGCGAGGGGAATGGCAGACAAGTGGCCCCAGGAGTGCAGGGGAGGGGAACCCCGAGCCTGGGGCCCCCCTCCCACTGCGATTGGGAGGGGATGCCGGGATGTCCAGAGGGCACCGAGAGCAACGCCCAGGGGAGTCTGGGACCCAGCTGGCCAGATTGCTTCTTCCCCTTCAGGAGATGGGCAGCTCGGCCTGGTTTTGGGAGCCCCCCGGAAAGCCGTCCCACGGCCCCATACAGCCCATTGCCACCTCTCCCTAGCTCGGCTCCCTGCCAGGGGCCAGGCTGGGCCGACCTCAGATTTGCTCCCCAGATCTCTGGCTCTGGCCCAAGCAATGAGCAGCTTGGTGTGCGAGAGCATGTCGCCCTCTAGCAGCTGGCCCTGCACTCGGCCAGACAGTCCCTGCTCAGCCAACGTGCAGAGCCAAAGGAAAGAGCCGAAGGGACAGGAATCCCCTCCCAGCTCGGGAACAGGGACGCCAGCATCCCACGGGGCTCACGGAGGGGCCATCGTTTCACTGGTCTGGCCTGTGCTTATCACCCAGGGTACGTGTAGACTACAGAGTTTTGTCAGAAAAACAGCCATTTTCCCATCAAAACCAGAGTTACGTCCACACTGCAAGCATGTTCCTCCGACAGCAAATGGAAAGAACAGGGGGGGTCCTGAGTTAAATCCTCATTCCACGAGGAAGAAGCCTTTTTCCGAAAGAGCTCTCTCGCCAAAGGCGTGTGAGACCGGGGAGAGGGAGGTCTTTCGGAAGAAGAGGGAAGAGGAAAAAGCCCAGGGGCCCTGGTGGCCGCTCCGTCCATCGCAGTCACAGCTTACGTGCGAGAGCGCGTCCGTCCAGTCTGGACACTCTTTTGAAAAAGCAGATGGCTTTTTCGATGCGCTTTGGCAGTGGGGACGCTCTCTTGTGCACGTTTTTTGGAAGAGCTCTTCTGAAAAAAGGTTCTTGTGCAAAAAGTCTGTAGTCTAGACGTAGCCCCAGTTACACTGTCGTGAGCCTAGCGATTTCAGCTAGACAAAGTCCTTCTGTCGCTCCGGGTGGGAAGAGGAGGAAGCGAGGGGCCAGCTGACCCCAGCTCTCCAGAGTCCTGGTCGAGGGCCTCGCCCACAGAGCCGCCCCTGCTGGTTCACGTGCCCCAGGCGGTAACGCTGTTTGAGCCATGGCCCGTGATACATGGTGACTCCCTGGCTAGGGATGGGCCACTGGCTCTCCAGCAAGCACCCGTGTGTCGCACCGTGGCGGTGGATCTCAGCCAACTGGTGCATCTCCAGCCACGTGCCAGCAAGTCAGCCACCTGCACCTCTGGGACTCTTTGCAGGTCTCCTGTCCAAGCACTGACCCGGCCTCCCGCTGATTCCATGTAGCATCTGGACTGCCAAGGGCATCGCCACTGTGCGTCACCCTGTCATGCTGTCACCCTGCCACGCTGTGTCATGCTGTCACCCCACCACACTGCGTCACCGTCATGCTGTGTCACCCTGCCATGCTGTGTCATGCTGTCACCCTGCCACACTGCGTCACCGTCATGCTGTGTCACCTTGCCACACTGTGTCACCCTGTCACGCTGTCACCCTGCCACGCTGTGTCATGCTGTCACCCCGCCACACTGCGTCACCGTCATGCTGTGTCACCCTGCCATGCTGTGTCATGCTGTCACCCTGCCACACTGCATCACCATCATGCTGTGTCACCTTGCCACACTGTGTCACTCTGTCACGCTGTCACCCTGCCATGCTGTGTCATGCTGTCACCCCACCAAACTGTGTCACCGTCATGCTGTCACCTTGCCACACTGTGTCACCCTGTCATGCTGTCACCCTGCCACTCTGTGTCACCCCATCATGCTGTCACCCTGACACACTGCTGTTCGGTTGTGCCGTACCCTCCTCGGCAGTGCCATTCTGCAGGGCTACCACACTGCTGGGTCATGCCATGCTGCTGTAGTGCCATGCTGTGCTCCACCCAGCCCGCCATGGCCTGTGTGCGTGGGACAGACGTGTCCCTTCTCTTGGGCACCCCACCTGGTCACGTGGGGAATCGCCTGCGTCCTGAAAGGCAGCTCCTGCTGGCTCACTGCTCTGCCCAGCCCCGTCCTCTTGCTCTCAGTCCACAGCCCGTGCACCCAACGGCCACCTCTGCATTTCAGGGCTGGGCTGCCAGGTGCCCTGTGCCTGGCACTGGGGGCACGATATGGAGCAGAGGGAGAAGCGCCGCTTCCCCACTCACAAGCTTCCTGCCGTGCCTGGCGCTCCATAGGGGCCCTTATTTATTCATCAAAGGAGCCGCACCAAGTATCAGCGGCGCCATCGGTTCCCTTAACGCAGCACTGTGGCCAGCTGCCAAGGGCCCGGTGCGCTATGAACGGCCTCTTCCCGCCAGCCCCTGCGCTGGAAACAAGCAGGGCCCGCGTGGTGAGCGTCTCTGCTTCCACAGCGGCATCACCTCCTGAGCGGGGCCTCCTGGGGAGACGGCAGCCAGACACGTCCCTGTGACTAGCCCAAAGGCTGCTGACGTCTGGCTAGTGTCCATCCCTGGAGCCTTTCCCGGCCTGCTCCCTGCACTAGGTTCCGACCAAACTCCTCCCTTGCTCATGGGCGGTGGGTAACAGAGGCAAGGGAAGGCCTTGCCTTCCTGAAACGGCCTGCACTCTCCAGCCACCCGGGAAGGCTGGGGCCACCACGCGGCCACCCGGGAAGGCTGGGGCCACCACGCGGCCACCCGGGAAGGCTGGGGCCACCACGCGGCCACCCGGGAAGGCTGGGGCCACCACGCGGCCACCCGGGAGGGCTGGGGCCACCACGCGGCCACCTGGGAAGGCTGGGGCCACCACCCGGGAGGGCTGGAGCTAGCCAGGGAGGGTCAGAGCTTAGCTCCATGGCGGGAGGTTGCTGAAGGGGCAGAGGCTTGGGCAGGGAGGCGAGGCGGGGATTTCCCAGGGCCAGGCCGGCCCAGTGAGTCACTGAGATAATTGAGCTAACTCTTAATGAGGGCACCAATTTGCATCCCACGGCACCTCCCCCATGCAGCCCATTGACGGTCACTGGACATGGGGGGCCTCACTCCGCAGGGGCTGGCGCGACCCTCTGCCCCAGGTCAATGTGCACGGCGAGGAACAGAGACGTGGGGGACTCCAGCCGAGGGAGCAGTGCCTCCGGGAAGGGCTGAGGTGGGAATCAGCGGCGCAGGAGCTCCCAGGGTGGCGCTGTGGCCACAAGGACCCTTCGTGTGTCACGAGAGGAACCGCAGGCCAGGGCAGAAGGTGATTTTCACTCCGGTTTGGCGCTGCCAGAACCCTGCGTTCCGCTCTGGTGCCCGAGAAGGACGCTGCGAATGGGTGTAACGGACCGGGCCGTGTCTGGGCACAGCTGAGGATGTCCGCTCAGGGCGAACTGCTCGAATCCGGGGCTACTTACAGCCCCCGACTGGTGACCTCTCCACACAGGCCACAAACCAGTCCCACAGAGCGCTTCAGCAACCTGCCTGAAGCCTCACGAGCAAAACCCCTCCCACACCCCAGCAATAACCGTGCCCCAGATGGCCCGGGCCTCATACACAGGTGGGGGGTCCTAGCACCCAATCCCACCTACCCCGAACAAGTTCTGTCCGGTTCCCAGAAACCAGCCACAGATCCCTGGTCAATTTACCTTCTGGACCTTACCCACAAATCACGCTGGGCCAATCCTTTAGAATCTATATCTAAAGGTTTATTATTACAAGAAAGAAAAGCATGAGAGTAAGGTTATTAAAGTACAGTACGTTACATGCACCGAATCTCCCAGTCCTCGATGCAGGCTCTAGCAAAGATGTTGCAGCTGCTGGTTTAAAAGTTCTTATTGCACATCCTACGATCAGGATGGGTTCACAGGTCTTCCGGGCTCTTCAATCCCTGCAATGCTGCCTCTGGGATGAAGTGCTGAGCTGAGAACAAAACGACATCGACTGCATGGCCTCTTTATACCTCCTTCCTGGCCTCTTCTTGTATGCAGCAAGTCACCTGGTCAGAGGCCAATCTCTATGTTCCCTGCTGGCTGCTCTCAGATGACAAACCCCATTCTTTGGGTGTGTCCATAGCCTATTGAGAGCCATTGTTCCACAGGGCTTTGCTACTCAGCCTGTCCATAGCAATGCTTAACCACATTCAGAGAAATATTCAGCCTCCACACAGATTACAGATTCCTACCTACACACACAGACATTATACACTCACATAAATAGCGTACATAAGATTAACAAACAATAAGCTCCCATTCAATACCCCACATGGCTCCCTTTATACCAATTTCTGGGGCCAACACCCCCACCTAGGGGTGCAGCAGCGATCTGGCTGCTTCCCTCCAATTCAGTAATGTGACAATGGGAGAGGGGTCAGAGAGCAGCCATGGCACCAGGCAGGCCTAGGAAACGGGCCTGCTAGAGAAAGACTCCGGGAGCCGTGTCTATTTCGCTTGACAAAGGTGCCTGGATCTCGGCCTGCAGGTACCTACCGGGGAGCCGACGTTTACCAGTGGCCCGGCAGCCGGCCTGACACGCAAAGGCCGGAAGGAGGAGCTGGAGGCGCGCCGAGGGGAAAGAAGGGGCACGTTTTAAGCAGAAAGCGTAATCAATGACTGGAATGAGTTACCCAGGAGCAGGACGGATCCTCCGCCACCGGCCATTTGGAAATCAAGATGGGAGGCTCTGAAAGCTCCGCTCTTGTTCACATGGGAACTCGTTCTGGGAGGGTCTCTGGCAGACGTCAGACTAAACGAACACCATGGGCCCTTCTGGCTCTACAATCCGAGAACAAGCTGGGGGCAGGTAGCATTGCCTAGTGGGCAAGTTATGGGCTGAGAAACCAGTAGATCTGGGGTCTAGGCCCAGCCCTGATGCTGCCTTGTCACTTTGTGTCTAGGTCCTTGGCATATTAAGATGAGATCGGCGGTTCTCTGTGGGCTGGGACCCCAACAGGAGTCAGACCCAGCTTTCAAGGGGTCACCAGGGCTGGCATTCGACTTGCCGAAGCCAGAGGCTCAGTGCCAAAGTGAAGCCCCAACCCCACCTCCTGGGGCTCGGTGCTTGAGTTGCCCCTCAGGCAGGGCACGCCTGACCTGTGGACCCAGATGAATTCCAAGTGGGGAGACCTCTTGCTCTCAGACTCATTGCTGGACTCCAGAAGGGGCTTTCCCACAAACAAGTGGCCAGGAATGCTACTGGGGAGGCTTTCTGTCTAGAACAAACACAGAATGCGGGAGGAAAGCTTTCTCTCCAAGGGCACGGAAGTGGCCTTCCCCTTCCAATCTCAAAAGACTTTTTCTTGCCTGAATGCCTCTGGGAAGTTACAGAAAAGGAGCTGTCTCCTGAACTCCTCTCATATGTTAGTTTCCAGAAACTTCGCTGCACTTGGCAGTAGAGGCAACTTCTCTTCAAGAACTCATCCGCAGACCATTACAAGTTCCTCCTACTGAACCCATCACAAATAGACCCGTAGGTTTTCTTGCTTGCACTCATCCAGAATATTAGAGAAGGTTTCTCTCTAGATGTAATCTAGAACGCTACCGGGAACTTTCTTTCTAGAATGCTACAGGAGCGTCGGACAGGAAGATTTCACTCTAGAACTTGTCTAGAACAGTGAAGGCCAGAGATTTCCTTCTGGGATCCATGTGTAATATCCAGAATAGGTTCATGTCCCCACATTTCTAAGTAAAAACCTGGTAGCTATAAAAACTTGAGCCCTAGTAACTCCCTACCCCCGCTCCAGCTGTCTCCCTCACCACACTCCCTTGCTGGCTGATTTTAATTGTTGAAAACTCTGTCTTGGTAAAAATGCAGCCAGCCTATCTTTGCATATTGAGCATGTAGTGGATATAAACTGCGCTATCGGGACGGCTTGCTAGGCCAGCACAGCCTCCGATTTACCATACTAATGACTTTTTACACTCCAGGTAAAATCAGAACAAGACAAGAAGGTTTTAGAAGGCGCGTTCTGACAAATTCCTCGCTGTAGTTACTGGAGCAGAAAGAACTCATCAGCAGTACATGCCATTGCTGGGGGCACTAAAAGTCTCGAGTGGTGAATGGCCCAGATACGGCAACTGCAGCCGTCACCGCCGCGCCATGCGGCAGAGGGGGCCGAACAGGTCTCCATTCACCACCCATGAGGAGCCGGGAATGGCTGATTGCAGATCCCCCGCTTCCAGGCTCCTCTCTGGACAAGAAGCAATTTTATACATGAGTGGCCCAGCATAATCCCTCTGCCAGGAGCAGGCTGGCCGACGGCGCAGGGCCGCTCCCACCCCCAGAGCCGCGAGGGCCTGGCTCAAAGGCCTGGGAATTGTCCGTCTCCCTACCAGAACAGAGGCCCAGGCCCTGTTTAAAGGGTCCAGCACAGGGCCGGGAAGGGGCTTTGAGCCTGCCCATGGAAGGCGTGCAGGGCTGCTTGGCTCGAGTCTGGTGCATGGGGTGAGGGAGGGGGATAGCGGCTCCCTGTGTCCGCATGCAGGACACGCTCCTGGGCACAGCGTGGCAGGAAGATCCTGGCCCCCTGCACACCCACTCCTGGGAAACGGGCAGGGAAGGGGCTTGTCTACGGGAGCCCCTTGAGCTGGCAGCAGACAAGGGCCACTTGGCGCCCATGTGGTGTAGTGGGGGGACCTTGCTGGTTGCTGGGCTGGGGCTGTGGGTGACCCCCAATGGCTGCAGCACGGCCCAGCCGAGTAGCTGATGGGACAGGGAGGTGCCTGTTTGACCGGTTACCTCCCGGGGAAAGGAACAAAGGGAGGTGGGAGGCCGCCCCTGGCTGGGGGCATGGCTGGAAGGGACGGTTAGTTAGAGCCTGTCTGGGATCATGGAGGAAGCAGCCTAGGGAAGGGGCTGGGATTCAGGGGCCCAGGCTCCCCCATCCCAAGGGGGGCTGAGGCATCCTAGGCCTGCCCTGTGACCAGATTCCATCTGTGCTGGGCTGTATCCTGGAGAAGCAATAAACTCCCTCTGTTCTACTGGCTGGAGGAGTCTGTTCGTGCCATTACGGGGGTGCAGGAGACGGGGGGACCCTGATGCGCCGTCACAGCCCAAGCGGCAGCATCTCCTCAAGGCAGGATTGACAGGGGCGCCTTTTATCAAATCTCTCAGCTGCCGCCCTCAGCTGCACGGCAAGGGGATCGGCGCGATCGGCCTTATCCCTGAGGTGCAGAGCCCTGTAGCTCCTACATTAACCACACTAACTCAGGGTGTTCCGCCGAAGCGTCGGGCCCCTCCTGAATGGCGTATATTTCTTCCTCTCCGTCATCCTGTGGCAATGAGTTCCACAGTCTAACTGCACTCGGAGCATTTGTGGGGGTGACTTTCTACAGTGTTTGGCGAGCGGGGTCCCGTTGTTCTTGGTGCTGTACGGGCACATTTCAAACCCCAGATCCAAAGAGCTTGCGATCTAAGTAGAGAAGTCAAAGCAGATGATGTCTCGTGTCTTCTTACATTTGATCTCCACGGACGTCCTTTCGAGCTGAATTTCTGTTCTAGAAGGAGGCATGCCCCGTGCGCCAGCCTGCACTCCGGGACAGATATGGTCAGACACATTTCTCGCCTGGTTGCATGGGAGTGCGTATGGGGTGAAACGGGGTCATTTCATGCCAACATGGGGAATGTGGGTCCAAAGCACACGGCGACACTCGCTGCCGCTGTGAAATCATGGGCTGAGGACACGGCCCCACCCTGGTAGGAACGCCGGGGCAGTGCGGTGTGCAAGTGAAGCTCCCGGCAAAGGAAGCGCTGCATTTTGGTGAATAGCTTTCAGAGGCACCGCAGCGATCACCCTGTCCGCTGCCCTGTCTCTCAGCGCCCAGAGGACACGCCTGGGTTAATTCCTGCCTAGCAGGACTTCCCATCCCATGGAAATTGCAGACCCGACATCTGCACTGGCCCGCGAGGCTCTGCAGGGATCCGGGGAGAACAGCAGCAGGCTGGGATCGGAGACAGGCCCCCCTCGGGGATCGGAGGGCTCAGAAACCCGAACAGCGGGGACAGACCGTTGCCCCTCGAATGCGCCTCGCCTTGGAGTGCTCCCTCCCTGCCCTCTGGCTCCTGGCAAGGGTTGCAGGGCGAGTTGCCCCGCCAGGCTGTGGCACTATCAGAGGGGGGAAGGGAGCTCAAAGCCCGGCCAAAGACGAGCCAGGCTGGGAAGTTGCCTCTGACCTTCGCCTTGTCCCCGCACATCAAAAGGGCAAAGTGCCTGAAGCCTGCGAAATGAAGAGCCTGAAATTCTCCTCTGACTCCCCTTGCAAAGCCAGAGTTTGACCCCAGGAATCAAGGTCTCCCCCAGATCTTCCCGGCCCTGAGGCTCCTTCGGGGAAGGGAATCTTCCTAACTAAGCCACGCGGCTTCCCCGCAGCATCCCCCTCTCAGCGTGTGCTAGGAGCTGTACAAACACAGGCACTGAGCCCCGCCAGCTGTCTCACTGCCTGGGCTCATGCGGCTGGGGGGAGGGAGCAACAGAGCTGCCGAGCTGCGGGAAAGCGGCAGGCTCCTCAGGTCTCTGGCTCAGACAGGGAGCGTCGGGTGCTCATGAGCTGAGCGAGCGCTGTTCAGGGGCGCCTGGAGAAGTGTGTGCTCGTCGCACAGCTACCACGCACTGTGCAGCTTGGTACAGCCCACAGCAGGGCCCAGGCTCCCGGACACGTGCCACGACTGCAGGACTCGGGATCCTGCCAATCACTGCTGGAGCCCCACGCAGCATGCCCCGGGCGGCTCTCTGGGCTGGCAGAGGAAGGGTGGCACGGCGTGCCCCAGGCGGCTCTCAGGGCTGGCGGGGAAGGGGTGGCACGGCGTGCCCCAGGCGGCTCTCAGGGCTGGCGGGGAAGGGGTGGCACGGCGTGCCCCAGGCGGCTCTCAGGGCTGGCGGGGAAGGGGTGGCACGGCGTGCCCCAGGCGGCTCTCAGGGCTGGCGGGGAAGGGGTGGCACGGCGTGCCCCGGGCAGCTCTCAGGGCTGGCGGGGAAGGGGTGGTGCGGCGTGCCCCGGGCAGCTCTCAGGGCTGGCGGGGAAGGGGTGGCACGGCGTGCCCTGGGCGGCTCTCAGGGCTGGCGGGGAAGGGGTGATGCAGCGTGCCCTGGGCGGCTCTCAGGGCTGGCGGGGAAGGGGTGATGCGGCGTGCCCCGGGCGGCTCTCAGGGCCGGTGGGAGGCACAGGTGGTGTACTCCATGCAGCACTAAAGGCTGGCTGCCCTCCATACTACCCCTTCTAGGAGCACAGAGCCAGCCCCACACCTGCTCTCAGAGGCTACGTCTGCACTGCAGGCTTCTTGCGCAAGAAGCCTTTTTTGGAAGAGAGCTTCCAAAACATTTTCTTGCACCAGAGCGCGTCCACACGCAAAGGGCGTCGGAGAAGCGATTCGCTTTTGCGCAAGAGAGCGGCCAGACGGATGGGACGCTCTTGCGCATAAAAGGCCACCCGGGACCACTTCAGCCAGGGCTTGAGGTCTCCAGTTGCTTCCGAGGGCTGGTGCCGGAGCCCTGCGGAGACACGCTGAAAGGGACCCCCGGACAGCCATTCCTCTGCTGCTGCCCCGGGCTTGCTACCTCCTCCAGGGACAGCAAAGCGCCAGCCGTGCCTGCTGTGGTTGCCCTGCTTTTGTGGACACCTCAGCTTTGTTTTTTGTGCCATGGCGCGGAGCTGCCCCGGCGTGCGATGGCCCCACACGGCCATGTTGCAGTTCCTGCAGCACTTAGTGCCAGCTGCCTTCCTGGTTCTGCAGGACCTGGACCCCAAGCTCCTTCTGGGGCCCCTCTCCGTGGCTGCAGCTGCTCCACTCTGGCTACTGCACCCCACTGTGGAGAGAAGGCTCTGGAGGCTGGTGGGACCAGCTGGTCCTGGAGCGGTGGGACAATCAGCAGTGGCTCAACAACTTCTGCATGTGCAAGGCCACCTCTCTTGAACTCTGTGCCTGGCTTGTCCCACCCTCTAGAGACGCGCCACCCACCTGCGACCAGCCATCCCCCTCGAGAAGCAGGCTGCCATCACCTTCTGGAAGCTCGACACCCCACCAGCTGGTGGGAAAGTCCACTGCTGGGGCCCTCCTCAGGGAGGTTAGGTGCTCCCGGGCTGCAGTCCCTGTGGGGGGGGGGGGACAGTGTCGCATAAGGTGACTGTGACGTAGTGGGGGGGGCTGTTCACTCTTGTGGCCCTGGATCCACTCCGGTTTGGCGTTCACTGGTTGCTGTGACCCCCACTGCCCTATGCCGGTCTGTGTGCAGTGCCCAGGGGGGATGGGGCCTGAGGGGAGGCGCATAGGAAATAGCCCAGCAGCCTGACACCTGGGCCAGGTGGAGGAATCTGAACAAAGCAGGAGGCAGGGCTGCCTGGGGACTCAGGGGCCAGTGTGGGAGTGTGGGACAGTCTCTGCTGGGCAGGGCGAGGAGGGGACTGAGAGCGGGAAGGGGGGTTCAGGCCCCCAGAGGAATACGGCTGCCTGAGCTCGCATGGCTCCTGTGCGGGGCTCTGTCGCTGAGAAGCAATAAAACCTCTGGCTGCGGAGGGGGTGCAGGGTCAGTGGCTCCCCAATGTCACAGTGGCCCCTCAGAAAAGGGGGGTTGGGGACTGGGGGGGTGGAGTGGCGGTGGGAGGGGGAAGCCCCATCCCCGGGGACTTGTGCTGCCCTGCTGCTGGGGGGGGCCATCTCATAGGGGGTGGCTCCTGGGGTGTTGGGAGGGGCCGGGTAGGAGAACAGGGCAGCCACCTCCTAAGGGGTCGAGCACCTCCCCCCTCCCCCACTCTCACTCTGAATTGGGGGAAAGCCAATTGGAGCATGTGGATCGGACAGAGACGTCTCTTAGAGGAGAGTCTATGGGGAGAGATTCTCTAGGTTTTCGTCAGGAGGAGAGGGTGGAAGACGATAAAGTATGGGCCGGATAAGACGAAAAACATCCACATAAAAAAGAATCTGAGACATCAGAAAAGGGCAGACACCTAAACAGTGACAAGCGCAAGATGGGATGAAGGTGGCCAGCCCTTGGTGGGGAAAGAACAGGTTA
This sequence comes from Pelodiscus sinensis, assembly GCF_052426305.1. NCBI lineage: Eukaryota > Metazoa > Chordata > Testudines > Trionychidae > Pelodiscus > Pelodiscus sinensis. The sequence continues at coordinate 10,035,395 of NC_143072.1, read as the reverse complement.
GGAACTATTTAGAAAAGCTAAACATACACAAATCCATGGGTCCGGACTTAATGCATCCGAGGGTACTGAGGGAGTTGGCAAATGTCATTGTGGAGCCTTTGGCCATTATCTTTGAAAAGTCGTGGAGCTCGGGAGAGATCCCGGGTGACTGGAAAAGGGGAAATGTAGTGCCCATCTTCAAAACTGGGAAGGACGATCCAGGAAACTATAGGCCGGTCAGTCTTACCTCGGTTCCTGGAAAAATCATGGAAGGGATCCTTAAGGAATCCATTTTGAGGTGATCAGGAATAGTCAGCATGGAGTCACAAAGGGCAAGTCATGCCTGACCAATCTGATTAGCTATTATGATGAGGTAACTGGCTCTGTGGACATGGGAAAGTCAGTGGATGTGATATACCTTGACTTTAGCAAGGCTTTTTGATACGGTCTCCCACAATGTTCTTGCCAGCAAGTTAAGGGAATGTGGATTGGATAAATGGATGGTAAGATGGATAGAAAGATGGCTAGAAGGCCAGGCCCAGCAGGTAGCGATCAACTGCTCGATGTCAGGATGGCGGTCGGTTTCTAGCGGAGTGCCCCAACATTCAGTTCTAGGACCGGTTTTGTTCAATGTCTTTATTAATGACTTGGATGAGGGGATGGATTGCATCCTCAGCAAGTTTGCAGACGACATTAAGCTAGGGGGAGAGATAGATACGCTTGAGGGCAGAGATAGGGTCCAGAGTGACTTAGACAAATTGGAGGATTGGGCCAAAGGAAATCTGCTGAGGTTCAACAAGGACAAGTGCAGAGTCCTGCCCTTGGGACGGAAGAATCCCAAGCATTGGTACAGGCTGGGGACCAACCAGCTAAGTAGCAGTTCTGCAGAAAAGGACCTGGGGGTTACAGTGGATGAGAAGCTGGATATGAATCAACAGTGTGCCCTTGTAGCCGAGAAAGCTAATGGCATATTAGGTTGCATTAAGAGGAGCATTGCCGGCAGATCCAGAGATGTGATTATTCCCCTTTATTCGGCTCTGGTGAGGCCTCATCTGGAGGATTGTGTCCAGTTCTGGGCCCCCCACTACAAAGGTAACTATAACAGGACCGCTTGGAAATAGTGACCATAATATAACAACATTTAACATTCCTGTGGTGGGAAGAACAACTTAGCAGCCCAACACTGGCATTTAATTTCAAAAAGGGGAACTATGCAAAAATGAGGAGGTTAGTTAAACAGAAATTAAAAAGTACAGTGACTAAAGTAAAATCCCTGCAAGCTGCATGGACACTTTTCAAAGACACCATAATAGAGGCCCAACTTAAATGTATACCCCAAATTAAAAAACATAGTAGAAGAACTAAAGAGCTTCCGTGGCTTAACAACCATGTAAAAGAAGCAGTGAGAGATAAAAAGACATCTGTTAAAAAGTGGAAGTCAAATCCTAGTGAGGTAAATAGAAAGGAGCATAAACGCTGCCAAATGAAGTGTAAAAATGTAATAAGAAAAGCCAAAAGGAGTTTGAAGAACAGCTAGCCAAAAACTCCAAAGGTAATAACAAAATGTGTAAGTACAGCAGAAGCAGGAAGCCTGCTAAACAACCAGTGGGGCCCTAGAGGATCGAGATACAAAAGGAGCACTTAAAGACGATAAAGGAATTGCAGAGAAACTGTATGAAATCTTTGCTTCAGTCTTCACGGCTGAGTATGTTAGGGAGATTCCCAAACCTGACCCATCCTTTGTAGGTGAACTGAGGACTTGTCACAGACTGAAGTGTCATTAGAAGAGGTTTTGGAATTAATTGATAAACCTAACAGTAACAAGTCACCGGGACCAGATGTTATTCACCCAAGAGTTCTGAAAGAACTCAAATGTGAAATGCGGAACTATTAACTATGGTTTGTAACCTACCCTTTAAATCAGCTTCTGTACCCAATGACTTGAAGATAGCTAATGTAACGCCAATATTTTAAAAGGGCTCTAGAGGCGATCCCAGCAATTACAGACCGGTAAGTCTAACATCAGTACCAGGCAAATTAATTGAAAAATAGTAAAGAATAAAATTGTCAGACACAAAGAAGAACATAATTTGTCGGGCAAAAGTCAACATGGTTTCTGTAAAGGGAAATCATGTCTTACTAATCTATTAGGGTATGTCTACACTACCCTCCTAGTTCGAACTAGGAGGGTAATGTAGGCATACCGCACTTGCAAATGAAGCCCGGGATTTGAATTTCCCGGGCTTCATTTGCATAAACCGGGCGCCGCCATTTTTAAATCCCGGCTCGTTCGAACCCCGTGCCGTGCGGCTACATGCGGCACGGACTAGGTAGTTCGGACTAGGCGCCCAGTTTATGCAAATGAAGCCTGGGAAATTCAAATCCCGGGCTTCATTTGCAAGTGCGGTATGCCTACATTACCCCGCTAGTTCAAACTAGCGGGGTAGTGTAGTCATACCCCAGGATGGGTAAGGAATAGAATACCTAGCCTCTGTTTGTCAGAGGGTGGAGATGGATGGCAGGAGGGAGATCACTTGATCATTACCTGTTCAGTTCACTCCCTCTGGGACACCTGGCATTGGCCACCGTTGGCAGCCAGGGTAGTGGGCCGGATGGACCTCTGGTCTGACTCAGTACAGCCGTTCTTATTCTCTGTTTTGTGTGTTTCTTTGTCTCCTTGTGCAAGGCCATAAACTCAGTCCTGCTGCGGAGAGTTGTCCACCTCGAAGACCTGGAGGCAACCATGGTCAGATTTGCCACCCTGCGGTTCCTCAATTGCAGGGGAGCCATTGATGGGATACACCTCCCCATCTGAGCACCGGACCAGCAAAAGGCCCAGTATATTAACCGAAAGGGCTACTTTTCTGTTGTCCTGCAGGCCCTGGTGGACCACCAGGGACAATGTACAGACATTTTTGTCGGTGGTTGGGCAGGGCTCATGATGCGTGAGTATTCCGAAACTCAACCTGTACCATAAGCTGGAGGCGGGCACATTTTCCCCCCACTGGGATTTTGCATTCAGGGATGTGCACATGCCTCTGTGCATAGTGGGGGACGTGGATACCCCCTCATGCCATGGTGGATGAAGCCCTACACTGGCCACCTGGATCCCAGCAGGGACCTGTTTAATGCCCACCTGACCCAAGCCAAGATCCAGGTGGAGTGTGCCAAGGCATGTTTCCGGTGCCTCCTCACATGTTTGGACGTAGGGGCGCACAACATCCCTGAGGTGGCGGCAGCATGTTGTGTCCTCCACAATGTTGTGGAGCGGAGGGGGGAGGCCTTCCTTCCGGGGTGGGGGGCAAACGCCGACCATGAGGGCCGTGTTTTCAAGTAGCCCCGGACAGTGGCCACCCGCCAGGCCCATCAATTGGGGGGGCACATCTGGGAGGCCCTGAGGGAGAGGTTCTCTCAAGCACCCCACTAACTCTCCCCAGGGGCCTCTGCCTTGCTGCTCCATCCCTTCCCCACCACAACCCCCCCTCCGCCCCTTCCCTGACCTCCCAATAAACACACCCCTTTGGTTTTGAAAAAAATGCCAGTCTGTATGAAGCATTGTGAAAAGCTGGGCAAGGGGAGGGGGGTCTGAACGGGGAGGGGGGATCAGAATGGGGGGGTGGGACGATGAGTCGGGGTTCCCCAGCCCTGCACCCCCATCGCAGCAAGAACAGACGCCCCCAGCCAGTAGAACAGGGGGGTTATCGCTCCTCCAGGACACAGCCCCGCACAGACGTGACGTGGTTACAGGAGTCAGGGCCAGGATGCCTCAGCCCCCTTGAGATGGTGTGACAGACCAGGCCGTGTCTGGGCACAGCTGAGGGCATCCGCTCAGGGCGAATTGCTCAAATCCGGGGCTCCTTACAGTCCCCCTGACTGGCGACCTCTCCAAACAGGCCACAAACCAGTCTCACAGAGCGCTTCAGCAGCCTGCCTGAAGCCTCCCGAGCAAAACCCCTCCGACACCCCAGCAATATCCGTGCCCCAGATGGCCCCGGGCCTATACACAGGTGGGGGGTCCTAGCACCCAATCCCACCTACCCCGAACAAGTTCTGTCCGGTTCCAAGAAACCAGCCACAGATCCCTGGTCAATTTACCTTCTGGACCTTACCACAAATCACGCTGGGCCAATCCTTTAGAATCTATATCTAAAGGTTTATTAATACAAGAAAGAAAAGCCTGAGAGTAAGGTTATTAAAGTACAGTACGTTACATGCACCGAATCTCCCAGTTCTCGATGCAGGCTCTAGCAGAGATGTTCCAGCTGCTGGTTAAAAGTCCTTATTGCACATCCTATGATCAGGATGGGTTCACAGGTCTTCCGGGCTCTTCAATCCCTGCAATGCTGCCTCTGGGATGAAGTGCTGAGCTGAGAACAAAATGGCATCGACCACATGGCCTCTTTATACTCCTTCCTGGCCTCTTCTAGTATGTAGCAGGTCACCTGGTCCTCAGCCTCTCTGTGTTCCCTGCTGGCTGCTCTCAGGACAGCCCCCATTCTTTGGGTGTGTCTTTGGCCCATTGAGAACCATTGTCCCACAGGTAATTAGCATGTCCACAGGCTCCACAGGCTCGGCCCTGCCCAATGCTTAACCACATGCAGGGAAATCTTCAGTTTCCACACAGATTACAGATCTACACACAGACATTATATACTCACATAAACAGTGTACACAGGATCAGAAAACAACAAGCTCCCATTCAATACCCCACATGGCTCCCTTTCATACAGATTTCTGGGGCCAACACCCCCACCTAGGGGTGCAGCAGCGATCTGGCTGCTTCCCTCCAATTCGGTAATGTGACAGATGGGTCCCAGGGCCCCTGGATTCCAGCCCCTCCTTAGTCTGTCCCTTTCATGGCTCCAGCCCAAGACTGACCCTTCCCCCAACACTCTGAGGACCACAAAGAGGTGTACAGGAGGGGGGGCTGCAGCGGGGTCAGGGTTGGCAGGGGGTGGGGGTAGGGCTCATGGGCATTGCTAGGTGAGGGAGCAGAGGCATGGCAGGGGGGACAGGCGGATGGGGAATGGGTATACCGGGGGGGCAGGAGAGCCAGGAGCAGCGGTGTCAGGTGGGTTTGCCGTCAGGCTAGACATGACTGCGCACATGTTATCGCACCGCTGCATCAGCTGGTCCCCGGGGCGCTCCCGCCACTCCAGGTCGGTGCAGACCTTGTGCACCAGGGTCTGGTGGCTGTTGTACAGGACACTGACATGCTGCTGTATCAGGTGCCCCAGGCTCTGGCAGGTGGCTGTGGTGGTGAGACTCGTCCCTCAGTCCCAGCTGGTCCGACTGTGGAGAACACACAGAGGGAGAGGTCGTCAGTCATCCCGGCAGACACTGTCCCTGCGGCCGTGCCCTCCTCTGGGAGCAGCGACCAACTGCCCATGGCCCACAGGAGGGGGATGACCTGGGAGCAAGGCCACGTGTGGCCTGCACAGTCGGCCCCGCCTCACAGGGGCCCCGAGGTGCCCAGGAAACCGTGCTACCCGCTTCCTACCACCCCTCAGCCCATGGACAAGCAGCCAAGAGAAGTGTCTGGCCACAGTGGGACCCCCTCATGAGCGGCCGAAGGGCTGGGAGCAGCCAGGGCCTCCTTGGGAGCCGCACGCAGCTGTGGCTCGAAGTGCTATCTGCAGGAGTGGGTGCTGCCTCACACGTGCCGGCATGCCCATGTGCCGTGTGCGGCTCTCCGCTTCCAGCCGTGCTGCCCCCGCCTCCCAGAGCAGGATGAGCGGGGCCTCCCCTGAGCCTGCCAGTAGGGTCCTGGGCATCCTCGGGGGCTGCCTGCTGCGCCCACGTGCCGCACAGTAACACTACACGCGGATGCATGTGCGTGGACCACAGAACCAAGTCCAGCCCGAGCAGCCCAAGCGACACTCGCCCCCCACCCCCTGTGCGTCCGCCTCCCCCACCCTGAGTGTGTGACACAGTGAGACCACTCACCGGCAGATCCCTCCCAGGAGGCCTGGGAGACACCCTGATGAGGGAGAGGGTCACGGTGCCCGTCTCCTTCTCTTCCTCCCCCGGGGTGGCCAGCTGGCTCTGGCCCTCCTGCTCCTCCTCTGAGGCGACCTCCAGCCGGACGATGACGGGGGTCTTGACCCCGGAATCCACCAGGACAGGTGGGGAAGAACCTGGATTAGGTGGCGCACCCTGCAGTAGGGGCAGGCGTGGGGTCCTGTCCCTGAGCGGGAGCTGCATTCGGTGGCTCGAACATATCCCTGGCGGAGCTCTTTGACTTGACTCCGGCCCTGTTCCGCCGTCCAGGGTGGGGATGCGCGCTCTGCCAGGGACGTGGCCATCCACGTTGGCATTCTGCCACTTGGCCCAGGGATCCTGCAGCGTCTCCTCCTCACCCCACAGTTCAAGGAGGGGCTGTATCTCCGGGCCAGACCAGGACAGGACACACCTCTTGGTCCCCCTGGGTGGGTGCTCAGACCCCAGGGGCTGCTCCTGACGAGGGCCAGGGATGTTGCAAGGGGCTTCGGGGCGGACATGGCTGGCAACGGCTGTGGCAGGGAGAGCTGCTCTTTGTCCAACTTCCTGCCACAAGGCTTGTCCAGGATGCCTGCGGCTTTAAGAGAGGCCAGGAGACAGGACCTAGACATTAGTTTGTGATCAGTTTGCATGGAGAGGCCATCCACAAAACCCCCTCCTGCCCACACACGCCTTTCTGCGAAACAGCGCTTCCTCGTGAACGAGGCTTGCCAATTGCACCCAAAGCCCTCCGTGCTTTTGATTTGCTGGGAAAGACGGCACTTGCAGCGTGGACGTAACTCAAGTTTTGTTGGGAAAAGGCCGTTTTTCCGACAAAACTCTGTAGTCTAGACACAGCCGAGTGTCAGGGCCAGAGCCTGCACCGTGCATGGCCCCAAGCGCGCCGTGCCGCAGGACAGGCTGAGGACTGGCTCCTCCCAGAGCCCTTGCTGGAGATGGGGCATGGGAAGATCTTATTAGCAGGGACGCCATGCGGACACCCTCCGAATGAACGGGCTCGCTCAGAGAGAGCTGCGGGACCTGGCGTGAGGGGTCACAATCACCTAGAATAGGGGCGGGGACTTTTCTGGGGTGGGAGCCACTGACCCAGAAGCAATCAGTCCAGGGCTGCTCATTCGGCCCAGTCACTGACGTGGCCTTGAGTGTGATGCAGAAAGATGCTCCCCGCGTTCCCTCACACTTGGAGGGGGCCGGGCTAGTAGACTGTGTGCACCAGCCCCACGGGGGGGGGGGCAGAGGGGCTGGAGTACCACCCCGGTTCCCCACGCCGGCTTATAACAACACATGGGGGAGAGGCTGCACAAGGGAGATGGAAGGGCTGAATTGGGGCAAACATAAAGGCTGCCGGTTATAATTCGAGGTCTGTGTTTTGAGAAACGTGTGGGCCAAAATAGGCGTGTTGGAAATGACCCGCGTGGTGGACAAAACAAGGAAGGGACGGGCTGCCCCAGTCGTCATTCCCTGGGGAACCCTTAATGCAGGAACTTAAGGAGAAAACGCTTTCAGGAAAGGTTCAGAGGCTGTTTAGTGGAGAGGTTTCCAAGGACTGAGCAGGCTGAGTTCTCGTGGGCACCACACCCTCAATCTATCTAAGGTTACACAGCGACTGGCCTACGGTCCCTCTATTCCATCCACATGAATGCAACAGACGCCACATGCTCGCTCTCTGACCTTGTTCCTGGACTTTTAGGGTTCCCCTTCCTCCCCTTTTAGCTGGACCAGCTCAAGGTGCTTGGTAAATCTCTGCTCTGGTGCTGGGAATGAAACAAATCTGCCTTCATCTTCTTTTATGCAGCATCCTTGCAGCCATGTCGCTCCCAGGCTAGTGGAGAGACAGCTCGACCATGAGGCGATAGCTTTCACTGGGCAAGCTCCTGGTGGCGATAGAGACGAGCTCTCCGGCTTTGGAGCTCTGTATAGGATCAAACGCTCGCGTGTCTCTCATCTTCCTTTGAAGTCAGAAGATCTGCAACTCATCAGTCCCTTTGCCTTATGGATCGGCTGGCTGGCTCCACAAAAGGCCTCTCGGGGGAGGCGGCTCTTGGAATGACACAGATGATGAAATTATTGACACGTCCTTTAGATCTTGACTAACTCTTTCCAGGGAACAATGTATTCATCACACTTAGCCTTCCCTCTCCTCCCAGCCAGCAAATTGTCCGGGAACAGATCACAGCCTCCAGAAATAGCTCATTGCTCCAATGGCCGGACAGAAGTTTGAAGTGGATCTGCAGCCTGCCTTTTGGAAGCCGCTGAGAGACTCAGTTGGTTTTTGTGGGTCCCGCCAGTCACATGGCATTTCTCCCGCATTCGCTTCTCTTTGCTCCTCACCAGGCTTCCATCACCGGCATCGGGGCAGCTCCCTGCTGGTGTGTGTGTGTCTCACGCACACTCACACATACACAGACCTCCAGGATGCCAATAAACACACCCACACAGCCGCACAGTCAGGCCCACTCACACATACATACAACCAAGCACACGGACACGGAGTAACTCATCAATCAATGCTGAGAAGCACCTAAGACAATAGGGTGATAAGTGGCAATCAACACAGATGGGTCAAGAGCAAATCACGTCAAACCAGCCTAATGTCTTTCTTTTACTTTCTAGCAAGTCTTGTGGGAGGCAGCCCACCCGAGCGTCCTGTCTCTCCGCCTTCGTAAGGCCTTTCATACTGTCTCACTTGGCTTCATGAACAGGCTGGGGAAATGTCCCCTCGGTGAACTGACTGTCAAGCGAAAGACTCGGAGTGGTGGGACGCAATCAGAGAGAAGTTATCAATGGCTCATAATTGAACTGCAAGGGACTATTGAGTGAGGTCCTCCAAGGATCTGTCCTAGGTTGGTTCTGTTCAACACCTTGAAAAACTATTTGGATGATGCCACAGAGAGCACACTTACAAAGGTTGTGCATGATACCAAGCCGGGAGGGGTTGTGAGGGCTCTGGAGGATCAGGTTATAATTCAAAATGATTTTGACAAATGGGGGAAATTATCTGAAATAAACAGGATGAAATTCAATAAAGGCCAAATGCAAAGCACTACAGTTAGGAAGGAATAATTAATTGCACAAATACAAAACAGGCTAGGGCTGCCTAGAAAGGAGTACTGTGGGTACAGATCTGGGGGCTGTAGTGGATCACAAACTAAAGATGAGTCACCTGGTGCAAAAAAAATCAAACCTCATGCTTTGCTGTATTAGCAAGAGTGTCGTCAGCAAGGCACAAGAATTAATTCTCCCAATGTATTCCGCGCTGATCACACCTCAGCTGGAGTAGGGTGTCCAGCGTTGGACCCCGCTCTTTGAGAAAAATGAGGGAAATGTGACCAGAGCAGAGCAACAAAAATGATTGATGGTCTGGAAAACACAACTTGCAAGGGGAGAGTGAAAAAAATTGCGTTTATTTAGTCCGAAGAACACTAGACTGTCTTCAAGTATGTAAAAGGTTGTTATAAAGAGGAGGGTGATAAATTGCTCTCCTTAAGCACTGAGGACAGGACAAGAAGCAATGGGCTTAAATTGCAGCAAGAGAGATGTAGGTTAGACATTAGAAATTACTTCCTGTCAGGGGAGTTGAGCTCTGGAACAAGGGAGGCTGTGGAATCTCCATCACTGGATTTATTAGAACGGGTTGGACACACACCTATCTGGGATGGGCTAGAGAATATTCAGTCCTGCTCAGTGCAGAGACTGGACTAGACGATGTCTAGACGTCCCTTTTAATTCTGACATTTTGGTGATGCTCCTATTCCCAGTTATCCTCGTGCATGCTCGCTCGGTGCTCTGCTTTGGGAAGCATGAAAGATTGAGAGACGGCAGTTCCAGCGCACAGAGTCTCCTCATTATCAGCCGTGGGTTATTTTAATTAAAACGTTTTGCATCCTTAGCTCTTAATTTGGAAAACGATTACACACATTGTTATTAACGGAGCAAGTCACTCAGGCAGACGCTGCAAATCTTAGCAGGGACAGCCACAGACAAGAGGAACCCAGCAGAGACTGGGCAGGCTCCCGCCTTCTCCCAGCAGGCAGGTCTGAAGGAAATGGGACCCGGGGTGTGGAGTCCCAGCCTCTCTCAGCAGGGGGTGCTCTCAGGCAGAGGGCTGGGGGCTCGTGTCTGCATGCAGGGCGTGGGTGGGCGTGCTGCAGCCGGGGGCGGAGGCAGAGGCTCCTTGCACACGGGCAGGCTGGTGGGCAGATATTTCTGTCTATGGTGGCGTGTTTCCAGAGACATGGGCTCTGGAAAAAATTAGCATCCCGGTGGGCAGAGCTGCAGGAGGCCGGCCTGGCAGCCTCGGGCTCCCAAGGAGAGGGCAAGAGGGAGCCGTGGGGTAGGGAGAGGCAGTGAAAGGCAAGTGTCCTAAGGGACTGAAATCAGCAAGAGTCCCCTAGGCTGGGCAGATCCCGAGCGAGTGACATGTTCCCAGCCCCTTTGCATCTCCAGATGTCCCCAGGGCGCCACGCTGGTATCTGGGCTCCAGCTCTGCCCTGGGAAGGAGCCCAGAGAGCGCTGGCAGCCGGCAGAGAGTGGGGAGGGCTCTGGACCATGTTGTAGGCTGGGGGATGGGCAAAGCCAGCCTGGAGGAGAGAAGGAGAGAAATAGCTGGGAGGATAAGCGAGAGCTAGAGAGAGGAGCTGGCTGTGTCTCTGGTATCCTGCGACCATTGGCTGTAGTGGGAATTAAAGAAAGAACGCTATAATAATGGGGGATTTTAATTACCCCCATATTGACTGGATACATGTCACCTCAGGAAGAGAAGCGGAGATAAAATTTCTCAATGGCTTAAATGACTGCTTCTTGGAGCAGCTTGTGCAGGGACCCACAAGGGGAGAGGCAATTCTCGATTTAGTTCTGAGTGGAGTGCAGGATCAGGTCCAGGATATAACTGTTACAGGACCACTTGGGAATAATGACCATAATATAATAACATTTAACATTCCTGTCGTGGGAAGAACACCTCAGCAGTCCAGCACACTGGCATTTAATTTCAAAAAGGGGAATTACACAAAAATGAGGAGGATAGCTAAACAGAAATTAAAAGGCACAGTGACTAGAGCCAAATCCCTGAAAGCTGCATGGAAACTTTTTAAGGACACCATAATAGAGGCCCAACTTAAATGTATACCCCAAATTAAAAAACATAGCAAGAGACCTAAAAAAGAGTCACCGTGGCTTAACCACCATGTAAAAGAAGCCGTGAGGGACAAAAAGGTATCTTTTAAGAAGTGGAAGTCCAATCCTAGTGAGATAAATAGAAAGGAACATAAACACTGTCAAATCAAGTGTAAAAATGTAATAAGAAAAGCAAAAAAAGATTTTGAGGAACAGCTAGCCAAACACTCAAAAAGAAATAACAAAATGTTTTTTAAGTACATTAGAAGCAGGAAGCCTGCTAAAAACCTGTGGGTCCCCTAGATGATCGAGCTATAAAAGGAGCAATCAAGGACGATAAAGCCATTGCGGAGAAACTAAATGATTTATTTGCTTCAGTCTTCATGGCTGAGGATGTTGGGGAGATTCCTGAATCTGCACCATCCTTTGTGGGTGATGAATCTGAGAAACTGTCCCAGATTGAAGTGTCATTAGAGGAGGTTTTGGAACACACAGAAAAACTTAATGTTAACAAATCTCCGGGACCGGATGGCATTCATCCAAGGGTTCTAAAAGAACTCAAATGAGAAATTGCTGAGCTATTATCTGTGGTTTGTAATCTATCCTTTAAATCGGCTTCCGTACCTAATGACTGGAACGTAGACAATGTGACACCAATATTTAAAAAGGGCTCTAGAGGCGATCCTGGCAATTACAGACCAGTAAGTCTAACTTCAGTACTGGGCAAATTAGTCAAAACAATAGTAAAGAATAAAATTGTGAACCATGTAGAAGAACATAATTTGTTGGACAAAAGTCAACATGGTTTCTGTAAAGGGAAATCCTGTCTTACTAATCTATTAGAGTTCTTTGAGGGGGTTAACAAACATGCGGACAAGGGGGATCCAGTAGATATAGTATACTTGGATTTTCAGAAAGCCTTTGACAAGGTCCCTCACCAAAGGCTCTTGTGTAAATTACATGGCCATGGGATAAGAGGGAAGGTCCTTTCTTGGATTGAGAACTGGTTAAAAGACAGGAAACAAAGGGTAGGAAGAAATGGTAAATTTTCAGAATGGAGAGGGGTAACTAGTGGTGTCCCCCAAGGGTCAGTCCTGGGACCAGTCCTTTTCCACTTATTCATAAATGATCTGGAGAAAGGGGTAAGCAGGGAGGTGGTAAAGTTTGCGGATGATACAAAACTGTTTAGGATAGTCAAGACAGAAGCAGACTGTGAGGGACTCCAAGAAGATCTCACCAAACTGAGTGATTGGGCAACAAAATGGCAAATGAAATTTAATGTGGATAAGTGTAAAGTAATGCACATCGGGAAAAATAACCCCAACTGTACGTACAGTATGATGGGGGCTAATTTGGCTACGACAAATCAGGAAAGAGATCTTGGAGTTATCGTGGACAGTTCTCTGAAAACATCCACACAGTGTGCAGTGGCGGTCAAAAAGGCAAATAGAATGTTAGGAATTATTAAGAAAGGGATAGAAAATAAGACCCAGAATATCTTACTGTCCCTGTATAAAACTATGGTACGCCCACGTCTTGAATACTGTGTACAGATGTGGTCTCCTCACCTCAAAAAAGATATGTTGGCCTTGGAAAGGGTTCAGAAAAGGGCAACTAAAATGATTAGGGATTTGGAACAGATCCCATATGAGGAGAGGTTAAAGCGACTGGGACTTTTCAGTTTAGAAAAGAGGAGACTGAGGGGGGATATGATAGAGGTCTATAAAATCATGAGTGGTGTGGAGAGGGCAGATAAAGAAAAGTTATTTATTAGTTCCCTAAATAGAAGAACTAGAGGACACCAAATGAAATTAATGGGGAGCAGGTTTAAAACTAATAAAAGAAAGTTCTTCTTCACACAGCGTGTAGTCAAACTGTGGAACTCCTTGCCAGAGGAGGCTATGAAGGCTAGGACTATAATAGAGTTTAAAGAGAAGCTAGATAATTTCATGGAGGTTAGGTCCATAAAAAGCTATTAGCCAGGGGATAAAATGGTGTCCTTGGCCTCTGTTTGTCAGAGGCCGGAGAGGGATGACAGGAGACAAATCGCTTGATCATTGTCTTCGGTCCACCCTCTCTGGGGCACCTAGTGCTGGCCACTGTCGGCAGACAGGACACTGGGCTAGATGGACCTTTGGTCTGACCCAGTACGGCCGTTCTTATGTTCTTATGTTCTTATGAATTCTGCCAGAGCCCTGGACGAGACGAGGCCTGAGAGACATGGGGCCCTGGAAATAGGCAGGGAGAGGGAGGCTGTGTCCACACTACAGGTCAAACCTCTCTAAAGCTCAATTCTCTGGTCCAGCAACATCCACGGCCCAGCAGGACCATGGTGTTTCAGGACCAGAGCATCCCAGTGGAGGGCTGGCGCCTGAGAGCCCTGTGGCCTGGCAGGGAAGTGGAATGCCGACAGCGAGCTGCTGGGGGGCCAGGACCCCAGTGGTGGGGTCGGCAGGGCAGTGGGGTTGGCAGCAAGGCCTGGCCCCACCTGGCCAGGGTTGGGTTAGGCTTTTACATGGTTATAGAGGCAGCAAATAGAACAAAGCAGATTGTTCAGAACAGAAAGCAAAGCAAACTAAGCGCGATTCACCAAAGAAGTTAGTTATAAATAATAATTCCTCACCCTAGAAATTGTGACAAGTAGAGTCCTTCCCAGGCCAGCCTTTCCAGCCTGGCCACGCAGCTCTCTCCCCCGCCTCTAGTTCCAGTCCTTTCAGTTCCAGGTATTTCCACGTCTCTCTCTGGGGCTGTGTCTAGACTCAGGGGTTTTTTCGGGAAAAGTAGCCTTTTCCCGAAAAAACTTCCCCTGCATCCAGACTCAAGCCGCGTTCTTTCGAAATTATTTTGAAAGAACGCGGCTTTTCTTTCGATGGCGGTAAACCTCGTTTCACGAGGAAGAACGCCTTCTTTCGAAAGTTCCTCTTTCGAAAGAAGGCGTTCTTCAATGTAAATAGGGCTTCCTCGAAAGAGAGCATCCAGACTCGCTGGGTGCTCTCTTTCGAAAAAGCAGATTGCTCTTTCGAAAGATCCGCCTGCAGTCTAGACGCGATCTTTCGAAAGAGGCTCTTTCGAAGGATGCTTTCGAAAGAGCCTCTTTCGAAAGAAGCCTGCAGTCTAGACATAGCCTGGGTGGAGAGGCAGAAGACATGCACCTTGTACTGGGTTTCCATAAGGCAGAAATCTTCCATTTCATCCCCCAGCTCCCGGAGGAAAAGTTCAGCAGACCAAGCTGCGGGTTGGTATCAGGTGACCAGCTCAGCATCCATGAGGCAGTGGCAGTATGGAATGTCCCCAGGAAGGCCCAGCCTTTCCTCGGTCCTTTGTCCTCGCAGGTGGGCCAGCAGCCAGATCTGTCTTTTCCATTGCTGTACCTGAAGAGGTGGCAGAGGGAGTCACCCAAAGCAGCATAGTGAAAATACAGAGTCAATATTCCTGACGTCAGGCACAAAACCGATGATCATATTCAATAAGTCACAACCTGCCCAATGATATCTTACAGGAGTTCTCTTGGTTATGGCATATCCATATCCGAGCATATCTTCATACAGACTATGGAGTGCAACGCCTCCTGGGTAGTGCTATCTGCACATTTATAACTGTGTCTGGGCATTAAACTGAAGCTATGAATTATGCGGTGCTTGCAATACATTTATAAATATTGGGCTGTCTGTTTCACTGATTCTGTGCATTATGTGTTACTGGCTTTCCATGTGTAAATATGGGGGTTTTCTTGAACCTAAACGTTCTGCAGTGCTGTATTTATACAGCCTTTGGGGCTATGCACATCACTGCATTTTGCAATATGTGCTGTGAATTAATAAAGATATTTCTCATTTCAAAAGGTGAAATGGTGAAAACAGCAAAACCCTCCCCCAAAATCTCCATGCTTTATGCAAAAAATAATCAGCAATGCAATACAAACTTTTGGACTGGAATGAATGGAATGAAACCTACAAGGGAGCACCTGTTTCTGTCTGGCACAGTGCAAAATGCTGTCTTAGTTGTGTATCTGCAACCCATGTGCCTACTAGGAGATATCTCTTTAAGAGAGTGATCTCCAACCTTTTTAACCATGAGATCGCTTTTTGAATTTATGTGCAATGTAAGATCTACCTCAAACCCAAATCCCCTTGCCCCACTTCCTTCCCGCCCCTTCTCTGAGGCCCTGCCCCTGCTTCACCCCTCTCCAAGACCTCCCCCTGCTCACTCCATCCCCCTTCCTCCCTCATCCTCACTTGCTTTCACCAGGTTGGGAGAGGGGGTTGGGGTGCAGGCTCTGGTCTTGGGCTGCAGGATCTAGTCTTGGGCCATAAGGTTTGGAATATGGGAGGGTCTCCAGTCTTAGCCCAGGGTGGGGGATTGGGATCCAGGAGGGGTTTCAGGGTGCAAGCTCTGGCAAGGAGTTTGGGTGCAGGGGGACCATGTCTGGGGCAGGAGGCTGGGTCCAGGAGGAGGTTCAGGGCTGGGACAGGGGTTCAGGAAGCAGGATCTGACTGGGCACCATTTAACTGAGACGCCTTCCGGGTGGTGAAGCAGTGGGGTTAAGACAGGCTTATGCCCTGGCCCTGCACCACCCCTGAAAGCAGCTGGCATGGACAGCAATGGCTCCATAGCGCCATGTGCTGCCCCCCATCTACGGGCACTGAGCCCACAGCTCCTACTGCGGTTCCCCATCACTGATCCAGGGGAGCTGCAGGAGCGGTGTCTGCAGGCAAAGGCAGCATCTGGAGACCCCCTGCTCTGCCTCTCTCGGGGGCCGCAGGGACATGCCAGCCACCTCCAGGAGCAGCAGTTCCCACGGGGAGAATGACTCCAGCCACACCAGGTTGGGCGGTTTAGAACTCACTGCTCAGAGAATTAAATGGAAGCGTGAGGGAGAATGAAACCATGAAATGCCCAGACCAGCCCAAAGCCAAAAACACCCACTTTGCCAGCCGTAAAAGTAACAACCCCCCATGTGTGTTGGGTCAGGAGATGGGAGGGAAGGACAGTGTGTGTGTGTGTGTGTGTGACAGACACACACAGTGTGTGAGAGTGACACAGATTTGCACTGCCAAGCTCCCTCCAACCCCTCCTCCCTGTGTGGAGACAGGGTACAGGAGTGGGGGGAGGAGGGACACCCTGACATCAGCCCCCCCCCCCCCCCATCCCACACCCTGCCCAGCGAGCAGGAGGCTCCCGGGGGGCAGCTCCAAGGCAGGGGCAGGAGCAGCAGGACAGTGGGGGGCGGGGCTAGCTTCCTGGCCAAACCAGTGGGGATCCCGTCAGAGGCTCCGAGATCTCCCGGTGGATCCCGCTCGACTGGCTGGTGGGCCCTGCTCTAAGAGATCCATGGGTGGGGTAGGAAAGCAACGGCTCTGGGTCCTTGCACGATGAGCTGGCCAGATCCAGAAGGCTGTCGAATGGGCTGGGCTAGTTAGGGGTATGTGCCCGGGGTCTCTGCAGCCGGACTCAGACTCGGGGGGCAGAGAGTCAGGGCAGAGCTTTGCCAGAGGCCCCCAGAAGCAGAAAGTGGACTGTTAGAGAGAGCGGGAAGCCTGGCAGGGTAAGTATTTGGGGGCAGTGGGACGGGAAAAGTGTTTCCTTTGTTTTACGTAGAATCTTGCTTGACTTTAGCCAGAAGGTTTTAGTTAAAGTATCTGAACTAGTGCGAATCGCCAACGGTTCTTTGATTGAAATGGGAACATGGGGAAAGAAGCAGTTATAGTTTGCTGCTCCCAGTTTCCAGCTTGGTGAGAATAGAATATGTGCACTGCTGCAAGAAACTATGTGCATGGTAGAGCGGTAAGGCAGCCCGGGTTCCAGCTGACTCCTACTAGCAAGTGGAGGGAGGATGCTGCTTCTGACTGAACAGACTGGATAGCTTTGGGGATCAAAGACTGTAACTGAGACCGGAGTGAGCTCTGCCTAAGCTGAAGGGAGCTCGCGGTTGCTTTTCACTGTTTCTGGGGGGACCGACCTCTGCCGATGTAATTTGTCTTCTTTATTTCTGTTTGTGTGTCAGTGGGAAGACAACGGAGGTGGATTATAATGGAGCCACGTTACATTGTAAAAATTAACATACTGTGATGTATCCTCTGTATTGTAAGATTTGAGAAAGTTGCTACGCAAGAGTCAATTTCACCCTTTTCTTCTTTGTGGACTTGACTGGCCAACACTGTGGGATGCCGGCTGGCAGCACCCAATGCTGAACGCTGGGGCTCTGGCTGCTTTCCTTTGGGAGTTGTGGGGTTTAGGCACTGGAGAAGGGCAGTGAATCAACTGGAGCCTGCCCAGTGGCAAGACGTGCACTGGCCAGTGAGAACCGCATGGAGCTGTGTGCCTGGCTGCCCCGGGCGTGGAGCTGTGTGCCTGGCTGCCCCGGGCGTGGAGCTGTGTGCCTGGCTGCCCCGGGCATGGAGCTGTGTGCCTGGCTGCCCCAGGCGTGGAGCTGTGTGCCTGGCTGCCCCGGGCGTGGAGCTGTGTGCCTGGCTGCCCCAGGTGTGGAGCTGTGTGCCTGGCTGCCCCAGGCGTGGAGCTGTGTGCCTGGCTGCCCCGGGCGTGGAGCTGTGTGCCTGGCTGCCCCAGGCGTGGAGCTGTGTGCCCGGCTGCCCCGGGCGTGGAGCTGTGTGCCTGGCTGCCCCGGGCGTGGAGCTGTGTGCCCGGCTGCCCCGGGCGTGGAGCTGTGTGCCTGGCTGCCCCGGGTGTGGAGCTGTGTGCCTGGCTGCCCCGGGCGTGGAGCTGTGTGCCTGGCTGCCCCGGGTGTGGAGCTGTGTGCCTGGCTGTCCCGGGCATGGAGCTGTGTGCCCGGATGCCCCAGGTGTGGAGCTGTGTGCCTGGCTGCCCCGGGCGTGGAGCTGTGTGCCTGGCTGCCCCGGGCGTGGAGCTGTGTGCCTGGCTGTCCCGGGCATGGAGCTGTGTGCCCGGCTGCCCCAGGTGTGGAGCTGTGTGCCTGGCTGTCCCGGGCGTGGAGCTGTGTGCCTGGCTGTCCCGGGCGTGGAGCTGTGTGCCTGGCTGCCCCGAGCATGGAGCTGTGTGCCTGGCTGTCCCGGGCGTGGAGCTGTGTGCCTGGCTGCCCCGAGCATGGAGCTGTGTGCCTGGCTGTCCCGGGCATGGAGCTGTGTGCCCGGCTGCCCCAGGTGTGGAGCTGTGTGCCTGGCTGTCCCGGGCATGGAGCTGTGTGCCCGGCTGCCCCGAGCGTGGAGCTGTGTGCCCGGCTGCCCCGGGCGTGGAGCTGTGTGCCTGGCTGTCCCGGGCATGGAGCTGTGTGCCTGGCTGCCCCGAGCATGGAACTGTGTGCCCAGCTGTCCCGGGCATGGAGCTGTGTGCCCGGCTGCCCCAGGTGTGGAGCTGTGTGCCTGGCTGTCCCGGGCGTGGAGCTGTGTGCCTGGCTGCCCCGAGCATGGAACTGTGTGCCCAGCTGTCCCGGGCATGGAGCTGTGTGCCCGGCTGCCCCGAGCGTGGAGCTGTGTGCCCGGCTGCCCCGGGCGTGGAGCTGTGTGCCCGGCTGTCCTGGGCGTGGAGCTGTGTGCCGGGCTGCCCCAGGCGTGGAGCTGTGTGCCCGGCTGTCCTGGGCGTGGAGCTGTGTGCCTGGCTGCCCTGGGCGTGGAGCTGTGTGCCTGGCTGCCCTGGGCGTGGAGCTGTGTGCCTGGCTGCCCCGGGCTGCCCTGGGCGTGGAGCTGTGTGCCTGGCTGCCCCGGGCTGCCCTGGGCGTGGAGCTGTGTGCCTGGCTGTCCCGGGCGTGGAGCTGTGTGCCTGGCTGCCCCGGGCTGCCCTGGGCGTGGAGCTGTGTGCCCGGCTGCCCCGGGCGTGGAGCTGTGTGCCTGGCTGCCCCGGGCGTGGAGCTGTGTGCCTGGCTGCCCTGGGCGTGGAGCTGTGTGCCTGGCTGCCCCGGGCGCGGAGCGCAGGAGTACGCGTGTGCCCGCAGAGTACGGTCAGTCCAGTAGGAAGGTCCATAGATTTCTCTAACGACTGCCAAGAATGGAGAGTCTGGGACCTCTGGAGCTATGGGTCAGCCAGGTTCTGCAGCCTTTGGGTTGGTGGCCTAAGACGACCCTTCATATCATGGCTCATCTCTGTCTTTTCCTGCTGGGATTCCTGGGCTTCTCTTCTATCCGCCCTTTCCTTCTCCATGGGCTCCGGCATGTTTGGCCCTCTGGGCCCTTTGTTTGCAGCCCAATGCACTGCTGGCTTGTAGGACCTCTCAGGCCACGTCCTCCTGGGTCCTCTTCCCACTCCTCCTTCGCAGGGTCAGCCAGGCCATCACAGCAGCAGCTGCTGATAAAAACCAGCCAGACCCGCCTGGATTTGCAGTCCCAGAGAGAGGGAAACACCCTTTCAACACTCCCTCTTAGTCCAGCCAAGCTTCCAGTAAGGATGCCGATTGAGCACCAGCTGTGAACCCAGCACCGTTCACCAGCCTCGGCCGTGCTGGGCAGGATCCACCAGGGGAAAGGGGTGGATGTCCGTCGCGTGAATATTGAACACTACTCCACCGGTGCAGGGTGCTGGCACAGTTCTCCGCAGGCGAGCTCTCACCCCACAGGGTAACCAAAGCCACTCGCCCCAGCGTGGCGGGGAAAGGGCCCTATCGCGTCCCTGGGAACCTTGGGGAGAGATCGCAGCGTATCTCCATGAATGTCTCGTCAGCACCGCTCAGGAGGAGTCCAGGCACATCCCTGTGTAGCTAACCTGCTCCCCGTGCCCCATTGCCCCAGCCTAACCCCCAGAGATGCTCTTAGGGGCCATTTTCAAGGGGCCACCGACAGCCGAATCCTCCCCTGGCGGTTTTTGTGATTTGGTTTTTTGTTTTTGTTTTCTGCTTGAAAAATTTTTGTCCAGTATTTTTTTTAAACCATCTGTCAACCCTACAGGTGAGCCAGGTGGTTGCCCACGGCCGCCAATTGGTTAGGACCGGCCCTGCTAACCCCACAGGGAATGCGACGCAGACGCCGTCTCTGCCTCCTTTTGTCGCTTCCCTCGTCCCAGTAACACACTGAAGAGTTGATACCTGCTGCAGTCCTTTTGCTTGCATGCTGTTCCCTGTCCTGCCCCAATTCTGGCATCCCTCCCCCCCATGCCATTGGCTCCTGAGTGTCCACGTCTCTGGGGCTGGCCCGTAGCTGTGTCTGCACAGCCGCTTCCCCCCACAGGCGCAGGTGGTCCAAGACCTCCAGGGGGAGCGTGTCTGGTGCGTGAAGTCGGCCTGCTCCGCTGAGCTGTTGCACAAAGTGAGGGGGAGCTTGCAGGTGGGCCACGACGGGGCAGTGAGAAAAGGCATTTCAAAAATAGGCGGGAGGACGTCTGGGCAGTGTTGTTCACAGTTGGGATAATGGTGACCAGTGGCAGGGCATTGTGGGATAGCTCCTGGAGGACTAACACAGGCCATGCAGTGTCCGCCTTCCCGCCACGCTGACCTCAGCAGGACACTCCTGGCTCAGTGTCGGTCAGGGAGGTGGTCTTAGTGCGTCACGGCAACCGGACAGTTCTGTTGTCCAAAGACAAGTGTTAGTCGGAGCACACACACTAGGCTGACACAAGGCGACGTAGGCTGACCTCGTTTTATAGCATAGACCAGGCCAGAAAGAAAGTGGAAGGGGGAACTAGAGACCCCCCAGCTCTTGCAGAATGTCCCTCGTATCCCTGCATTGTCACATGCTCTGCCCATGCCCTCAGCTGCCCTGATACACCCCGCAAGGCATGAGCCCCAGGGCCAGATTGAGACAGCCCCCGTCAGAGTAGCTGGGACCTGCCAGGTCTCTCAAGGCAAATGGCTCCACAGAAAACCTCCCGCAGTGGCCAGGGTGTCTGCCGAGAAGGGAAATTGGTGGCCTGGCGGCTTGTTAGCACGTCAGCCCAGCCGGGAGCCAGGCAGGCTGGCGGGGTTCCGCGGTGCCAATGCGAGTGACCTGAAGAGGCTGCCAGGACCAGCCTGCTGCACCGCCACCCACTCGGGTGTCTCCGCATTGAGCTGCCTTCTGTTGCTGGCACGCGGGAGGCGCTGGGGACTGGCCTGGCATGCACAGCCAGCGTGCATGGCCGCTACTCAGAACAGCCACTTCAGGGAAGGTGACGGCTGCTGCCCAACAGCCCAATCCAACTAGCAAAGGACACCTTTGATGGGCACCCCCTGCCTCCTCGCCACACAAGAGATGGGGCCTCTCTTCACTAACCCATCATTTAGCCCTTCATGCGCTGGCCCACTTCCCCCAGCGCAGCGCTCAGAGCTGGCAGTGGTGCTGGCTGGCAGACTCGGAAAGGTGTTATTTGTGGGGGTCTTTATGGGAGTTGCTGCCCCAAAGAACTCAGGGTCTGAGCAGACAGATAAAGGGAGGAGGCACAGAACAGGGAAATGACTCGCTTGGATTCATGCAGCAGGTCCCAGTCCAGTGCTCTGCCCACCAGGTGATGCTGCCTTTCTGGGCTTGCTCCAAGAGCAGGAATGGTGTTTTTCTGTTCCAGTGAGCATGTGGAATGAGGATTACCTAGTTCGAACTAAGCGCTCCGCTAGTTCGAATTAAATTCGAACTAGCGGAGCGCTAGTGTAGCGCCTATGAAAGTTAGTTCGAACTAACTTTGTAGTGTAGACATACCCCTAGTGACAGATGATGTGGGAAAAGTTGAAGTACTCAATGCTTTCTTTGCCTCTGTCTTCACAGACAAGGTCAGCTCCCAGATAAATGCACTACACAATACAGTGAGAAGGAGGTATACAGCTCTTAGTGTGGAAAGAACAAGTTAGGAACTATTTAGAAAAGCTAAACATACACAAATCCATGGGTCCAGATTTATTGCATCCGAGGGTGCTGAGGGAGTTGGCAAATGTAATTGCAGAGCCTTTGGCCATTATCTTTGAAAACTCGTGGAGATCAGGAGAGATCCCGGATGATCGGAAAAAGGCAAATGTAGTGCCCACCTTTAAAAAAGGGAAGAAGGACGATCCAGGGAACTGTCAGCCTCACCTCAGTCCCTGGAAAAATCATGGAAGGGATCCTCAAGGAATCCATTTTGAAGCACTTGGAAGAGGAGAAAATGATCAGAAACAGTCAACATGGAGTCATGAAGGGCAAGTCGTGCCTGACCAATCTGATTAGTTTCTATGATGAGGTATCTGGCTCTGTGGACATGGGAAAGTCAGTGGATGTGAGATACCTTGACTTTAGCAAGGCTTTTTGATACGGTCTCCCACAATATTCTTGCCAGCAAGTTAAGGGAGTGTGGAATGGATAAATGGACTGTAAGATGGATAGAAAGATGGCTAGACTGTTGGGCCCAATGGATAGTGATCAATGGCTAGATGTCAGGTTGGCCATCGGTTTCTAGCAGAGTGCCCCAAGGATCGGTTCTAGGACCGATTTTGTTCAACATCTTTATTAATGACCTGAATGAGGGATGGATTGCACCCTCAGCAACTTCACTGATGACACTAAGCTAGGGGGAGAGGTAGATACGCTGGGGGGCAGGGACAGGGTCCAGAGTGACCTGGACAGATTAGAGGATTGGGCCAAAAGAAATCTGATGAGGTTCAACAAGGACAAGTGCAGAGTCCTGCCCTTGGGACAGAAGAATCCCAAGCATTGTTACAGGCTGGGGACCGACTGGCTAAGTAGCAGTTCAGCAGAAAAGGACCTGGGGATTACAGTGAATGAGAAGCTGGAGATGAGTCAACAGGGTGCCCTTGAAGCCAAGAAGGCTAATGGCAAATTAGGTTGCATTAGGAGGCGCATTGCCAGCAGAACTAGAGAAGTGATTATTCCCCTTTATTCGGCTCTGGGGAGGCCACATCTAGAGTATTGTGTCCAGTTCTGGGCCCCCCACTATAGAAAGGATGTGGATGCATTGGAGAGGGTCCAGCGGAGGGCAACCAAAATAATTTGGGGGCTGCAGCACATGACCTATGAGGAGAGACCGAGGGATTTGGGTTTGTTTAGTCTGCAGGAGCGAAGAGTGAGGGGGGATTTGAGAGCAGCCTTTGATTTCCTGAAGGGAGGTTCCAAAGAGGCTGGCAAGAGGCTGTTCTCAGTAGTGACAGGTGGCAGAACAAGGAGCAATGGGCTCAAGTTACAATGGGAGAGGTCCAGGTTGGACATTAGGAAAAACTGTTTCCCTAGGAGGGTGGGGAAGCGCTGGGATCGGTTACCCAAGGAGGTGGTGGAATCTCCATCCCTGGAGGTTTTTAAGTCTCAGCTTGACAAAGCCCCGGCCGGTTGATTTAATTGGGATTGGTCCTGCCTAGAGCAGGGGGCTGGACTTGATGACTCCTGAGTTCTCTTCCAGCTCTATGATTCTATGATTCTACCTGGTTTGTGAGGTTTGGGCCGGGGAGCCCCGAGGGCCTGGCTGGGGGGGCAGGGAGCTCATGCTTACTGCGGCAGAGAGGAAACGGGTCTGGGGCTCCCCGGTCCTTGGTACGCCCCAGGCACTGAGCCTGCCTCGGGGTAGCAGTGGTTGCTACCAGTGGATCCCAAGCTGATCCTGCAGATTCCTTGTTTGTTCTCTCTCGGGCCTTACACGCTGGCACAGTGGGGTACTGCCATTGGCCCCATTGGCTGTGGGTCCGTGCCCCCACTGGGCCCTCTCATTTGTCTGTGTCCTGCCCCACAGGGGCCTGCTGGGCTTCCTCCTATGTGCTCCCTTCCCTGTGGGATGAAGGTGACTTGTGCTGCACAGCAGAGGGTGGCCATAGCGCTGAGGGTAGACGGGGTGGGAAGTTTCTTGCACCCCGGTACCCTGGGATGGCCATCCCAGCTCATACAAAGGGCCAAAGGCTGCTCTCAGTTACAGACGCCGAATCCATCAAGGGGGCCTCCGCCAAGAATCCAAACCAGTGACTCATCAGAGCCTGCAGGGCAGGAAAACCTGGGTGAATTTATCGTGTACCCCTCCCCACACACACACACACACACTTCCTCTCCGCACCTATCACTGACTCCCTCCCCCCGTACCAGGCCAGTCGGTCGGTCTCTGTCTCATCTCTTGCTCTTTGTCTGCCCCTTCAAAGTGATGAGTAACTGTCAAACTGCTGATCAAAGGTGTTTTCCAGTTCTCTGGTCTCCTGGATCCTCGCCAGCCACACAGCCGCAGGAAAGGTTTTCCTTTATTAATCCAGCGGGTCTCTCTGCCCCCTTCCTCTGTTCTCTTCCTCCTTTTTCTGCTTCCCTTTGAATAATGTGCAGCACACGTCAGACAGAGGCGAAGCTGTGGGGAGGGCGGAGCTGGTGTTGGGTGGAGGCTGAGAGAGCCCCCTGACCGCCCAGGAGCTGGCAATAACACCCCGCTGAGGGACGCTTTGCACTCGGAGCCTGAATTGCGTCTCACTTTCCTCTCTGATGTTCTGTGGCAAGGCCCAGGGGGCGGGGTCCATCTCACCAGAGCTGCGGGTGAGCGGCAGCTCTTACTAAGTCAGAACAACTCCAGTCGTGCGCAAGTGGAGGGTCTTGCCTCTGTGTGCCCGGCGGCGGAGACGAAGCCATGTGCTTGCAGATGTGCTGCACGGGGGGCAGGGCGGAGAGGGGCACGGGTTCTCGGCGAGTGGCTGCAAGCAGAGGGCAGCTGAAGCAGGGTGGTGGGAATGTCGGCCTTGGGAAGACTTGCCTCGTCCTCGACAAACACAAACATGAGACTCAGCCAAGCCCCAGGGGAGCTGCCATTTTGTGTCTTGCCTGAGGCCACCAGCAGTTCTTGTGGCTCTTTACAAGCTCACGCGCGGCGCCAGCCCCCGGGGTGTCTGCACCCGCACTGCCCGTGTGTCATCTACATTGTCGGCGGGCAGCCTGTCGCTTCGACCCAGCCTCTTGCGCAGCGTGGTGCTGGACGGCGACCGCGGCTCCATGCCTCTCGGCTCCAGGAGGCTGCACTGCGGCAGAGCTGCTACCTTGGGGGTGGAAGGGATGGAAGGAAAGAAGACCCAGTGTATGAAGTGAGGATTTTCCCACAATGCACTTCTCTCGGAGGGCGTGGCTCTCGCACCACTATAACCCCACTGATCCCATCCAGCTCCTCCTTACACCCACATGAGCTCAGCAAGGGCTCCAGTAGCTTCCCCTCAGACTGTAGCAATTTGTTAGCAACACACTGGATGTGGATGACCCATGTCCCCAGCACTGCTCTGAGCCAGCAGCCCCTCAAGCCCAACTCCCCGGGCTGGCAGGCAGGTCTGGGGAGGGGCCTGCCACAGGAGCGGTTCTGTGGCCTGCAGTGTGCAGGTCAGACGAGATGATCATGATGGTCCCTTGGACTTGAAGAGGCTGTGAGATTTGTGTTCTGCATCTGCTCCCGAGGCACTGAAGCTGGGGCTTCCAAGGATGCCTAAGGGAGTTAGGCACCCAGCTCCCCATCACCTTCATGGCACAGGAATGTCTAGACTGGGTCAGATCCAAGGTCCATCTAGTCCTGCAACCTGGCAGCAGCCTGCTGCAGGGGAAGGGGCCGCACCTCACAGTAGCAGTTCAGGGACAATCTACCCCTTATAAAGGCCTCGTGCTCATCTCTGACGTTGGATAACGCCCCGCGCACAAGGTTTAAACACGCTCCCTTAGTCTCCAAAGGATAAAGGGACACAGATCAGACATCAGAATGGCAACACACAGAAATGTGCAGAGGAACATTTGAACCTGCCCGGGCACTCAGGCTATGTCTACACTGCAGGCTTTTGCCAGCAGAGAGTATGCTAATGAAGCACTCATTAGCCTTTGTTGTGCTTCATTTGCATATTCTCTGCCCAAGGCTTTTTGTGCAAGAGGTTTTAGCGCAGAAACAAGCAATGTAGATGGGTCTGTTTTGCGCAAAAAACCCCTTTAGCGCAGGAACCTGTATCCCTCCTTTTTTATGGCATAAGAATCTTGCACAAAAGAGGGTTGTTTGTGCAAAACGGACCCGTCTACACTGCTTGTTCTTGCGCAAAAACCTCTTGCGCAAAAAGCCTCAGGCAGAGATATGCAAATGACAGTGCAACAAATGCTAATGAGCACTTCATTAACATACTCTCTGCCGGCAAAAGCCTGCAGTGTAGACGTAGCCTCAGTCATAGATTTACAAGTCGCCATTCTTCTACACAGGAATTTCACCACCCGCTTATAGAGATGGAATTCATCTTCCAATTTTATACCATTACCCTGGGCTTGAATAAAGACGTTATCTGGTTAACACACTACAAAGTCTATTTCCACTGCCTTTCACATCCGCATTTTCACATCAAAAGCTATGAATGGGACACAACCAGCCCACTTAATTAGCTTCATTAACATGAGTCCTACAATTGACAGGTAACTGCCTTTGCTGTTACACATGCCTTGGGTTCTGTTATTTCCACTCCGACTCATCCGATGAAGTGGTTCTTACCCACTATAGACCAGCGCTCACCAACCTGTAGGCTGGGATCTACCTGGGATCCCGGAGCCTCTGGCAGGGGATCCTGACTGCTTTGGCCAAGAGGCTGCCAAGTGCCAGCGCTTCGGCTGCCCCTCCCCCCACTGCTGCGCATCTCCTGCCCTTTGCCTTGGAGCTGCCCCTCCCTCCTGCTGTCTGTGCAGGGCCGGGGAGGGCGAGGAGAGGGGGGGCACAGCAGGGCTTGGGAGGGAGTTTGCTGGCTGCTTTAGGGAGTGGGCCAGGGCCAGGGCGGGGGGAGCCTGCCTTAGCCCCACCGCACCAGCAACCAGGAGCCACCTGAGGTAAGCAGGGCCCAGCTGGAGCCCACCCCCTGAACTCCTACCCCATCATGAACCCCCTCCTGCACCCCAAGCCCCTGCCCCAGCCCCGAGCCCTCTGCATCCAAACACGCTCCCAGAGCCTGCACCCAGAACCCTCCTGCACCCCAACTGCCTGCCCCAAGCTCAGCTCAGAGCCCCAGGTTCCTTAATCCAAGCCCAGAGCCTGCGCCCCAGCACACTGCCCCAGCCTGATGAAAGGGAGGGAGGATGGGCAAGAGAGAGGGGATGGAGTGAGCAGGGGCGGGGCCTCAGAGAAGGAGCGGGAGGGGGCGGAGCCAGGGTATTTATTTTTGAGGTAGATCTTGGATCGTTCTTAAATTCAAAAAGTGATCTCGTGCTTAAAAAGGTTGGAGACCCCTGCTCTATGTATAGATTTGCTACTTTCTAAGGTGTCACAGGGTTACTTGTTGTTTTTAAAGTTACAGAGTAATATGGCAATTCCTCTGAGTCCCTTATGTTTGTCACCATGAACCATTACAGGCTGCCCCCAACTTGCAATGCGATCCATTCCTGGGCTAGCTTCACAAGCTGGGGGCGTCATAACTCGAACCCGCATTTATGATAAGAGCCATGCGCCATCGTAAACGCAGGCCAAGGACATAAGTCAGGGGTGTTCGGCCCCTTCCGCACTTAAAAAAAAGTCTGTAAGTACGGGGGGGGTCACAACTTGGACTGTCGTAAGGTGGGGGTTTCCTGTATAACTCTCACATAATCTCCAATTCTTGCTAAGTTCTTGTGGCAGTGAGTTCCACAGTCTATATATCTGTTGTCTGAAAAAGTCGTTCGCCTGCACAGCTCTGTCCACCTCCCCTGGTGTCCCTGTGAGTAAACTCTTCCCTCCATTCCCTGCACACCCAGAGCTGAGCTTCCTTACTCCATTCCTCCCCATCACCTTCCCGCCCTGGTGCTTTCCAGCCGCCAAGACTGGTCCTCTCCCTCCTCGGAGAGGAGCCAGTGCCAGAAGGAAGCAGGCACCCCTCCCCCCGGAGAACCTCTTCTGAAGCTCAGCAGTACTTGACTGCCCTGCATGAGAGCTGTCTCCATCTCACCACGGTCTGGTTGGAGCCTTTTGAAGTCATGGGAGAATATATATAACTTTTCTGCTAATCTGTCTCTCTCCCTCTCTATCTGCTAATTAAATATTTATGTTAGTTAAATATTCATAGAACATTTTGGCTGAGAGTTTTTATCTGTCTACAAGTGTACGTGAGGCCTTTGATTTGTTATTTTTCTGGCCATCCGGGGTCCCTGCACCCTCCAGAGGCACTGGCTTTTTTTTTTTTAGTTGTATCTGTTCGATTGTTGGTTTCAAAACCAAATCCACCTTCAGACTTTAATATATTTTCTCTGCAATCTGCCCTGTTGTCTGTAAAGCCCAGTGTTTCATGTCGGATCCACTGCAGCAGGCAAATACTGCTGAAGGTTGCAGATTCCGAGGAGAGATGCACTCCTTCCCTTTGATGTTCTCATCCAGGAATAGTGGCTATCCAAGAGGTCCGCCACTGGCTCTCCAGGCAGCGCTTCGCTGTCTTGGTGCTGGTGCTGGCTGCGCAGGGAGCCAGAGAAGCCCAGGAGACTTGTGCTATGATAGCCCACAGAGACGGGCCCCAAGGCCTGGGGCAGGACGCAGCATGGAGAGCACAGAGAAGGAACCGATGGCTACGGGGGAGCTAAGTCATGCAGGACTCGATGGTGAGAAGAAACCGTTGAAGCCAGTTGCAGAAGACAAGGAGCAGCTGGTGGCGAGGTGACAAGAGGAGCGGGGCATGGGCAAAGTGGGCGATTGGAGCGGATGGAAATGCCTTCTGGTTCCAGCTCGTTCAGGTAACCACCCGCAAGGCTGCTCTCCCAAGGGAAGCGTCTTCAGCTCAGTGAGGTGGAGCTAGCTGTGTCCACCCTTCCTTGGGGAAGGGGTGACAGGGTCCACATTGGTGAGTCGGTCACCACACCAGCACATCTCATAGCCCCGAGCCCACTGGGCATGAGGGCCTTCTGCACCACGTGCCCGGTAGCGCCAGGAGCAGCCGCCTCTCGGGGACTCCAGCTCTTGGAATTTCCACTGCTTTTGGGTCCAGGCCTGTCGCTTGACAGTCGTTCCATGCAAGGTACATCTGTGACACTCCTCCGCTCGGTTTCCTGCCATGAGATTCCTAAAGCAAAGGCAGGCGGGAAGATACGGACTAGGCCTCAAGGGTCCCTGCAGGAGACTTTGTGGCCCTGACACAGAGCCCCAGGAAAAAGCAGTAGAGAAGACCTCCAAGCTCCCTGGAGCAGCTATGTAAGAAGCAGCCAATCAGGGACCAGCGAGGTGGTATAAAGAGAGCCCCTGGGCCAGTGCCTTCCTGGAGCTGTAGGAGAGCGGATGGTGTGACTGGCTGCAAAGCCCTGGACAGGGTGGTGCTGCCAGGAGCTGGAGAGAATGAGGAGCCCTGAGTCGGGTGCTAAGTCCTGTCTTGGACAAAGCCCTGAGGCAGGAAGTGGCCCGGGGAATTGGAACAGCAGTGGAACTTGAATGAATGGACGCAGCAGACTGCCTGGGCTGGGACCCAGCGTAGTATGGGCCTGGGCCCCCATTAGCCATGGGGGTTGAAGAGGCCTGGACACTGAGGCACCCCAGAAGAGGGAACTGAAGCACAGTGGCTTGGCTAGGGGGCAGTAGCAAGAGGGTGAGGACATTGTCCGAGTCGGGAGCTCTTGGCCCCCATCCTATCCCAGGACAGGAAGAAACCGAGAGCAGGTGCAGGCATGTTGGGCCCACTGCTCATTCCCAGGCACCGTCACTTAGAACCGACCTGTGGCGGGAGCCCTGGTTTGATGTCAGTGCCTCCTCCTAGAGCATGGAGACCTAAGGTCTCCTGCCCCACATGCCTTTTACTTATGAATCCATCTCGTATGTTTTCCTCTTGCTCTCTTCAGAGGTGTCCCGTGGCTGTGGGGGGAAGTGGGGTGAGAGATGGACAGTCTATATATAGAATAAAACCGAGATGAGACGTTTTATTCGTCCTCGGTAAGAGAGAGACGTTGGGAGGGTGTTGCTCAAGGTCCTTCCGCCCAGTGCACGCGGGTGCCATGGCGACCACTCTGATGCAAAAGCCTTGACAGGGCCTGTTGCTGCCGCTTGTTGCATGCTCTGAGTGTCCACCAGGCAGCCCTGCCGCTTCCCAGCCTCCTGGCCACCAGAGGAGAGGCGCTGACTGACTGTGTGTTGCTGCCTGTGACGGACCGGGCCGTGTCTGGGCACAGCTGAGGGCGTCCGCTCAGGGCGAATTGCTCGAATCCGGGGCTCCTTACAGCCCCCCTGACTGGCGACCTCTCCACACAGGCCACAAACCAGTCTCACAGAGCACTTCAGCTGCCTGCCTGAAGCCTCCCGAGCAAAACCCCTCCAACACCCCAGCAATATCCATGCCCCAGATGGCCCCGGGCCTCATACACAGGTGGGGGGTCCTAACACCCAATCCCACCTATCCCGAACAAGTCCTGTCCGGTTCCAAGAAACCAGCCACAGATCCCTGGTCAATTTACCCTCTGGACCTTACCCACAAATCACGCTGGGCCAATCCTTTAGAATCTATATCTAAAGGTTTATTATTACAATAAAGAAAAGCATGAGAGTAAGGTTATTAAAGTACAGTACGTTACATGCACCGAATCTCCCAGTGCTCGATCCAGGCTCTAGCAGAGGTGTTGCAGCTGCTGGTTTAAAAGTTCTTATTGCACATCCTGAGATCAGGATGGGTTCACAGGTCTTCCGGGCTCTTCGATCCCTGCAATGCTGCCTCTGGGATGAAGTGCTGAGCTGAGAACAAAATGGCATCGACCACATGGCCTCTTTATACCCCCTTCCTGGCCTCTTCTGGTATGCAGCAAGTCACTTGGTCCTCAGCCTCTCTCTGCTGGCCACTCTTAGGTGTCCGCCCTCATGCTTTAGGTGTGTCCTTGGGCCATCAAGTGCCATTGTTCCACAGGGCTTCACTACTCAGCCTGTCCATAGCAATGCTTAACCACATTCGGAGAAATATTCAGCTTCCACACAGATTACAGATCTACACACACAGACATTATATACTCACATAAATAGCATACACAGGATCAGAAAACAACAAGCTCCCATTCAATACCCCACATGGCTCCCTTTCATACCAATTTCTGGGGCCAACACCCCCACCTAGGGGTGCAGCAGCGATCTGGCTACTTCTCTCCAATTCAGTAATGTGACACTGCCTCCCTGGTCTCTCTGCCCCTCCTTGCAGGCTGGGAGGGTTCCATCGTCCTGCACTCAGCCATGCCCGGCGGGAGCCCCTCGGCCCTGGGCTGTGAGGGGAGCCAGCAGGCGAGAGGAGCCGGCGCCCCTCCCGGAACCCTGGCTCGGCGGGGCGGAGGATGCGGTCTCAGCAGGAGGGTAGCCAGGCATCTGGGTTTTGACAAGGGGGCCTGACGGTGTCCACTCACATCTGCTGACCAGACTCCCAAAGGTGGTTTCTGCAGGCAGGGGAGGTGCTGGGCACCACCAGCACCAGGCCTGGCTTGGCTGGGGCCACTGCTTACCTGTGACAGGTGGCAGCAGCTCTGCAGGTGAGTCCCCCTCAGGTGTGTGGGGGGGCAGGGAGCGAGGCGGAAGAAGAGAGGAGGGGCGAGGCCCCACAGGAAGAGGCGGGGGAGCAGGGCTTTGGCGGAAGATGCGGGGCGAGGAAGGTTCCCGCATCTGGCTGAAATGGCCGGTTTCTAAATATGACAAAGTTGGCCCCCTACGGAGCTGGTTTGCCCCGAGCCCTGGTCCGGAGTGGGGCTCTGTCTTCAGCCTGCAGGCACCAGGAAATGATTGAATCTCAGGAGGGCACCTGCCTCGGGTCAGCGGCAGCGGCGTTGGGCTGGGACTCGGCCGAGTTCCGCTCCTTGCGTCACCGGGCCGGGTCCCCGGCGCTCAGACGCGAGGCCTGCGCTGCTGACGGGGCCCTGCTCCGCTCCCCCAGGAGTCACTCCCCAATGCACCGTCTTCTGCAAGACACCCCACCCCGGAACCAGCTATGGGAGGGGCCTAGGCGGAGAGGCTGGGCCCTGGGGCAGAGGGACAGTGGGAGAGGGTGCAGGCACACAGCTCACAAGCTCCCACCACTGGCTCCACCTCTGGGGAGACCCCGACTGACTGGCCCTTCCGGGTGCTCCCCATGATTTTGCTGCCCCCTTGGGGGTGACCTCAGCTCATGATCTTGCTGCCCTCTATGGGGCTGGCCCCAGTGGCTGCCACTGTGCTGGTGGCATGGAGACCAAACAAGCCCACCAGCGGGGGCCCTGGGTGGCCAGGCCAGGCTCAGCCCGGGCGCTGCCGTGCGGAGAGCTGGGGCAAGGGGCAGGCCCCTGCACCATGGCAGCCGCAGGGGCAGGCAGCTCCCGGCAGAAATGGCCTGGGTGGGGCTTAGCCCCGGCCTCTCCTCAGGGTTTCCCTGGGAAGCTTGTACCCCCCAGGCTCCTCTTCCGAGCCCTTTCCCTGGGCCCACGCTGGGAAAGGCAGACTCAGGGCAGCTCCAGATTCCAGAAGCCTGCGCCAGCCTAGGCCTGGCCCCTCTTTCAGTAGCGGGGCCTGTTCTCATGGCTGGAACTGCCCTGCTCCGTAACTTTCTGGGATGCCAGGCTGTCATCCTTGCCCTCTGGGACTCCCCAGTGTTCACTGCTTGTGCCGCAGTCAAGACAAACCCCCGCACTCACTCTCCGGCGCGCTCCCTCCCTGGAGTTTTACATCGTGGCTTCAGACGTCCACGAGCCTTCCTTTCAGCAGGCTTGCACGGCTTCAGGCGTGTACCAACCAAGAGGGAGAGGAGAATAAACAACCTTTGCCCTTGGCCGTCAGCTCTACCAGGATACGGTGTAGGGCTGTAGTCTCACTGTACCTACGAAACCTTTACAGCGTCTAGACGTGTGTCTCACCGCTATGCTGCTAACCAGCATGGTCCTGATAGTCTTCGTGAACCCCAGTATAAGTACAGACATCAGGGGACTCTTGCAATGTTGTGCCAGCTAGCACCAAGAGGTTCCTAGGATTGCAGATTCCCCAAGCCATGGCCCCTGCCTTAGGCACCTCACCTATCCTTAATGCTGCTCATGCAGCGCCCCCCACAGGACAGCTGCCTGGTGTTGTGTGGCTGCTCCCGAGGTGGGCGCAGCCCCAGGATGGAGCGAATTTGCTGCAGAACAAGTCGGTGTTTGTTGGGAGAGGAACATATGGATCCAGCTAGGAAAAACAGTCAAAACAAGTGAAATATTTATCACAGCTGCAGCAGCGGCCCCTCGCCTGCCTCCTGCTCACCCCAGCGCTGCGCCAGCATAACCAGCGACCTCTGCAGAGCCACTCCTGATCTACACCAACACGCGGGGAGGAGAGGCGGGTCCAGTGCCATAAATAATTCAAGCTTGCTAGTTAGAGGAACAGAAACCGGACCTTGGCTGCGAGGAACACGAACAGCATCAGATCCAATCAGCCTTCACCCTCTGGCAGGGGCTCAGAGGTGGAGAAACTGTTCCATGATGCATCCAGCCAATTAAGGGAGAGGGTCACCCACTCGGGCCCTGCACCAGCTTTGTTTAGCTGCGAGCTCAGTGCAAATTCCAGCACTTTCTGTGCTCTCCGGCTTTGGTGAGCCCCTCTCCCAGGCACACACCCCAACTCAAAGAAACTGCACTAGGCACCTGAGGGTTTTGCCTTGTAGCATCTTGCTCCAATCTGCGGGGATCAGCTTTCTTCTGGTTGCCACCAAAGACCTGAGTTCGTCTCAGATTCCCTGGAAACCCAGGCCTGGCTCTCTGGGGAACCCATCCTGGATTCACACGGACCATTCTCCAGCTCTGCAGCTGGCTTGGAGGCCCAGACCTCGGGCGGGCTCCTAGCTCCTGTCTGAATCTCCCTAAGCCTGGGTAAAGCAGCCCGAGTTCCCAGCCTCCAACGGCACAGAAAGCTGGTGAATTTCCCTAGATGGGTTTGGATGTGGGACTTTAGCCCAGCTCCCTTACCCAGCCTGTGGGTTCCACCAGGCTGAGAATTCTCAAGGCACCAAGGCCTTGTCATTCGCCGCTGTCCGCTCCGTGCCCGACAGGGCTTACGGGAGTTACTCAGAGTGCAGTGCACTGCTGCCAGGGCAGGTACTGGCCAAGCTGCCTAAGGGATTTGGGACTCAATCCTCAAAAGGGTTGATGCCAAAAAACTGTGATTTGGGCACCTTTGAGGCTCAGACCCCATTAGCAAGGGCTGGGTAGACCAGATCGCTTGGGACAATTTGAAAAGTTCCACCATCTGTTTAGCTTTCCCTGTGTCGCTCCTGGAGATCCGACACCACAGCTGGGCTTTATTCCAAGGAGCAGCTATTCCTTTTCAACCAAATGTTCCTTCAGAATTGTTCAGGTTTTGATGGACATGCTCACTTTCTCTCCCGGGGTTTTGATTTTTTTGGCCAGAAAGGCACTTTTCCCAAGGAAAAAAAATCCATTTTGAATGGCAAAAGGTGAACCAGCTAATTAGGCATCCCTGCTGGAAGAGACTGGACCCCACAGGCCTGGCTCCCTCCTTCCTGGAGATGGTTATTTGCAGTATTCTGCCTCTGGGGATTTGTAACAGGAGAAAGTGCATCAAGAACTTAGAGCAATTAACTGCTGCGAACTCCAGCTGGGGGATGGGGGGAGCTCTAGGGATCAAGCACCAATCAGATTCCATCCCATCCATCTGTCCAGCCTTCCCTTTCCTGCTCTCGCTCCATTTCCGGGGGGGGGGGGGGGTCTGTGCTGAAAGGAGGCGCTGGGCAGGCGGCTGTCCCTAGACACAGCCTGCTTGCGGCTGCACCTTTCATCTGTTGGCAAAGCAGGTTTCAGGCCCACAAACACAATACCACACGCCGACACTGTTTTTCCTGGGACCAGTCCCAGATCATGGCTCCCCCTGCGCCCTGCAAGTTCCTGGCCCAACCCCTGGGTGTGGGAGCAGGGTTCTGATTTTTAATTGGGGTCATTATGTTGATGGCGTCAGTCTCTTGCTGTTTCCATAGCGCAGGCGGATTATGGTGCCCACTGTACGTGGATAACGAGGCTGTTTTTACTCTCCTGCTTGTCGTTCTGGGGACATGAAAATCACCAGCAAGGAACAAATATCTTGGCTTTCAGGAGCAGCATGGCCAGGCCCTGACATCCCTCAGTGGCACTGCATGCTGGGTACTTTTTGCAGGCACAGTCCTTGCTGTGCTGCTCCTCACACAGGTGATCTTAGCTGCAAGGCCTGGACCATGCAGTGCCCAGATTTCATGCCTGACCCAAAACTGTACCGAACCTTTCCACACAGCCTAACTGCAGGGCAAAGGCTTCTTGTGCCATGCCTCGCCCTGCAGCTGCCAGACGCTGCTGTCGGTGCATGGACTATGGTACCAATCCCATGCCACCAT
The DNA here is from genome assembly GCF_052426305.1 of Pelodiscus sinensis. Taxonomy (NCBI): domain Eukaryota; kingdom Metazoa; phylum Chordata; order Testudines; family Trionychidae; genus Pelodiscus; species Pelodiscus sinensis. The sequence goes on along the minus strand of NC_143072.1, from coordinate 10,000,195 downwards.
TCAGAGAAGCCCGCCTTGGCACTATCTCTCCGTCCCTATCCTTATTGCAGGATGGAGACCTTCTGGACGCCCTCTGCCTTGTCAGCTACACACACGCCAGGGGAAGGGTTTGGCTGCACCACAAGGGCGTGTGATGGGTGAAGTGGGAATGCACCCCAGCAGGGGTGGGGTCTGGCCCCCTGGAGTCAGGGCTAGGAGCCTGCTGCTAGAGCGGGGTAGGAAAACATTTTCCAATCTGAGGAAAACGTTCAGGCTCTCAGCGATTGTCCAGGATCAGCCCTTACAAAATTGCTCACAAAAAAACCCAAGCAAGGGCAAGATTCCACTCCTGGTCTGAACAGGTGCAGCAAAGATTTGCACCTTCCTCTTGTACGTCCCTAGCACCGGGCTCTTAGCTGGCATCAGAGCCTGCTTGTGCTCCTTCTCGCTCCTCAGACATTCCAGCTGGGGCCTGAGAAACAGCTGGATCTAAACTCCTGATTTCCCAAGCACAGATTTGATTTTGATAAATTGGCACATTCCCACCAAAAACTTTCCCACCCAACTCTACCGGTTACAGCTTTGAGTTTCAGAAGAGGTGGAAGCTTGGAGATCCACAGGTTCCCCTGGTCTAGCCCCACCTGGGATGCAGCAGTGCCAGCGGGGTTCCCTACAGGTATCTGAGGATGTCTGCGCAATTGGCTGATTCCTCCAGCCAAGCTGATTAGTGGTACAGGCTGAATCTCTCTAGCCCAGCACTCTCTGCTCTGACATCTGTGGTCTGGCCAGGTGTTTGCTTGGCATGGGGGTGGCCAAGTTTCCTGCAGTCCCATAAAGTTTGTTTACAGGCCCCAGTCCTGGCTCTCTGTGGTCTGTGTTGTTCTTGAGCTCTAATTTACCGTAAGTGGCTTCTAAGAGCCCAGCAACAGGGGGAAGTGCTGCTGATGCTGCTAGACTACACTGACCTCCCGTGGTCCGGCAAACTCTCTGGGGGTATGTCTACACTATAGCGCTAATTCAAACTAACTTAGTTCGAATTACTTAATTTGAACTAAGCTAATTCAAATTAGCACATCCAGACTTAAAAACTAGTTCGAATTAGCGTTTTGCTAATTCGAACTAGCATGTCCACATTGAGTGGACCCTGAACCGAGGTTAAGGATGGCCGGAAGCAGTGCCGACAGGGCATCAGATTAGGACTTAGAGCGTGGAGCTGCTGCCTCAGGCTAGCCTAGGGCTGTGGTTAAAGGGACCCGACCCCCACCCCGGACAGTTCTCAGGGGTTCCCTGCTTGCAAAGCAGTCCTGGCTTGGAGTGCCCTGAGTGCCCACACTCGGCACATCACAGCACTTGGCCATCAGCCCGGCTGCACTTGCCGCAGGCTGCCATCTGAGGGGGGGGGGAGGTCAATCAGGGGCTGCAGGAGAGCTTCCACCCCGAGAAGCCCGCAGAGCCACCCCAGTCCTCCCCATCGGGGGCTCGTACCCCATTCCTCCCTCACCTCCTTCCACTAACCCTTCCCTAGCCCCCCTTCCTGATGTACAAAATAAAGGACACGTGTGTTCAAAAATAGAAACTCTCTTTATTGAACAAAACTCGGGGAGACTGGGAAAAGGAGGTGGGAGAGGGGAGGGCAACTAAAATGATCAGGGGTTTGGAACAGGTCCCATATGAAGAGAGGCTAAAGAGACTAGGACTGTTCAGCTTAGAAAAGAGGAGACTGAGGGGGGATATGATAGAGGTTTATAAAAGCACAAGTGGTGAGGAGATGGTGCATAAAGAAAAGTTCTTCATTAGTTCCCATAATAGAAGGACTAGAGGACACCAAATGAAATGAATGGGTAGCAGGCTTCAAACAGAAAGTTCTTCTTCACAAACCAAATAGTCAACTTGTGGAACTCCTTGCTGCAGGAGGCTGTGAAGGCTAGAACTAGAACAGAGTTTAAACAGAAGTGAGATAAAGTCATGGAGGTTGGGTCCATGGAGTGGTATTAGCCAGGGGGTAGAAATGGTGTCCCTGGCCTCTGTTTGTGGAAGGCTGGAGATGAATGGCATGAGCCAAATGGCTTGGTCATTGTTTTGGTCCATCCCCTCCAGGGTCCCTAGTGTTGGCCGCTGTCGGCAGACAGGCTACTGGGCTAGATGGACCTTTGGTCTGATCCAGTACGGCCATTCTAAGCTCAGGGTCGGGGGTCTCACTGGACCACCCTGATTTTCATGCACACCTGCTCCTGGGTGGCCAGGCTGGCAGCTATCCTGCCCTAGACGGCCACTTTCCTGTGCCTAGTGCGGAGGTTTTGGATGAGGTCCACGATGTCTGCACTAGACTAGGTGGGCGCCCGCCTCTTGTGGACCTGTGCAGGCTCCCGGGAGCCGCCAGCCTGGTCCCGGGAAGAGGCGGAGGGCTGGGTGACAGCGGGTGGCTGGCTCGAGCTGTGCCAGGTGCAGGGTCTGCTGGGTGGGTGCTGGCAGGCTTGCACCTGGCACAGGCACCGTAGCCAGCCCGTGCCCCTTTAAGGGCTCTGGGGCTGGGAGGAGGGCAGAAGAATTTCCCTGGTGTTGGCCAGAGTGGCCACCAGGGAAAGCTGGGGAGGGCTAGCCTCCCACTAGTTCGAATTAAGTGGCTACACAGCTCTTAATTCGAACTAGTTAATTCAAACTAGGCGTTAGTCCTCGTGGAATGAGGTTTGCCTAGTTCGAATTAAGCGCTCCGCTAGTTCAAATTAAGTTCGAACTAGCGGTTTGCCTGTGTAGTGCCTATCAAAGTTAATTCCAACTAACGTCTGTTAGTTCGAATTAACTTTGTAGTGTAGACATACCCTGGCTCAGCACTGGTCAGATCCCAAGGGTGCCAGATTACAGAGGTTCCACCTGCAGAAGCCTGGTTACTGGGCCAGATCAAAGTGCTACCGTCATGACGGAGGAGATGGAGAAACAGTCCTGCGCTTTAAAAAGGAGTTGGGATGTTGCAAAACCGGACAAGGAAGCCAGTGGTGAAGGTGTTTCTCCAAACTCATGGCTGATGCCCTGGCTGGATGCGGGGGCTGGGTGATGGAGGCAGCATGAGACTGTGCAGAGAATGGATGCTCTGTAGCGGAATGCCAGATGCTTTATTTTCACTGGACCAGTTCTTAGCGGATGTAAAAAGCATCGATGGCAACACTCAGAGCCAGGCCTGCTGCCTCTGGAGCCAAGGCGAACCCGTCGAGAGGAGCTTAACAGGGGGCGGTAGCACCCCAGGGCCTGCACGAAGCAACTGTCTCCCACAAAGTGCCTGGGACAGGCATGCCGGAGCCACCAGGCGAGCAGCGGTTTCCTCACCTAGAACATACCCGCAGTGCAGCCTCGGACCTCCCCCGGGACCTGCCGACTGCAGCTCCTTGGCTGTCCCCGCCCGCTCTGGGGACCAAACGAGGCTTGTCCAGATGTTATTGGGTTTCATGTTACCCTTTGCATTCTGCCTCCCTCCTGCCAGCCACTAACAGTGCCAGGGCCTGGGGGGCATTGCCAGCAGCCACTCCAGGAATGTATTAAACATGTTCAATAAAGATCCTGCAGAACATCTACATCCCGGAGACCCAGGACAGCTCCACCACCCAAACTTCTTGTGAACTCCAGACCAAAATCCACACCCCCATTATGTGGCACCAGAGCCCTTACGTGGGCCATCCGTGGGAAGCCCTGTGTGTCCCTGGCACTGGCTGTCGGTGTGCAGTCAGGCTCAAAAGCAGGGCAGATGGTTGCGCAGGAGGATGGTACCCAGGATCGCTTCCAGCTGGGCCGAGCAGGGTGTGGTGCTGTTCCATAGCCAGACTAACAGACCCAGCTCCTACTATTTCCTCGCCCCTGCTAAACTGGGACCAGCATCCCATCAGCTCTGCGCAGCCAGTCTGCCCCTTCCTGGGGCTGCACTGACATCTTGTGTCTGCTGTGGGAAGAACGGGGAGCGTAAAACTAAGGGCTTGGCTTACACTGCAGCTGACAGAGAATCAACAGGTTTTCAGCCCTAGTTTTACGGCACCTGAGCGCCAATGTTTACTATGGCGACAAGGCTGGATGGAGAGGGGGCCAGGATCAAGTCTGGAAGCGCAGGGGGAAGCTCACGCTAGTGAGGACAGAGGGAGCTGTGCAGTAGAACTCCAATTCGCTTGTTTTCTTCAAGAACATCTCTCATTCCCATGTGGCAATCCAACCCTGGCAGGACCCTGCCATCAGCTTCTGATCACAGAAGCTATCAGAACGACTGATAGAAAAAATTAATATTCAGCCCCATAAGGGCTGTAGACACCAGCCCACCCAAGCTGCTTGTATTTAGAGAGGGCTATGGTGCCACCTAGCGTATAGTCAATTAAATCTACAAGACTTATTTTAACATCTTCAGCATCAACCTAGTTCTTGAAACCTATCAGTGGCTAAGAGACCTGACATGACCCCATAACATTTATCATCCTGAAATAAAAACAGCAAATTGAGCTAATGTGTAACATGCCCGAGGAAGTGGCTGCACAGCGCACTGACAAAAGGACAGAGTAAGATGAGGCCTCAATAGCCATGGAGGCCCACAGAAAAATCCATCAAGCACAAGATCAGATATGTGCACAAGCCAGAAATGACAGTTCACGGTTACAATTTTTATCTACATTTGTGTTGGCTCCATAACTCAACTAATGACCCAGCTAAGCTGTCCTGGCAGACACCACAGAGCATTCAGTTGTAGATTACTACAAGGTGCTATTAATCAGGACCTAATGTAAGCCAAGTCCCTAAATCATGGACAGTTATTAGCATCTATATAGTAGCTTGGGCTTTTTCCTTCTTACCAAAGTTCAGTTTTAAGTTCCTGTTCTGCTTAGTTTAACTCTTTGCCTAATGGGCTGTCTAATGTCCCAAATCCATGTGCGCACACACTCTCTCTGAGCTAGCCTACTGCTACTGTCCCTGGAGGTCAATAGGCAAGTTACGTCATGACACCGAGGAGAGTCTGACCATCGGCCTAGCCCACTGGCGTTTGGGATGTCCTTCCCCCAGAAGCACTGAGTCATGCAGTAAATCAAATCTTTAGTACTCTTGCTTCCAAGACACTGATAGAATCATTCTCTTGGCACCCTAACTTACCAGTGTACTGTCCTTGCTTGCTGGGTTGCTTTGTACAGTCTGTCAGTAACAAGAGTTAAGTTTGCTGCTCATGTGGCATACAGAGCCAGAAGGTGCTGGTGGAAGTGGGGAAACAAAAGCTGAGAAAGGTCAAGAGGTTTCTTTCTTGGAAAGCAGTCTCTGGAATGCAACTGTCCTTCTCACCTTGCACTTGCAGAGGGCACTGTCCATCCCAGCCAAGCATGAGCCGGGATGAACAAGGTAGGAGCATTACTTGCCAGTTGCCCTTTCCATGGACTATTTGTAAGTGGATTCTTACTAATTCTGTGTCTGCTGTCTATTGTTCATTAACATGCATTCAAATCTCACTGTGCAAGGCAGAGCCATTCAAAAACAAGTCAGAGATGGTACGTTTCCTCCAGCGGGAAAGCTACATGAGCTGGGTGAGCTCTAACATTTAAGGGAAGAGGAAAAGCTAAGCAGGTATATTCTGAAGTAACTTGGAATGTTAGGCTACGTCTACACTGGCCCCTTTTCCGGAAGGGGCATGTAAATTTCACGAGTCGTCGTAGGGAAATCCGCGGGGGATTTAAATATCCCCCGCGGCATTTAAATAAAAATGTCCACCGCTTTTTTCCGGCTTTTAAAAAAGCCGGAAAAGAGCGTCTACACTGGCCCCGATCCTCCGGAAAAAGCACCCTTTTCCGGAGGGTCTTATTCCTACTTTGAAGTAGGAATAAGACCCTCCGGAAAAGGGCACTTTTTCCGGAGGATCGGGGCCAGTGTAGACGCTCTTTTCCGGCTTTTTTAAAAGCCGGAAAAAAGCGGCGGACATTTTTATTTAAATGCCGCGGGGGATATTTAAATCCCCCGCGGATTTCCCTACGACGACTCGTGAAATTTACATGCCCCTTCCGGAAAAGGGGCCAGTGTAGACGTAGCCACAGTGTGTGACGTAGTGGGGGTACTTGCTGGGCTGTGGTGACCTCTGCTGTCTGGAGCAAGATCCAGCAGGGAAAACCTCACTATGCAAAGGTGACGCCAAACCTGTTGAACCAGACACCCCCCATGGAGAGGAACAAAGGAAGGTGGAATGCTGCCCTGGCTGGGGGGGGCAGGGCTGGAAGAGTGTGGGTTAGTTGCTGTCTGGGAGCATGGAGGAGACAGCCTAGGGAAAGGGGCTGGAGTTTAGGGGCCCAGTCTCCCCCATCTCAAGGGGGCCTGAGGCATCCTAGCCCAGCTCTGTGACCAGATTACATCTGTGCTGTGCTGTATCCTGGAGAGGCAATAAACTTCCTCTATTCCACCGGCTGGTGCAGTCTGTTTGTGCCATTTCGGGGTGCAGGAGAAGGGGGACCCCCAACGCGCCGTCACACTTGGAATGTTAGTGTCAACATGCAGGAGAATGTTGCCAGAGCATAACATTGTCTAACAAGTGAAGCAGCCATCTGGCTAGCAAGGTAAATCCAATTGTGTTTTCAATTTTGTTTAAGGAAGTTACTTGCTCTCGTGCAATAAGCTGGGACCAGTTCTGATACAATTATTTCCCACAGATTTGTTTATATCTTCAAAACTAAACACGATTTTAAACAATGTTTCTAAGAACTATCTGTAAATACAAATTCTATGGCATCCGACTTTGATTTACATATTTCCTCGGAGCAGCCCAAAACTAGGAAGAGGAAGGAGAAGACAGAGGAAAAATTTGCTTCAAAATAAAGTAACTGTTTCTGTGACTAATCAAAGACTCCCTTAATTAGAGAGATTGAAGCCCAGGGCAATCTCTCCTTTTCTACAGCAGAGCTTAATCTCATTTTCAAACATTGATCCTTAGGCTTTCACAAACAGGAATGAACATCTGGAAAAATAGGCTGCATGTATATAACTGAGAACAGGCTTGCAGGCTCCTCAATTCTGAGCTCTCCAAATGAAACAACGGTCCTTCAACTTTCTTCCCAAAGCACATGGGATAGAGGTCGGCTTCCTTCCTGTTATGGAACCATTCCTTTCATCTGCAGAGGATCCTAGAACAAAAACCCACAATCAGTAGCATTCACAGCCAATGGGAGCTTTGGGAAGCAGTGCCCGGGTCCACGCCGCTTCCCACCACTCCCATTGGCCAGGAATGGCATTCCGTGGCCACAGGAGCTGCGATTGCCAGTACCTGTAAATATAGTGGACACGGCCCACCAGGGGCTAACCCTGGCAAATCATCAGTGTCATTGCCCACCCCAGGTTAGAACCTTGCTGGGTTTCTGAGCTTGGGCTCCTGTCCTACCCTGAACATCTACACTGCTATTTTTAACATCGAGCACAAGGCTGAACCAGCAGACCCAGGCTCCAAGACTCAATGCTGGGGATCTTTCTGTGCTGTGCACATGCTGGGCCTGTATCTCTCCAGAAGGTAGGTTGCAAGTGGAAAAAATGCAATGACAGAAGACAGAAAAAGTACCTTTTCTTATCCTTTCGCCCTATGACTAACCAGAAACAGATTTGGACAGCAACTTCTAGAGGTATCTTTCTTTCACACACACACACTTCCGACAGATCAAATCATTTAGGCTGTGTCCAGACTCAGGGGTTTTTTTCGAAAAAAGTAGCCTTTTTTCGAAAAAACTTCACCTGCGTCTAGACTGCAGCCGCGTTCTTTCGAAATTAAATCGAAAGAACGCGGCTTTTCTTTTGACGGCGGTAAACCTCATTGCACGAGGAAGAAGGCCTTCTTTCGAAAGTTCCTCTTTCGAAAGAAGGCGTTCTTGAATGTAAATAGGGCTTCTTCGAAAGAGAGCATCCAGACTCACTGGGTGCTTTCTTTCAAAAAAGCAAGCCGCTTTTTCGAAAGTTCCGCGTGCAGTCTAGACGCTCTCTTTCGAAAGAGCCTCTTTCGAAAGTATCTTTCGAAAGAGCCTCTTTCGAAAGAGGCTTGCAGTCTAGACATAGCCCCAGAGACTATCAGTGACTACTTCCTAAAACGACACTCTACAGCAGCATGGAATAAGGAAACAGTTAAATGCCTTAAGTTTTAAAGCATTTTCTTGTTTTCCTTTATTGTATGCTTAGTGAGGGGTAGAGAAAATTCAGGGTTACAATGGGAATAATGCCAGTGCAGACACAAAACCCTAGACCACACTTAATTGTTTAAGTGTTGTAGAAGCATGCCAGGATTTTATCAACACCCTTCCCCACACTGGACCCGAAAAGCCCCTACGCGCAACTGTGGCATGGGCTTGTCCCACATGTGGAACAAAAGCTCATTCTCAAAGCGGAGGGTGGAATGCTGCTTTCTGCTCCAATGTGTTTCGCTCACCTCCCAAAGGTTACCAGGTTCTCAGTTATATCTGCCAAAGGGAAGAGATCCTGGAGTTAATCAGCAGGCAGTTTGGGTTTATTAGACATGTAAGTCAGTGTTTCCTTTGGCTGGGCTCTGGCAGATGCTCTGGTCATAGTGAATGCTTCAGATCTCCCTCAGCATAGGGCAACATGGATTCTTTACGTTTCGGACTCTCACATCCAAGATCATCTCCGTACTGACCCTTCAGCCTTGGCAGAAGGCATCACAGAACCAAAGTGCCCTCTGCAGGGCCACTGATCCTGAGGGAGGATAGCTTCCCTGCTGTGCAGTTCTGGAAGCTACGAGGTTCATCAGTCTCTGTGGACAGGTTTGTTAGATTTTAAGAGACAGGACTGGGGTGGGAGGATGGAGTGGTTTCTAATCAGAGACCACGTGTTCACTTCCCGGAAGATCAAGGCTGTGGCGGCTGAGCCTCCAGAGTTCAATTTAGTGGGTCTAGTAAAGACCCACTAAATCAAAAACTGAGGGTACCCCATCAATACGGGAACTCCAGCTCCTCACGAGGAGTAAGGGACGTCAACAGAAGCATTTCTCCTATTGATTTCTTGCTGTGAGACAGAGCTGAAGCTCAGTTTAAGGTACATCAACTCCAGCTACAGTTTTTACATAGGTGGAATTGTGTACTTAAACTGACCTTTGGCTGTAGCGTGGACCTGGCCTGCACCTGAAGGTGACTGTATCTTTCCTGTATTGCAGATTAGATCCAGTGTGTGACTAGCGGACACCACTAGTCTTGACTTAAGCCATGTCTGCGCCTGGGAAACTGAGATTACTGGCCAGCCTACTCAGCTGCTTTCACAAGGGCACAGCCACTTACTTTGAGTGCAGTGGACTCCACTATTGAGTTTGATTTAAGCGCCTTCAGCTCCAGATGAGAGTTAGTAGTCAGGATGCTTGGGAGACAGGTAGCTCAGATGATCTCAGCCAGGATCAGACCAGATATGTAGGGTTGTTTTCATCCCTTCCATATAAGCACTTGATTGTGGCAAAGGGGGCACTCCAGCCCACTCAGGCTGGAGGTGTTCTTATTGCCAGTTTAGGGATCTCATAATCCACTGATCTGCTGCTAGCCTGCCCCTGAAAGCATACCTTTCCTCAAAGTGCGGATGCGCCACAAGTCCAGAAGTGAGTGTTGGACTCTATGGGTACGTCTATACTGCAGAGGAAAATTGAAGCTGCCACTGTTAACCTTCCAGGGCTCGAATCAGTTAAGACAGCTAATTGGAACCAAGAGGGGCACTCCAGTCGATGCCAGCAGCCCTGCTTTCATGAGGAGTAAGGGAAGTCGAAGAGTGTGCTCCTCTTGACTGCCAGCAGCATAGAGAGCACCGAACACCGAGTTAAGCCTCTTCGACTTCAGCCATGCAATTAACGTACCTAAAGTTGCATATCTTAACTCGACTGTCCTGTAGCGTAGACGTACCCTGCTACTGCCCCCCTTCACTACCCACACTCCCATGATGGGTTCCTCCTCTGCAGCTTCCAGGGACAGCAGAGAAATTCTGCCCCAGTTTGTGGTTACCAGGGAATACAAGCCCAGGCAAGACAGGAAGATCTGAAAAGAAACAGACCTGTTTCAAGCCACATGCTGCTCCTGACAGTTTGTTTGTTACCTTTAGTTCTGGTCCCACAGGAGAAGAGCTAACAGGAGCAAACATTCGGCAGCACATTTCCTTCTCTTTATCCATATAGTCCCTGTAACAGCTGCAAAAGAGAGCGCATCGTTACAGGATGGCGACTTCTACAGCTAAAGCAATGTATACCCCCCATACTGAAAGAAGAGCTGCTCTGAACAGGGCTGTTCTGGGGCAGGGCCACAGGTGTAAATGGCCATCACCTTTGACTGAATTAAAACACTTCGCTTTTTATCTTACACAAACACAAGTATGTGCCAGTGTTGGAGAAGTCCGAGACCATGTGTTTTTTTGAACCAGAACTGCCACCAAGTGAAATAGCCACTTCCCTACAGACACACAAATATCACCTTGAAAAACGAGCTTATTCTTCCCAGTTTGGAAACCTGGGAAAACCAGGAGGGTATATCTAGGAGGCAGAGAAGATTCAAATAGCATATCTGTGGAGACCCAAGCAGAGCTCACAGGAAAGCAAGTCAGCCCAGATGACACTTGTTCACATCATGGAACCAATGTTCCTGGCCTCTCATGATACCAGGCCCCCTTCACGTTCTCGGTACTGTATTTCCTCTAGGCTAATTCACAGGAAGAGCAATGAACTAGGAGACTGCAATCAGTCCAGGCAGTACCAGAGCTCAGTGAGCAGTTTGCGACCCCGCAAGCACTTCACCGAAGGCAAGATGCTGTCATGCCAGAGAGCTGGCGAGAGAAACGTTCTGACATATCGGAGCTTTCACCTTTTCTACTTCAGCCCACTGCCTGCCCCCATTTGAGCAGTTAGCCAAGTAAGCATAACATTTCACTGGTTAACTGATTAAACAGGATTTTACATTCCTAGCTGCAACCGCATGTATCAGGTCCCTGTTAGTTTTCCTGCTTCCGGTAACTAGGGAGCAAGGGGAAAGTGCAGAACCTGCTGCATCCCTCTTGCTCCTGGCTGCCCAGGGGAGAGATGCAGCAGACTCTGCACTTTCCCCTCACTCTCTAGTCACAGGCAGACTATAGTCAGCTAGCTGGCTCCTTGTCAGAGCACCACACCAGCTCACTTTTACCGCTGAAACTAACCAGCACGTCCTAAAGGAAACAGAATCTTATCACAGTGCTCTAGTGCACAATGTTTTACTGATGACAAGATTATTTCAGCAGTCCCCATCTAACCTGTCATCAACAGCCATCCTACTCAATTGAAGTGACAGCAGCTGCAACAGCAACACCAACTTAGACAATTGTATGGAAACAGTGGATCTGTCATCCACTCCTGTGTCACACTTAAGCACTGCACCCACAAATCAAAGTAAATCTCCCCACTTTCTTAAAAAAAACTTGTTTCCCACGGTTCAACCTTTTGCTGCCTTAATCCTTACAAAAATTAGTCTGCTGGCTCAATAATTCTTTCTAGAAAGAATCTTTAGACAGTTATTTGCCTTGTGGAAGGTACTGAAGTGTGAGGGGCCTGGAGGGGGGGCATCTAAGCATTCTCCCCCCCAACTTTACACAACAGCTAAAAGGAGTTCTCTCACCTGGCCAACTTTTTCAGCTCATTGTTAATATCATGGTTAAAGGGCTGTTCCTTTTGAGCTCTGACAAGGAAATCCCGAGCTTTTTCGTACTCTGTCAGAGAGAGACAAGCCTGTCATTGAGAGAAAGACAAGAATTAGAGAACAAATATCTACTCACAGCAGCGCTTCAGGATTACTTTGTGGGAATATAGGTTTCCATTTTTGGAACAATTGTCGGGGCCCATCAAAGAATAGAGCTATGCAACGTATTGCAAAAGGTCAGCGTGGGCTCACAAATCACACTAGCTATTATGGTAGCCAGTGGTTCACAGCATATCTGAAAGCCCGGCTCAGGATTTCTAACAGATGTCCTGAGTGGCTCATTTTGGCCTATTCTAGGTCTTCCCCCAGACCAACAAGGCTGAGGTTTAGCTTGCGGCAACCTCTTATCCCAACAGAGGAATCCACTGTTACTCACCTGGCCACACCTGAATAGTGCTTTGGCATTTCTCTTGTCAATCTCCAGTGCCTTTTCGCCGTATGTCAGAGATCGGACAGGACGCTCCAGCTTCAGGTAAGTAAACGATAGATTGAGAAACACCAGCAGTTTGGCAGCGTCAATCTGGCATTGCTCATCCCCACTGGAAGCCCTGCGACACAGGATCAAGGAAGCCTGGACAGATGGGGTTAAAAAAGCCACAGAAATAATGGATGGGGCATATGTTTGGGGAAACTGAGGACTTTCTGATCACTGATCTAGAGACACACATCAACTTAACCATCTTTGAAACAAAAAACAAACCAAAAAATGGCATTTAGGAGGATGCAAACAGAACGAATCAGGTCAGTCTCTGCGTTTGTGGCACAGCATACCTCTTCCCCTCCTAAGGATGTTAAATTGTATTTAATTAGCTAATCGAGTAGTCAATGGAATTTCCATTGACTACTCGATTAGTTGATAAGGAGGGAGGAAACTGCAAAGCGTCACTGTGGTTCTGTCTTTTAAGTGTAGTAACAGCCAGGTGGTTTTTAAGCTGACTCCTCCCAGCCAGCTCCTACTCCCCCTGATAGAGGCAGCAAGAGGGGGGAGAAGCAACTACTCAAGTAGTGACTTGACAAGCCTAGGCTTATCGACTACTTGCTTACATCCCTACCCTCTTCTGCTTCTTGCTGATTGACAGGGCTTGCCGAACTGCGGCGAGCCCCGCTTGCCAGCCACACTGTCCGGCGATCTGCGCAGGCACAGATCACCCGAACCCAGCTCTTCCAAGTTGCAATCTACTCGCCACGGGTGAGTAGACTGTATTATTTATCGAGCCCTGCTGATTGACATTAGACTGGAGACTATGTTTGTTTTTTATTTTAAAGTGCTTATTTCACTGTTAATGCTACAGAGGTTTTTCGGTGTTTGTTTGGGGATTTTCCTCTTATTAATATATACACTGCAGAAAGGAAAATCCTACAAATTTTACAAGTATGGGTGATAGAAGAAACCATCCACAGAAATTGTGTTTAAGTACATCCCCACGTAGGCAAAAGTAGCAGCAGGAAAAGTATCCTCAAAACATCTTATAAGACACAAACACCTCTGTCCCAGCTAAAGACTAGGACCATAGAACAGATCTTGTGGCACTAGAAATAAAAAGATAAAGTCTCTCAGCAACTAGTGATGGGATCATGTTTCCCTGTTGGAAACTAACTACGAGTAAAAACTTCAAAAGCGCTTATGTGATTTAGAGGCATTAGACTTGTAATACGTCTTGGCAATCTGAGTGCCTAAGACATTTCTGAAACATTTATCTCAGAGCTCCCTCCCTACATGGGGCCATGCGATAGGAATAGGTCATCCTCCTGCTGTAGAAAGCTGTGCTGGGAGATTCCAGCGAGATGATCGTAGTAAATGAAGTAACTATGTTCTAAATCTGCACAGCCATTTCTAGAACCTGAGTTATATTCCCAATACACCACCCATCTTTACATTTCCTAACTGGTACCAGCAAGGTGTAAATGTGGGAGAAGGGGGATTCAATACTAGTACCAGCCCAGACTTCCTTTCATTGCTGCTCAACACATACCTTGGCTGAGCATACAAAAGCATTGGATTAATACTGACCTTAAATTATCAACTCCTAACACAATTGAACACATTAGTTTAATGATGTCTCCCAGATATATTGTGCTAGAGGGTAATTGCTCGCTAAACTGTCTTCCACTTTGTGCTTTCAGCTAATGCTTAGCCATCATTTTACTGTCGTCTGCATAACCCTGTTCTCAGGGTTTCATTACCCGCTTGTATCTATCTTTGGCATCCATGAAGCGCTTCTGGCGGAAGAGGTAATTGCCAAATTCCCTCTCTGTGTTTGCCACCTTCAACACCTTCTGAAGTGGGAATGTACCCTGCTGCTCCTGCGTACAGAAACCAAAATTCAGCCATTTAGTAGACACAAAATAGGAACACTAAGACTAGCAGGAAGCACCTATGACACTCCTAAGTGGTCACACAAGGGAGTAACATTCCAAAGTCTAACTCAGGGGTGGGCAATAATTTTCACAGGGGAACCACTTAATGAATTTTGGTATGCAGATACTGGCCAGCTCCGCCCCAAGAAGGGGCAGGGTCTAGGAGAAAGAGGTGAGACTGGGGACTAGCCTTACCCCAGAGTTGTCTGGGGCCAAAGGCTTTGAAATAAAAACACAGCAAAGGGCTCCTGACTCCTGACCCCACCACTACCACCCGCATTGCTGTGGCTATTTAAAGGACTCACAGCTCTGGCCCCTGCCATGAACCATTTAAACAGGATTCTGCTGTCTGAGCCACCCCTTGGAAATCTGGTGGCATAGGCAGCAGAATATAAAAAGAAAGTGGCCAGATGCAGTCTTCAGGGTCATCAAAGTGTTAGGTGGGCCAGATACGACTCTCAGGCTGCACCTTGCCCAGCCCTGGTCTAACCCATACAGAGTAAGCATGAGAATGGCCTCAAAAAGGACACAGAAGGACTGTAATGCCAATAGGCCTGTCTTTAGGATTAGAAGACATCCAAACAATGAATGATACCCAAAGGTCAGCTCAGGAGCAAAAGAAAATACCTTCCTCAACTGAATGAACATTGATACACATTGATGAATTTCCCAGGTGGGTCATGAATGACTCCAGTCATCCGAAGAAGTGGGTGGTGCCTACCATCTACATGTTTTGTTGGTCTATAGACACTTCTTGTTTAAGTATGTCCTTGAGCTGTTCAACCTAAATTCAGTTCCACTAGAGGGAGCTGGACTCCACGGTTCTTGTAGGACTAGAAATAATAAAATACCACCCTGACTAGCTTCCCCCCTTGGATTACTGGGAGCTATGGTGCAAATAAGCAAACACGTTTATTTGCAAACAAGCAAAGCCGTTTTAAGAACAGCAGCTTCCATTTGTTTAATGCTTCACACAGGATTCAATTTTCTTTAATTTACACTTTACAATGTTCTTGGGGGGGGGGGGGGAGGTTTCGACTGTGAAGGAAATCTGAAACATTTTAGAGCCAAACCTTCAACTGGTTGTAACCAGCTGTACCCCCTGTGACGGCGTCTTGGGGTTCCCCCGTCTCCTGCACCCCAAAATGGCACAGACTGCACCAGCCAGTAGAATTGAGGGTGGTTTATTGCTCCTCCAGGATACAGCATAGCACAGATGTAATCTGGTTACAGGAACTGGGGGCTAAGAGGCCTCAGTGCCCCCTTGAGATAGGGGAATCCCAGCCCCCTCCTGTGACGGCGCGTTGGGGGTCCCCCGCCTCCTGCACCCCGAAATGGCATGAACAGACTGCACCAGCCGGTGGAATAGAGGAAGTTTATTGCCTCTCCAGGATACAGCACAGGACAGATGTAATCTGGTCACAGAGCTGGGCTAGGGTGCCTCAGGCCCCCTTGAGATGGGGGAGACTGGCCCCCTAAACTCCAGCCCCTTTCCCTAGGCTCTCCTCCATGCTCTCAGACAGCCACTAACTAACCCTCTTCCAGCCCTGCCCCCCAGCCAGGGCAGCATTCCACCTTCCTTTGTTCCTCTCCATGGGGGGTGTCTGGTTCAACAAGTTTGGCATTACCTTTGCATAGTGAGGTTTTCCCTGCTGGGTCTTCCTCCAGACAGCAGAGGTCACCACAGCCCAGCAAGTACCCCCACTACGTCACAGTTCTCCCCCCTCCGAGAGCGAACTGAGCAGGGTCACTCCGCTCGTGACCTAGGGAAGTTCGGGTCCTCTGCATGGAAACCCACCCTGGGGACATGGGTGCTCCCCTTGACTCGGGCCGGCCGTGGCGAGGACCCACATGAGTTGGCTTCCCTCTGTCCACTCGCCACCCCACTCCAGGGCGACTGGCACAGGCCTGTCCTCGGGGGTCACACCCACCCTTTCACTGGCCTTGATCTCTGGCCAGGGTCTCTCGGGCCAGG
Source organism: Pelodiscus sinensis (assembly GCF_052426305.1). Lineage (NCBI taxonomy): Eukaryota > Metazoa > Chordata > Testudines > Trionychidae > Pelodiscus > Pelodiscus sinensis. Next base: position 9,984,202 of record NC_143072.1, on the reverse strand, counting down.
GCCATGAGCCCAGTGAGCCTTCTCTGGACAGCCAGGGTGGCTTCCACCCCTGATGCTCCATCCAGGGAGGTCTTCCCCTCCCATAACTCTCTCAGCAAGCCCAGAGGGTCCTCTATCTGGGGTAGAGACCCCCAAGCCACTTTCCTACTGTCTTGGGCCTTCCCGCCCCTCTGGCAGGAGTCACAGGACCGGCAGTACCGCTGCACGGCTGTAAAGATTCCCGGCCAATACAAGTGCTGGAGCAGCCTCAGCCGGGTGCTCCGGATCCCCCGGTGGCCCCCAACGGGGACGTCATGGGCCAAATACAGCAGCTTGAGGCGATACTTTTGGGGGACGACCAGCTGCCGCTGGACCCTCCATGCCCTCACCTTCCTGGGGGGAAGCCATTCCCGGAACAGGAGTCCACGCTCCCGCAGGAATCTCTCCTGGCCACCTCTCCCCTGGGGCTGAGCTGCACAGAGGCCAGCCTGGTCCCTCAGCCTCTGCAAGGAGGGGTCTGCCTGCACCTCAGCCTGGAATTCAGCAGCTGAGGCAGGGATCGGGACCTGTTCCCCACCTTTGCCTAGGTCCGGAGTCCCAGCCTGGCTGGACCCCGTGTCCACTGGGATGGGACCCTGAGGACGCTGCCAAGAGTCCTTCCCTGGACCCACGTTGTCAGCCCCCCGCTGGCTCTGGCTCCGGGTAGTGACTGGAGCTCGCTGGGATTCATGGGGCCACTCCTCTAGGTCATTCCCCATCAGCACCTCGGTGGGCAAGTGCGGGTGCACCCCCACTTCCTTGAGGCCTTCCTTCGCCCCCCATTTCAGATGCACCCTGGCTACAGGCACCTTAAACGGGGACCCATCTATGCCCTTCAGGGTCAGCTGGGTGTGAGGTAGTATACAGTCTGGAGCCACTATTTCGGATCGGGCCAGTGTCACCTCCGCCCCCGTGTCCCAGAAGCCCGTCACCTTCCTACCATCCACCTCCAGGGGTATGAGGCACTCGCTCCGCAGGGGCCGTCCTGCCCCCACCCGGTAGACGGAGAAATCCACCTCCTGAGAATCAGACCTCCCAGGGGACGTGCACTGAGCATCCTTCCCCTCTCTCTGAGCTGAGGTTTGCCTGTCAGCCCCTGCCTCTGGGGCAGCCTGCCCTTCCTCCCGCCCCAGCCAGTTAACCCTGGAAGGTCCCTGGTCCTGGTGCACTGAGCCCTCTTGTGGCCTTTTTGCCCACAGCGATAGCAAGTTAGGCTTTGGGCTGTCTCTGTCCAGGCCCTGGCTGGTTCTCTGGGGCGCAGACGATCTGTTCCTTGGTCTCGCCCCGTAGTTGACTCCCTCCATCGCTCAGCCGAGAACCGGTCTCTGCACGGTTCCCTTTCTCTCCGGGACTCCCGTTCACACCCGGACCGGCTCTCCGTGAACTCGTCCGCCAGCCTCCCGGCCTTCTGGGGGTTCTCTGGCCTCCGGTCCTTGAGCCACAGCCTCAGTTTGGGTGGGCACGCTTCATAGAACTGCTCCATCAGGACCAGCTTGAGCAGCTCCTCTGCAGTCTGGGCTCCAACTCCAGACACCCGGGACAGGCGGGAGGCCAGATCCACATAGGTCTCCCGTGGCCCTTTCTGTACCCCCCGGAACTTCTTCCTGTACATCTCGGGGGTCAGCCCGAACTTGTGCAGCAGGGCCTCCTTGACTCGGTTGTAATCCCCTGGCTGTAGGTCCTCCAGCTGACTGAGCACTCAGGCCGCTTCCTGGCTCAGTGCAGGGACGAGCTCCTGCAGCCAGTCAGCTGGGGGAACCCGTTGCAGTCTACAGGCCCTCTCAAAGGAGCTGAGGAACCTGTCTATGTCGCCCATGTCCTTCAATTGGGCCACCACGGGCCTCTCCAAGCATCTAGCAGTCCCAGGATCCTGGGGCCCATCCGCACTGGGCACAGCCGGTGCCCCGCCGGTTCTCCGCTCTGTCATGGCCAGCTCATGCTGTCGCTGCCTCTCGGTCCTGGCAGTCCCTTTCTCGATCTTGGCGCTCCTTCTCTCCGTCCTGATGGTCCCCCTCTCGGTCCTTTACTTCCAATTCCTTTATCCGCAGCTGGATCTCCAGCCGCCGCAGCTCCGCTAGGCTGGCCCCTGCCCTAGATGGGCTACGGCTTGCAGGCCTCCCGGGAGATGCTGTCTCATCTCTCTGGTGGGTTCCAGCGCTCCTCCCCCTCTCTGAGCCTGACGCACTCTCGGGGGGGGGGGGGGGTCTGGCTGCTTCCCTTGGGGACAAGAACCTGGCCCTGTGGCTGGTCATTCTCTTCCAGCTGGGCAATCAGCTGGGCCTTGGTTGCTTTCTGCACAGGCAAGCCCCTCTCTCCGCACAGCCCCACCAGCTCTGCCTTCAAGAGTCGGGCGTAGGCCATCTGTCCGCTGGTCCCCTCGGTGCAGACTCACCAGTCTAGTGTTGCAGCGCCCCACGATTCCCAGGAACTGCTTCGCTCTGTCTCCAGCACGCTTGGCTCCAGTGCTCTTCCTTCTACGGCGCCTGGTCGCTCGCCGCTGGAAGCTCCATCCACGGGGTGCAGTGCATCCCACCCCTGACACCAGTGTGACGGCACATTGGGGTTTCCCCGTCTCCTGCACCCCAAAATGGCACAAACAGACTGCACCAGCCAGCAGAATTGAGGGTGGTTTATTGCTCCTCCAGGATACAGCATAGCACAGATGTAATCTGGTTACAGGAACTGGGGGCTAAGAGGCCTCAGTGCCCCTCTTGAGATAGGGGAATCCCAGCCCCCTCCCCAGTTCCTTCTCCCCTGTTTTCCAGCCAGGAACTAACTCACTCTCCTCCAGCCCTGCCCCCCAGCCAGGACAGCATTCCACCTTCCTTTGTTCCTCTCCATGGGGGTCAGCTGGCCAAACCAGTTGGGATACCCTCTTTGCATAGTGACTCATCGCTTGTCTGCCCTGTGGAACTACAGACAGCAGCCAGAGAGTTAGCAAGTTACCCCCCACTACGTCACACCCCCTGTGATGGCGCGTTGGGGTCCCCCGTCTCCTGCACCCCGAAATGGCACAAACAGACTGCACCAGCCGGTGGACGAGAGGAAGTTTATTGCCTCTCCAGGATACAGCACAGCACAGATGTAGTCTGGTCACAGAGCTGGGCTAGGATGCCTCAGGCCCCCTTGAGATGGGGGAGACTGGGCCCTTAAACTCCAGCCTCTTTCCCTAGGCTCTCCTCCATGTTCCCAGACAGTAACTAACTAAATTCCCTTCCAGCCCTGCCCCCCAGTCAGGGCAGCATTCCACCTTCCTTTGTTCCTCTCCATGGGGGGTGTCTGGCCACTGGTTCAACAAGTTTGGCACTACCTTTGCATAGTGAGGTTTTCCCTGCTGGGTCTTGCTCCAGACAGCAGGGGTCACCACAGCCCAGCAAGTACCCCCACTACGTCACAGTTCTCCCCCCTCCGAGAGCGAACTGAGCAGGGTCACTCCGCTCGTGACCTAGGGAAGTTCAGGTCCTCTGCGTGGGAACCCGCCCCGGGGACATGGGTGCTCCCCTTGACTCAGGCCGGCCGTGGCAAGGCCCCACATGAGCTGGCTTCCCTCTGTCCACTCGCTGCCCCACTCCAGGGCGACTGGCACAGGCCTGTCCTCGGGGGTCACACCCACCCTTCCGCTGGCCTTGATCTCTGGCCAGGGTCTCTCGGGCTGGGGCCATGAGCCCAGCGAGCCTTCTCTGGACAGCCAGGGCAGCTTCCACCCCTGATGCTCCATCCAGGGAGGTCTTCCCCTCCCATAACTCTCTCAGCAAGCCCAGAGGGTCCTTTATCTGGGGTAGAGACCCCCAAGCCACTTTCCTACTGTCTTGGGCCTTCCCGCCCCTCTGGCAGGAGTCACAGGACCGGCAGTACCACTGCACGGCTGTAAAGATTCCCGGCCAATACAAGTGCTGGAGCAGCCTCCGCCGGGTGCTCCGGATCCCCCGGTGGCCCCCAACGGGGACATCGTGGGCCAAATACAGCAGCTTGAGGCGATACATTCGGGGGACGACCAGCTGCCGCTGGACCCTCCCTGCCCCCACCTTCCTGGGGGGAAGCCATTCACGGAACAGGAGTCCACGCTCCCGCAGGAATCTCTCCTGGCCACCTCTCCCCCGGGGCTGAGCTGCACGGAGGCCAGCCTGGTCGCTCAGCCTCTGCAAGGAGGGGTCTGCCTGCACCTCAGCCTGGAATTCAGCTGCTGAGGCAGGGATCGGGACCTGTTCCCCAACTTTGCCTAGGTCCGGAGTCCCAGCCTGGCTGGACCCCGTGTCCACTGGGATGGGACCCTGAGGCTGCTGCCAGGAGTCCTTCCCTGAACCCACGTTGTCAGCCCCCCGCTGGCTCTGGCTCCGGGTAGTGACTAGAGCCCGCTAGGATTCATGGGGCCACTCCTCTAGGTCATTCCCCATCAGCACCTCAGTGGGCAAGTGCGGGTGCACCCCCACTTCCTTGAGACCTTCCTTGGCCCCCCATTTCAGATGCACCCTGGCTACAGGCACCTTAAACGGGGACCCGTCTATGCCCTTCAGGGTCAGCTGGGTGTGGGGTAGTATCCGGTCTGAGGGCCACTATGTCGGATCGGGCCAGAGTCACCTCCGCCCCCGTGTCCCAGAAGCCCGTCACCTTCCTACCATCCACCTCCAGGAGTATGAGGCACTCGCTCCGCAGGGGCCGCCCTGCCCCCACCCGGTACACGGAGAAATCCGCCTCCTGAGAATCAGACCTCCCAGGGGGGGTGCACTGAGCATCCTTCCCCTCTCTCTGAGCTGAGGTTTGCCGGCCAGCCCCTGCCTCTGGGGCAGCCTGCCCTTCCTCCCGCCCCAGCCAGTTAACCCTGGAAAGTCCCCGGTCCTGGGACCTGGTGCACTGAGCCCTCTTGTGGCCTTTTTGCCCACAGCACTGGCAAGTTAGGCTTTGGGCTGTCTCTGTCCAGGGCCTGGCTGGTTCTCTGGGGCGCAGACGATCTGTTCCTTGGTCTCGCCCCGTAGTTGACTCCCTCCGTCGCTCAGCCGAGATCCGGTCTCTGCGCGATTCCCTTTCTCTCCAGGACTCCCGTTCACACCCGGACCTGCTCTCCGTGAACTCATCTGCCAGTCTCCCGGCCTCCTGGGGGTTCTCTGGTCTCCGGTCCTTGAGCCACAGCCTCAGTTTGGGTGGGCACACTTCATAGAACTGCTCCATCATGATCAGCTTGAGCAGCTCCCCTGCGGTCTGGGCTCTGACTCCCGAGACCCACTTGCGGCAGTATTGCGCCAGGCGGGAGGCCAGATCCACATAGGTCTCCCGTGGCCCTTTCTGTACCCCCCGGAACTTCTTCCTGTACATCTCGGGGGTCAGCCCGAACTTGTGCAGCAGGGCCTCCTTGACTCGGTTGTAATCCCCTGGCTGTAGGTCCTCCAGCTGACTGAGCACTCCGGCCGCCTCCTGGTTCAGTGCGGGGATGAGCTCCTGCAGCCAGCCAGCTGGGGGGACCCGTTGCAGTCCACAGGCCCTCTCAAAGGAGCTGAGGAACCTGTCTATGTCGCCCATGTCCTTTAATTGGGCCACCACGAGCCTCTCAAAGCATCTGGCAGTCCTGAGACCTTGGGGCCCATCCGCACTTGGCGCAGCCGGTGCCCCGCCGGTTCTCCGCTCTGCCATGGCCAGCTCATGCTGTCGCTGCCTCTCTCGATCTTGGCGCTCCTTCTCTCGGTCCTGGCGCTCCCTCTTTCGGTCCTCTACTTCCAATTCCTTGATCCGCAGCTGGATCTCCAGCCGCCGCAGCTCCGCTGGGCTGGCCCCTGCCCTAGATGGGCTATTACTTGCAGGCCTCCCGGGAGACGCTGTCTCATCTCTCCGGTGGGTTCCAGCGCTCCTCCCCCTCTCTGAGCCTGACACACTCTCAGGGGGGGTCTGGCTGATTCCCCTGGGGACAAGATCCTGGCCCTGTGGCTGGTCATTCTCTTCCAGCTGGGCAATCAGCTGGGCCTTGGTTGCTTTCTGCACAGGCAAGCCCCTCTCTCCGCACAGCCCCACCAGCTCTGCCTTCAAGAGTTGGGCGTAGGCCATCTGTCCGCTGGTCCCCTCGGTGCAGACTCACCAGTCTAGTGCTGCAGCGCCCCACGATTCCCAGGAACCGCTTCGCTCTTTCTCCAGCACGCCTGGCTCCAGGGCTCTTGCTTCTACAGCGCCTTGTCGCTCACCGCTGGAAGCTCCATCCACGGGGTGCAGTGCATCCCACCCCTGACACCAGTGTGATGGCGCGTTGGGGTCCCCCGTCTCCTGCACCCCAAAATGGCACAAACAGACTGCACCAGCCGGTGGACTAGAGGAAGTTTATTGCCTCTCCAGGATACAGCACAGCACAGATGTAGTCTGGTCACAGAGCTGGGCTATGATGCCTCAGGCCCCCTTGAGATGGGGGAGGCTGGGCCCCTAAACTCCAGCCTCTTTCCCTAGGCTCTCCTCCATGCTCCCAGACAGTAACTAACTAAATTCCCTTCCAGCCCTGCCCCCCAGTCAGGGCAGCATTCCACCTTCCTTTGTTCCTCTCCATGGGGGGTGTCTGGCCACTGGTTCAACAAATTTGGCACTACCTTTGCATAGTGAGGTTTTCCCTGCTGGGTCTTGCTCCAGACAGCAGGGGTCACCACAGCCCAGCAAGTACCCCCACTACGTCACACCCCCACTGACTTCACTGGGCTGGAAGAGCATTTTTAGGTCACATTAAGCATCGCTAGATGCTTTATTTTCTTTGCAAGCTACAGGGCCTGGAACAGGGGGCGCTGATGCAATGAGATGGCCAGCGAGGTGTTCCCTTTATGAGAAAAAAGGTGTCCAGGTAATTTTACACAAGAATGACCATGCTGTCATTTTAGAAGAATGTAGGTAGAGACATAAAGAAGGTAATCAAGCCCCTTCACACAACATACTATGGGTGCTATTGCTGGAAGCTATTTTGAATATAAGTATCTGTCACCATCCTATTTCTGCAGCACCAGACATATGTTGCAGAGAAGACCACAAACAACAAAGACTTAAAATACAGTTCATGGCTCAAACCTACTTGTATAACTAACTCACAGTAGTCAAAGCAAAGAATCTGTCAGATTCAGACGAGTCTAGAAAGTCCAGCAGCTCTATCTCAAACAAGACGGTGGCATTAGGGGGAATCAGAGGAGGACAACCCAATGCTCCATAGGCATAACTTGGCATGAAGAGAAACCTTGCCAGCTCTCCCTTCTTCATGGTCAGCAGGCCCACCTCCATGCCCAGCAGTGTAATGTCTGGCAAGACAAGAAGTGCAACTTTTAATGTGAGCCTCAAAATCCTCAACTTGAAGGACTGATGTCTCAAAACCTGGTGTGCAAGCCACAGCTTTCCCAAAGTTCAGCATCTTCCCCAAAGTTACCTTCTCCAAGTTTCAGCAGCCTGGGATTCCTCCTATAGCTGTTTGTGTCAAAGGGCTTATCCATGTATTCCAAGTACCCAGAATATTTCACTGGAAGTGCCAATGCAAAGGAAAAAGGGCAGGACATGTTAGAGAATGTACATTATAAAACACTGAAGAAAACTGATCAATTTTCCAGTGGTGCAACTGCTAATCTCTCACACTCATTGTAATGTACAGTTTTTTGATTCTGCTCTTCCATGAGCTGCCAAAGGGCAGAGGGAGTACAGACTCCTCATGCTGGATACCTTGGTCAGCAAATAAACAGCATGGGGTTTGTTTAACTTAGTTCTGCATGGCAATTTTTACAATACAACTCAACTCTGCTAGCCAGTTGGTCATTTTCTCGCTAGAAGAGAGAGCTGATTTTAAAATGTGCATGCATTTAGTACTGGGGAAAGATGGACAGACCGAGACACAAAAACCCATGACCTAGCTGCCGAAACATCATTACCAAATTGGAACACCGCAATGTTTCACTGAGTCATGTGGCAGCTCTTGTGGCGTTAGTCCGCAGGCACTGCTTAGCCCCCTCCTCTGGCAGTTGCTAACTCAGGTATTGCTTCAACACTCAGGTTTGACCCAGATATCCCTCCACCATAACAGGAGAGTGGCCCGGACAAGTGTGAATGGTGCCACACACCAGGTCACCACAACACATACATGGCCCAGGCAGCGAGGACCAAGCCTGAGGAGTGGCACTGCAACTCTGGATACTGCAACATCCCAAGTGGAGAGCTGAACCCAGCCAGAGAATCAGATGCAGGTACCACCATTGTAAGGCAGACGCAGGATGGGCTCTACAACACCCTCCCCCAGGCTTCGCCCTTTCCCTGGGGGATTGATTCCAACACCTTCACTAGCCTATTTATAGGAAAGCAACAGCCATCAATACAAATGGGTCCTGAGCCCAAAAAGGCTGAGAACCAGTGGTCTAAAACAGTGGTTTTCATCCTTTTTTTTTTTTTTTTTTCATTTCTGCACTGCTAAACATTTTCAAATGGAGGTACAGACCCCTTTGGAAATTTTAGACAGTCTACAGACCGCCAGGGATCCACACATGGCTGGTGGAGAATACCAGCCACGAAGCAAATGTCAACATCGTAAAGCAGACGTGGACAGAAACATTTATACAGGGTACAAAACACAGACCTGCCCTTGGGTGGAGAACCCTGGTAAAATGCCCATGTTACCTACTACAGACGCATCCTGGGGCACCATTTCTCCCGTGCCAGCTCGGATCACCTCCTTCAACACCCCCTTGTCACCAGTGAGGCCCTGCATGCGCTGGCCCAGCTGCTGGTAAGGAGACTGTGGGCAGGAGGGAGGAGGCCCCTGAGTTACGATGGAGACACGTGTCAGGCCCGAGCACTGTGCGGACGCGCTGCGGGGCAGCCCCAGAGCTCTGCTGCCAGACCCGCCCCGCGCCCCGCAGTGTGCACGGGGGGAGGGGCCTGGACCCCGCCCTCACCCGCCGCCGAAGCAGCGAGGGGGCGCGGGGCCGAGGTACCGGGGAGCCGCTTGGCGTGGGGGGGGGGGGGCAGCCGCTTGGGGGAGCCGGGGAGCCGCTTGGCGGGGGGGGGGCGGGGCTGATTGGGGGGGCCGGGGAGTCCCGGACGCGCCAGTCGGACACTGTCCGTGGCGGAGGGGGGGGGGGCCGCTCCAGCCCGCGGGAACCTGGGCCCCACCCCCCACCCGTTGGGGGTTCGCCCTGAACCGTGCCCCGCCCCGGCCCCAGCGCGCGCCTGCAGCCCGTTGAGCGGCCAACGGCCGCGCCCCGCCATCGCCAACCGCCGCCGCCTCTCTACGCCCCGCCCGCCGGGCTCCCAGCCGCCAATCAGGCTCCGAGAAGCCTTCCCCTCCCGCGACGTGCCACGAGCCCCGGAGCCCGCGAGCTCCCGCCTCCCCAGCGGCCAATCCAAGGTCGGCGCTTCGCCGGTCTAACCAATCACAGCGTGGAAGCGGGAGACACGCAACCGCCCCGCCCACCGATGAAGTGAGGCATGCTGGGACATGTAGTTTCCTTAGCGTCCTCCCCCTCCCCCCGTGTGGCAGTGAGCTGTGTTCCTAGGGGGGCTCCATGGGGCACCCTGCAAGCTCCCTAGGACTTGGCAGCACCAGCTGGCCCTGCACAGTCCAGGGTGCCCTGCAGGCGCATGCGGGGGACTTGACACGGGGTGACTGGGGTCACCACATACAACGCACCGCCCCCAGACGCACCATCCACGCGTGGTCTACGCTCGCCTGGCTGACGTGGCCCATGGCTGTTGGGTGCCACGTCTGTGCTGCCACCGAGGAGTTCCAGTCAGGGCCTTATTGCAATATGGAAAGGCACCACCTGCCTCCCATTCCTGCCCTGTGGGGCTGCACCACGGCTCTAACTTCCCGCCCCCTTAACTCTCTCTCTCGCCTCCATCCTCAACTCCTGTTACTGTCCTATGTCCCCCACCCTCACTGCCAAGGCTGCATGTAACACTGCCTATACCTGCTTTGCAGTTCTTGTTTCCTCCTCCCTCCCTTCTCCATATCCATCTCCCTGAATCCCCATCCTCGCCCCTCACTATTTCTATTAGCTGTGCCACTCTTGCTGTACACACACGTTGACTTGGAACAATCTCTGTCTTCCTGGCATTCTCTCCCAAACCTTTTCAAATTCCTCTCTGAAAGTCTCTTCTTTCCGGACTCCTCCACAAAGATTCCCTCCCTTTTCATTCGTTACACATTTTCTCTCCATTGGTGTTAATGGTGCTTTATGGGCATGTTAAATGAAGTCGCTGCCCCAAGGAAGTTACCATCAAATGGGAGAGGAAACTCATTGTCATTACTCAATGGCCATAGTAGGGACTTGGGGAGAGAATGGAACAGTGGGAAAGGGTAATTTTAGGAGGGAAGCAGATGGCACATTTTTTTTGTAAGTTTATTTATAGATCACAAGCAGCTGGAGGAACAGAAGAATTTATCTATTTAATCTATTTCCATGGACTCTGCTCAATTGGACTGGATCCATGTAAACTCCAAACACAAAGGGCTGGTGGGGAGCCGGTCAGCAACTGGACGCGCCAGTAAGAAACTGTCAGTTGCGGGGCAGTGGGGGGGGCTGCCGGCTTTGTCCTGGGAGGCTTCAGGCAGGCTTGGCAGCTGGCTCCCAGGGAGGGGCTGCTTCAGCTCAGGAGCTGATTTGTCTTGTGTACACCAAGTTTCACCTCACTTTTACACGACTAGCTTATAAAATCAAACACAAAAATATCACAATGCCATATTTCTGAAAAACTGCAGCTTTCTAATTTTTACCATATAATAATGAAATCAATTATGCCCCCTTCCTTCCCCCCCCCCCCCCCCCCCCCGCCGGGGTTGAGAAACACTGATACAGAGCAGTATAAATAAGTCACTGTAGGAAATTTGTATCTGTACTGACTTTGCTAGTGCTTTTCATGTAGCCTGTTGTAAAACTAGGCAACTATCTAGATGAATTAATGTATCCCAGAAAGACCTCTGTGTCCCCCCCGTAGTACCCCTGGTTGAGAACCCCATTGCACATGGGACCTCCTTGGAAGCCACATCCTGACTGAAGTGACCCTCTGAGGCTCTTATCAAGTGTGGAGCTCTCGGTGGCTGGCCATTCAGTCATATGATGTGTGTGTTTACACCTGATTTACAGCCAGCACAACTCTGTATCAGCTGGGGGAGTGGAACAAGGGGCGTTTGTGGCATGAGGTAAGCACCACAGATTGGTGTGGGAAGATAGCAAGGCACTTGTTGTTTTGTACTCATTTGCTCCATGTCTGCAGGCTGCAGTGGGTCCCTTCTTTTAGTACACTTTGGGCCAACTTTGAGGAGACAAGAGGAGCCGTTCTCAGCAGGACTTGAAGAAAAGGGAAAGATAAGTGAACATGACAGCGCTTTTGCTTTGCTGCTGTTGAAGCTGCGTTTCCATCATTTCCAATAGCTGGATTCTGCCCTCCCGAGGCAACTGAACTTTTCTGTCAGTCAAAGACAGGCCGAATAATATCCCTCAGGGTGTGATCTTTTGCTGAGTGCCCTGCTGCTGTGAAGGCGTGAGCAAGGGAACAGAAGATAGTCTGAGCAGCGGACGGTGAGTAGTGCTGGCTTCTGAGGCTCTTTGAGGGCCGTAAGGTCTAACAGGAGGAGTTTCTTTTGCAAACCGTCTCCAGTCTATGAATTGACAAGCCATAAAGTATTGAACTTGCTTCATCTCAAGCCTTTCTCCTTGCTTCAGTAAGTCAGCCAAGATTGAGAGACCTGGCTTCCATCAGTATCCCATAATGCCTGCCCTGACGACTGTGCTCAGTGTTTTGTGATTTCTGATGTCCTGCAGGCCAGCGCCCTTCCCCTTTCAAAGCTCTGGGAAGTGTCTGACAGCTGAGGGAGCTGCTCCCTTGGGGAACAAACAAAAAGTAAATAATTGGGATGCTCCTGCTCTGCCCTGCCAGGAACCCAGCGGCAGGCAGGCGGCTGCAGGGAGAGGGGGACAGACACTGTGCTGCTCTGACGTTCCTCAGCATGGTGAGCTCACAGAGCCACTCGTGAGGCTGCTCCCAGCAGCTGAGGAGACTGAGGGAGAACTCCGAGGGAATCCCAAGGAGTGCAGGGATCAGCTCTGCCTTCCCACAGCACTGCACTGTGGGGTGCTTACCCACAATGCTTTGCTCTAGCTGTGGACAGAGGAGCTAGCAATATGGCCTTGAAATGTCAACAGTGGGAGGTAGAAAAATCATTTTGATGGGTTTTCAGTTTTTCATGTTAACAGCACTTTTGTCACCAAACCTTCCCAGCGTAGACACGGCCTGAGTGAGAGGGATTTCCTGGCAGTGGCTAGCCCTTTGCAAAGATGCTTTCTCCTTACTAATATTGTCTCCAGCTGGCTGGGCTGGGCTGGAGCCTGCTGCTTTTAGTCTCAGTGCTAGGTGCTCTAAACATTGAGAGACCCAGAAGAGGTGCTATTCAAAGTCGCTCAGTGATCCATGTTGCGTGTGTAGAGTGCAGCTGGCATCTGAGCATGTGTGATTCACAATCCCCAGTTCCTATGTCCAGGAGCACAACAGAGAAACCTAATGTATCCAATCTTCCCTCGCTGCCCCCTACGGCGGTTGAGCAGGACGGGAATGAGGAGGGGTCACTGGAGAACTCTGCAGGGGAGAAAGAGAGCCCATCACACATTATTGTAGCCACTGCAGTGCTTTTCCCCAGACTTGAGCTAATGCTCCTAAAGCATCAGCATGCCATTGGCTGACACTGAACACCATGAAGTGACTCTGCGTGATGAGAATGGATCTGTGGCTTGTGTTTCTAGCCATTTCCCTTCTATCTCTGGGCCTGACGCCCGCGTGGGAAGGCCTGGAATATTGGAAGTATCCAGCTGGAGTTAGCAGCAAGCCTGGCTGTGTTTCTCACTCAGCCTGCTCAGGAGTGAAAGTGCAGCTAGTGGGTGGGTCAGCAGATGCCGGCTGCATGGAGCAATGGTTCCCGTGTTCTGGCTGGAATATGACATGTTAGAGGAGGTGCTGTCAGTCACCCCACTCCAGGCATAAAAGCGGTTAAAATAGCCCTGGGAGAGGGCTGTCCTGGAGCCAATCAGAGGGGGCTAGAATCAGCCAATCAGGGCTAGGCTATGCCCTATAAAAAGGGCTCCCACAGACAGAGCACACTGTTGCTCCAGCCTGAGAGGGACCTGGTAGCCTGCCAGCATAGGCACCATGGACAGAGCTGTGCTGGGGAAAGGCAGGGTGAGCCAAGGGAGCTCTGGCCTGAATAAGCCCAGGCACAGGAGCCCAGGGAGGTGCAAGGGCTGCAGGGCGGCAGCTAGGGTAGCAGCTCTCCCCCCACCCCTTGACAATTCAGGTTGCAGTTTGCAGTGTGGGGAATGGACAACAGGTAGCAGCAGACAATATACAGCCAGAATAGTGCTCCGGTGCTGAGCTAGTTCCCAGAGTGACCAGTGGGTGGCGCCGTGCTGGTGAGTCACAACTTGTTACAGAGCCCTTCGGTTAGCACAGAGAGCGCAAAGCTAAGATGTTGTCCATCTGGCTTGGCCAGACCAGCCAAGCTGCCCAGGCTTCATTTCAGGCTTCCTGTCCCCTCTCCCTTTCCACGGCAGAGCAGCCCAGCCTCTCCCAAAAGTACTGCATCCCCTGCCTGGTACCTGTCAGTCCCTTATTCCCAAGCCGGCCTCTGCTTAGCTTTCCTGCTGGGGGTGGGGGGAGCCACCCTTCCTCATGGTCATTGGTTGCTAGGTGTGAATGGAAGTTCCCCCACTCTCTTCATTGAAAATCTGAGAAGAGGGATCAGCCTCAGCCTCAGTCTCAGCCAGTCCCTTAATGAGCCATGAAGTCTGGCTTGGCCAGTAAGGTGACACCTCATGTCTCCTGTGCTGCCCCCAGGAGCAGACTTAACCCTGGAACTCTGCAATGCAAAATATGGGAGAAACTGAGGCACTCACAAGATTTTTAAAAAATTACAGAAAATTCCCCCTTTATCACAGGTTTCTTGGCCTTTTTCATGGCCAAGACATTGCTGATAAGAATTCCATGCACCCGAGTCTCTGCTTTTTCTCACATGTTAAGTTTCTTTCCCTCCAGCTGCTCCTGTTGCCGGTTGCGGGAGAATCATAGATGTATGGAAACGGGCGGGGGGAGGGTATTTGTGGGCCTGATGGTAGTAGCAGTGCCTAGCAAGTACCTTGGGACATTCAGTCTAGGCAATCACTGTTATCACATGCAAGTCAGGCATCTGCAGAGCTGTCAGAGGCTTTCCAGCAAGCGGGTGCATGTGCACACCCTGCAATGTCACAGCACCTAGCAGGAAATCCTCCACCAGGCCTGACTCCAGCAGCGAGCGGGGGGGGGGGACAGATCAAACCTGGATTTTGCAACTGTTTCAGAAATGGATTCTCCACCCCTGTGAATGAAGGAGAGAGGTTCTTCTAACAGTTGTGCTCTAGCAATGATTTGGGGGCAGGCCTCTGGCCTGGTGCTCTTTGCGGGGTCAGACCAGCTGGTCACAGTGGTCTCTTGTGGCCTTAGGAGCTGTGAATGAGGGGTGTTTTGCTCGGCAGATTTCTGCGGATGGTTCTTGCACAACCATCTAGTCCTGTCTCCTTATTGGCTTTCTTCCCCCATTCAGTGTGATAGCTCCCATGGGCAGCTATGGGGTTTGAGACAAGCATTGAACAGAGACTGCTAGAAACAGGAACAAGTCCAGGGCCAACAAGGGAGTGCCCCAGCTGTCCAGGGAAACCCCACTCCACTCCCCTCTCTAACCCAGGCAGGCGCCTTAGCCTGGCCTTGCAGCTGCTCATAACACGTGGGCTCCAGCTGGCTAAGGGGGGAAGTAAGCTCCACCGGTGCCCTTATAAAAGCAGCCCTATTCTGCGTAACTGGGACAGGCGCCCACTTGAGCTGATTGCAGCTGCTGCAACCACGCCGGGAGGGGCCCAGCGGAGCAGGGTCTCCAAGGGCAGCGGGGCCCAAGTCATTCACCACTTCAGAAGCTAAACCAACTCCTCACACCCCATGGGCAGCCAGTGTGGCTCACAAATACCAGTGGCACGTGCTTCGGGGGTGTGTTCGGGGGTTATTCAGTTAAACGTCCCACGGGGCTGGTGGGTGTCCCCTGGGGGTACCTAGGCGCTGCTCTCCTTAACTCCATGTTCTCCAGCCCAGGCATCCTTTCTCCAAGACTGGGCCGAGCCACTGAGCCAGGACAGGGTACCGTGGCGGGATGGCTCGGAAGATGAGCATCAATGAGCTGGAGGACCAGCTGCTCTGCCCCATCTGCCTGGAGGTGTTCAAGGAGCCGCTGATGCTGCAGTGTGGGCACTCCTACTGCAAGGCCTGCCTGGGGTCCCTGGCGTGCGGCCTGGACCAGCAGCTGCTGTGTCCCGTGTGCCGCCAAGCCGTGGACTGCAGCACCTCGCCGCCCAATGTCTCGCTGGCCTGCCTCATCCAGGTGCTGCAGAACATCGGCCCCTCGGACCCCAGCCAGGAGTCCTGCCCCTTCCACCACAACCCCCTCAGCCTCTTTTGTGAGCAGGACCAAGAGGTGATCTGCGGCCTGTGTGGCATCATCGGGGCACACCGGCAGCACAAGCTTGTGCCTGTCTCCGCTGTGTACAGCCGGATGAAGGTAAGAGCCAGGCAGCGAACAGGCGGTCCTGGGCACTGCCTGACAGCCTCATGGCAACTGCTGGGGCCATGACTGGTCTCCTTGGAGGGCAAGCAGGAAGGAGCTGGGTGGTGTTCAGGAGAGTCAGCGGGATCAAAGCTCCTTTGGATAACAACCGCGTACGTGGGTGGTGGGTGAACTTGCCTCCCCCAGCCCTGACACCCAGGCCCCCCTGGGAGCCAAGTGCTCCCCTGCACAAAGGGAACGTCTAGACTACAGGCTTTTGTTGACAGAAGTTTGGTTGACAGATACTGTCAACAAAGCTTCTGTCGACAAAGAGCGTCTAGACTACATTCAGTTCTGTTGACAAAGCAAGCTGCTTTGTTGACATGACAGTGTAGACACAAAGGACAGTGTAGATGCAATAACGCCTCCAGTCCACAGAACTCTGTCGACACAAGGCGTTATTCCTCGTAAAAAGAGGTTTACCAGCGTCGACAAAACTGCTGCGTTCTGTCGATGTTCTGTCGACAGGACTCAGCGGTAGCGTAGACGCAGGTTTAGTTTTGTCGACAAAACCCTGTAGTCTAGACACACCCTAGAGAGGCAGGCCCTTTCCCAGGAGCATGGGGAAGGAGGGCAGGCGGCATGTGGCCCCACCCTTCCCCAGTTGCGGGAGCTCAGGAAGGGCAGGCGATGCATTGGGCGGCCTCCTCGGCCCCAAAGCATGGGCAGAGCCCACCCCAGCCTCACTGCCCCAGGAGCCATGGGGGGATGGCGTATGGGCAGGGCCAGCTGGGCATTGCCTTCCCTTGCTTCTTATACCCTTTGCCCATGATAGAAATGAAGCTGCCCTGCTGCCCATCCCAGCCATCCTGTGCTGCCAGGGTCTCACTGCTGTGGTTACTCCAGCTGGCTGTGCTCCAGCTGTGCCCCAGGGGTTGCCATTGCACCCACCAGACCGAGGTCTGCACGTGCCCTCAATGCGGGCCTCAGACCCACCAGGGTGTCACTCAAGGGAGCATCAATCAGCACCAGAGCAAAGGCTCTGACCATTGAAGCTGCATATTGGGAGGCCAAGAAAAGCTGCTTCACACCAGCGGCTTAGGCCTCTGTTATTAGCAGCCCGTCTGTTCAGCCCTGAGCTGAACCATCCAGTTCTGGGTGCCCCCAGGTCCCGATCCCAGCTTGGGCCTGTCTCTATCGCCTTGCAGGCACCGGGCTGCTGTGTCTCCATGACTCATGCAGGGGCACTCGACAGCCCAAGGGTCTGACTGCAGGGGGGAGGTCCTAGTGCCTCTGTTCTAGCCCCGAGGGGCCAGTGACTGGCTCCATCCACCCCCTGGAGCTGGTCTGCCAATCTGCATGGCTGCCTTTCCCGCTCTGTCAAATCAGGAGAGCAACACCGACCCACCTCCCCACAGCTGGGAGGGTTAACCTCTGGCTGAGAGAGTGGGGCAGAGCATGGAGGCCTGAGGTAGGTGGCTGGGTGCTGGAGGGAGGGGCAGCCGTGTTCTTTGTTTACTCCAGAGTTCTTTCATCTCGCATGCCGGGGTGTTCCAAGGGGCTGATAAGAGCTGAGATAAGGTGGCAGGAAAGCTGGGAGACAGAGGCTGTAGCTGGAACCCTGGGTGCTGAGCTGGTGATGTAGCCAGCCAGGGTCCCTTCCAGCAGATCATGTGATAGCCCAGTCAATGGCGAAGCAAAGCCTCAGCCCCAGGTCCTGTCTGCTCCTGACAGCACGTAGGGGTGTGAGGCACGAGGCGCGTGTCCGGCCCAGTTGGTTTCTCGAGGACCTAGTCAGACGTGGGGAGCATCTGGGGTCAGACTCTCCTCTCTCTACTCTGGTTCTGGAACCTGAATGTGCTTAACAGGAGCATGTGCTCAAAGGCTCTTCTGGATCCCGCCTGCTGCCCTCAGTGTAAACGAGGCCTAACGACACTGAGGCAGCTTTTGGTGCAGAGCCCGCAGGGATGGAGGGGTGAGGGGGGAGATTTACTGCAGAAGAACCCACTCCCTGACATCTGACTAGTGAACTGTTTGATCTGGCTTCGCTGCCAGATCTTCCTGTACCAGCTCACCCGGAAAGGGCAGTGAGCAATGCCCACACCTCAGGTTGGAGGAAGGGCACTGTGGTGATTCATCATTATTAATCATTGGGAACAGGGGCTAACACTGAATAAATTCAAATCAGAGGCCATAGAGATAATGGTCGTGCTATGAGGATACAAGGCTAAAACTGAAGGACAGGAAATGGCCTCAGGACTTCATCTAGTCCTTTCCCAGCTCTGAGGCAGAGCCAAGCAAACCTGGGCCCACCCTGACAGCTGATGGCCAGCTCTCTTCTCTAGACCTCCAGTGACAACCTCCTTTGCAAGCCAATTCCAGCGCTCGCTATCCGTGTAACTAGGAAGCTTTTCCTAACATCCAACCTAACTCTCCATCGCTGCAGATGAAGCCCATTGCTTCTTGTCCTACCTCCAACGGACACAAAATTAATCACTGTCCTCTGGAACATTAGCATATTGGCAGACTTGTCAGGTCTCCCTTTATCATGACTGAGCACATCCAGGCTGTGTCTAGAAGGGCAAGTTTTTCCGCAAAAGTGGCCGCTTTTGCGGAAAAACTTGCCAGCTGTCTACACTGGCCACTTGAATTTGCGCAAGATGATCTAATGTAAGATTGTCAGTGTTCTTGTGCAAATACTATGATGCTCCCGCAAGAGGGCCAGTGTAGACAGGGGATGACTGTTTTGAGCAAAAAAGCCCCGATGGTGAAAATGGCGATCGGGGCTTTCTTGCACAAAACCACGTCTAGATTGGCACAAATGCTTTTGCGCAAATCTAGACACTCTTTCCCACAAATGCTTTTAACGGAAAAACTTTTCCGTTAAGAGCCTTTGCGGAAAATCATGCCAGTCTAGACGTAGTGCCAGGGTTTTAACCTTTCCTCAGAGGTCAGTTTATCTAGATTTCTAATCATTCTTGTTGCTTTCCTCTGGATTTTCTCTGTATCTTTCTTAAAGTGGTTCCCAAACCTGGACACAAACAGTAGAGCAAAACAATTTCCTTCCATGTTTTAAATAGGACATTTCTGTTAACACACCCCAAACTTATTTTAACTTTTTTTCACGGTATCACCTTGGCTCCCATTCCATTGGCCATCCACTGTAATCCGCCTGACCCTTGTCTGTGGTGCTACCACCTCTCCAGCTATTCCCATTGCTGTGTTAGATAAAACCCTTGCCAGTTGTAACAATGTTCAATGCTCAGGGCTTGTCCTGCTTTTTAAAACAGAGTTGGCTAACGTGATTTGAAACACCACTTACCACCCACTGTAGACACAGGTTATTCACCTCTTATGTTGGCTGGTTGTACTGTAGCAGACTCTGGGTACTAAGTACTGTCATATTTCATAGTGTGCCAGGTGGTCGTGGTTAACTCTCATGTCCGTCCAACCCCTCACAAAAAATACATAGGCATTTGTAAAATGTGATTGCCCAGCCACCATCACTGGCTGGGAAAAGAGTAGCAGGTGTCAGAGCAGAAACTGCTCTTAACTTTTTGGAACTGATGAGGTTTCCAGCTGATGATGTCCTTTAAAGAGGTGACGTAACACAGAGCGGCAGCGTAGCACTGAAGAGCCCTGGAGGTGAGCTAACGCAGAGTGGGAAAGGAGTGATTCACGACTTGCCCTGGAGCAGAGGGGAACGTGGTCTCATTGTGCCCGTGTTCCACTGGGGAAGCCAGTGAGCCAGGGGACGTGAGGTATGATTGACCCCAGGAGAACTGGTTTCCCTCCAGGGCCTGGCTGGCTGCACGGGTGGAAGGGGGGGGGATTTGGGGTCCTGCCAGGCGACTGCAGCCTGGCTCGCCCTGGGGTGCAGTTGTCTAGACTAGAGTCCAGTCTAACCGGAGCTGGTGCTGCCTTCACAGGAGGAGCTTTCAGGGCTGATAACAGAGCTCCAGCAACACAGGAGGCAGTTGGACGAGCACATCAGCAAGCTGGTTAACAACAAGACCCGGATCACAGTGAGTCCAGGGAGCTGGGAGAGGAGCCCGGGCCTAGAATGCACTGGGCTCACCTTGGGAGCAGCCCCCGTAGTCACTAAGAAGCGCACACTTCCCCTTTGTTGTCCTACCCCGGCTCCCAGCCCCGGGCAGCGTGGCTCCCATCCATCTGTAATGTCTTGTCGTAGCCTGTAGGCTCCTTGGGGCAGGGCTCCTCACTGTATCTGTTTATACAGCACCCTGCGTGCTGGAGCCCTGACCCGACTGGCCAGTAGGCACTCCAGCCACATCAATGTCAAATAATAACACAATCCTAGAGCGCCCTCTCCCCCACTCTGGGATCAGTTTTCCCATTCTCCCAGAGTCCTGGCCTACCAACCTCCCCATCCCCCCCCCCACCAGAATCTCCACGGCCCGTGACCTCTGCCTGCTGTGTAACAAGCAGGTGAAAAAGTACCTGGCTCGCCAGGGCTCCCTGCTGCTGGCAGGGGAATGGGTTTGTTCTTCATAGTGTAGACTAGAAATAGCCCTGCTTTGCAAGGGGGGAGGTGCTACCTCTTGTGGGCTGGTTGTGAAATTCATTGTTCAGAGCTGGTTTGACCCAGTGTCCTTGAAAGTCAGATAACCAGAGTAAACTATCCTGACCTGAGCTGGCTTTCCAAGAAGATCAATATCGATAGCTGCAGGGGAGGTTTGCCTGCCAGAGGAAATCAGTTTCAGGCAGTAGGAGTGCCCACACAACAAGAGCTCTATTTTGCAAACATACATGGAGGTTTGTGCATTTGGCTTCAAAACCAACGGCCTTCCAAACGTCACAAATCAAGAACCAGTGACGCAGAATAGCCAGCAGCCTCGCCTGGATCTCCCATGTGCCAGGGGGAGCACTGTGGGTTATTCTGAAGGGCGTGGGCCTGCTGTAGAAGGCAGGGGGTCTGGTCCAGGCATAACACCCTGTAAGTCGATGGACTGACTGAGTTGCGCTGGGCAGGGAGCAGGCAGGCCCACCCCAGGCCTTGCCTGGGTATCTTCCTGTGGCTCCTAGAACGTGCCATCCCCCTACAGAATGAGTCAGACGTCTTCAAATGGGTGATCCGGAAGGAGTTCCAGGAGTTGCACCACTACATCGATGAGGAGAAGGCCAGCTTCCTGGAAAGCATCGAGAGGAGGGCTGGCCACCTCATCACCTCCATCGAGTCCCAGGTCACACAGACGTCGGACGCCCTGCACAAGCTGCAGGAGATGGAGAGCTCGCTGGAGAAACTAAACAATGAGAGTCAGCTGGACTTCATCAGGGTGAGTCAGGCTACCGGGAACAGCCCTGGGCACCCTGGAGAGGTGACTGTCCTATGCCCCACAATGCAGCCCTCTCCCTAGGAAACATCGAGGTGCACCCACCAGAAAGCAGCCAGCAGGAAAGGAGCGCCAGGTACCTGCATGCAGCCTTCCAAGGAGAGCCAAGAGACGGGCACCATGGCTGTGCAGGAGTAGCCCAGACAAACTACTGTTCTCTCACACCTTCTCCAGCCCCCTCCACCGGGCAGCTGATTTCTCCTGCCTCTGTGCTCCTCAGCCCCATCCCGGTTGCCAGAGGCTCAAGGCTGAGCAGCTTCCATTGACCTCCCCGCGTGGGCAGAGAAGTGGGGGCAGCAGCGAAAGGCAGGGTCAGATGGAGACGGCTGGCCGGGGGTCCTTGACAGCATGCCCCTTACCCTGGGGCTGAGGCGGTCAGTGCTAACTCTGCCTTTGTGTGTTGTGTTTTACAGAAATACGGCTCCTTCCCCTCCAGGTGAGCATCTTACCCTCTGCCCTGGGAAGCCATCTTGGAGCCACTGGACAGCCAGAGCCCACGAAGGGGAAACCAGTCCTAGGAGTGGTTACAGGAGGGCCCTTTCATGGGGGTAGCGCAGGCATGGAGGGTTTGACTCCAGCTCTAGTGGTGAGCCAGGGCTGTGCCTGTCCAGCTGCAGTGTGCGCCCCTTCAACGTCAGTGGTGCGCAGTGTCGCCAGTATGGCTGGGACAGCCTGGCTGTGAGGCCCCAGGCCTTCTGCTCCCATGGGTTCCACTCTTCCACAGGAGAGCAGCGGAGTGTCCGTACTCCCTCCCTGTGCCCAGCACCCACTGCTGGCTCCCAGATGCTGACTCTGGGTCCTGCTTAGGGATGTGAATGAGCAGGAGCTCATCAGGTAGCACTGTCGACTACTTGATCACTCCCCCCGTCACTTTGCACTCTTAAAGGGACAGCAAGGAGCCGGCGTGCAAATACGCTGACTCCATCTCTGGTCCCCTGCCGGGTCTCAGGGCAGCACCCTGCTGCCACTCTGCATTCTGAAAGGGACACACCACTGTAGTCTCTTGGGCGGGGGACAAGAGACTGAGTCAGCATCTTAGCACACCAGCTCCACTCTGTCCCTCTAAGAGTGCAGAGCAGGAGCCGGGAGTTGTGCTGAGACCCAGTGTGAGCTGGAAGTGGGCACTTTAAGTGCCCTTCCTTAACGACTAGTCGATGGAAATTCTATTGACTACTCGACTAGCAAATGAATCACTGCTTAACATCCCTAGTTCTGCCAGATGCAGGCAACAGGGAGAGAGGCAATTCTCTCTGCATGGGAATGTCTTTCCCTCCAGGTCAGAGTTCCCTCCCCAGCACCCAGCTGAAGGGACCTTCAGCGCCATCTCCTTCAAGCCAGGTTTCCACCAAGATGACATCAAGATGACTGTCTGGAAACGTTTGCTCCGCAGAGTCCTGCCAGGTACTGCCCAGCTCATAGTGCACCCCCTGCAGCATGCTCAGGGCTGTGGCCAAGGCCCGCGCTCCCTCTGTCAGACACACGTGGGGCTGCTCGGACATAAGCCAGCTGAACTTTACATGGGTTGCTCTCCTGGCTGTGCCAGCGCTCCCACAAGGGTGCTGTCCGTGGATCTGGCCCACTAAGTGGCTTGGGGCTCTCCTGCTCCTGGTCCAACCTACAGAGCAGCCCAGCAGCTTGGGTCTCCCGTCTTGTAGTTGTCACTGGCGTGTGTTTCCTTAGCCCCAGAGAGCCTGACGCTGGACCCGGTGACAGGACACCCGCTGCTGGAGCTGACCAAGGACAACACTGTGGTGCAGAGCAGGTCCCTTGCCCAGCGTCGGGGCAGCAACCACGAGCGCTTTGATTCCAACAACTGCATCCTTGCCAGCAAGGGCTTCTCTTGGGGCAAGCACTACTGGGAGGTGATCGTAGGCACCAAAAGCCACTGGCGCCTGGGCATAATCAAGGGCACAGCGAGCCGCAAAGGCAAGCTGAACAAGTCTCCCGAGCACGGCGTCTGGCTCATCGGCCTGAAGGAAGGGAAGATCTACGAGGCCTTCAACAACCCCCGCACCATGCTGCCGCTCACGGCCCGGCCCCAGCGCATTGGCGTCTACCTGCACTACGAGAAGGGGGAGCTGACCTTCTACAACGCCGACAGCCCCGACGAGCTGGTCCCCATCTATACCTTCCAGGCGGAGTTCCAGGGCAAGCTCTATCCCATCCTAGACCTGTGCTGGCACGAACGGGGCACCAACACGCTGCCCATTGTGCTGCCCACGCCCACCATGATTCAACGTGCACGAGCGCCCAGCCCAGAGCCCTCACAGCTATAGAGCTCCACACAGAGCCCCCGTCCTGCCCACCGCTTGGAGCATCAGACCTCTCTGAGCCAGGGAGGGCTTATAGCTAGTTTGATCCTCAGGACTGGGAAGTAGGATCTGTCCCTTAAGAGCAGAGATGAGCAGGAACCAAACCAGCTTCCCTCCCCCACTCTCTGGGGAATTCAGACCCATCCCCACGGATGGGTTCCACCTTTCCCTGCTGCCTGTTCCCTGCCCATACTCCTGGATGGGGCACTGTCATGACTGATGCCTGTATCCCAGGCTGAGGGTCATGCCAAAGCAGTGGGCACAGAGAGAAATATCCTACCCCCACCCCCACCCCCAGCTGTGCAGAATTAGAGAGGATGAAACGAGAATCCAATCAGGCATGACAGAATTGTCTTACGGTGTCAGCTGCTCCTTCAACAATCCTGTTCTCTCTCCCCAATCCAACTGCTCCCCTTAACACAGTGAATCCCAGCCCATGTATGCATGTCCTTATATAGCCCTGAGGAATCTCCCAGTCCCACTACTCAACCTTAGCACCCTTCATCCTTTCAGAGCCAGAGCACAGTTCATTCTGTCTTACGTGATGTGACCTGGGATGTCACTACACACCGTGGAGCTGCTGGGTGGAGTTAAATGTGCCCTAGCGCAGGAGGCTTTCCCCAAATGTCACAAATACACTGCGGTTCAAATCCCTCCCCAGTCTGCAGGGATTACCCCCCAATGCAACAGCTTAGTTAACTCCGTACATGTCTCAATCCAATGACAAACACCCATTGGTGGAGGCTATTTTGAGTGCAAACTGTACCGTACCTTCACTGTTGTCTTTGATTGGGATTCCCAGGAGTGTGAGCTCATGGAGCAATCAAGACTCGTTAACCTAGTGGTTTTCCCATCAAATGAAAGCACCATAAGACCTTTAGCAATCTACTTCCCAGATGGATTTGCAACAAAGTAATATATCCGCTGACAAAGGATTGAAGCCACTAAGGAGAGTCACAAGAGGGGAGTGGCACTGGGACTTTTAAAAAAGGAAGCCTTTCCC
Organism: Pelodiscus sinensis; assembly: GCF_052426305.1. NCBI lineage: Eukaryota > Metazoa > Chordata > Testudines > Trionychidae > Pelodiscus > Pelodiscus sinensis. The sequence continues at coordinate 9,959,971 of NC_143072.1, read as the reverse complement.
ATCAGCAAATTCAGAGAGAATATCAGGGCCAGAAGGCAGGGTTGTAGAGGGATGGCATGTAGGGAAGCAAAGAAAAGAAGGGTCTTGGGACCCTGAAAAGCATGATCAAAACCCAAATGGCTCTGAGAGTGGTATGAATGCCAGGAAAAAAAATCTGCATGTAGATTTTTGTTAATTTCCAAAGCTTTGTTGATCTCTTGTGCTTTATCTGTGAATAAAGGGTGATGGATTTAGAAATTCCTTTGTGTCCCTTGCCTTCACTAAGTAAGTGGGCTGGAAGTGTCTCATATACTTAGCTTTTGATGGGAAAATGCAGTGTAAGATCTTTAATGCTGCATTTTCACAGCCACTTAATTAGCCTCCTTACCACTGGCCCTACTGCTAGCGGGTGCTGTTTTCCCCTGTTCTAAAATACCTGGTAACTGTTGCCACTACATCAGGGGCTCATTTAGCTGCACATCCACTAATGTGATCTATGCCATCAAATGCCAACAATGCCCCACTGCAATGTATATTGGCCAAACTGGACAGTCTCTATGGGAAAGAATTAATGGACACAGATCAGATATCCGAAAAAGCAACACACAGAAACCTGTTGGAGAACACTTTAACCTGCTGTGATGGACCAGTCTGGGCACCGCTGAGGGCATCAGCTCAGGGCGAATTACTCAAAACCAGGGCTGCTTAGAGCCCTTGACTGGAGACCTTTCCCAAAATAGGCCACAAACCAGTCACACAGAGCGCTTCAGCTGCCAATCTGGCCAGCAGGAAGCCTCACCAGCAAAACCCCTCAGACACCTCAGTTCTCCCTGTGCCACAATCAACCCTGGGCCTTACGCACAGGTGAGAGGTTGTAAAACCCAATCTCACCAACTCCAAACAGATCCTCCTGATCCCAAAGAACCAGCCACAGTCCCCGCTCAATTTACTCTTTAGATTTTACCCACAAGAGCATGCTGGGCCAATGTTTTAGCATCTAATTTATTTATTAATAAAAGAAAGAAAAGGTAGAGAGAAAGATTGTTATCAATTACCAAATTCTTGGTGCAGGTTCTCAGCAGAGATGTTACAAACTGCTAACTTAGAAGTCTCTGTTATACATCCTGTATCAGGATGGGTCAGCAATCCTTCCCAGCTCTGTCCCTCGCAAGGCTGCATCTGGGATCAGTAGCAAGATTGAAGACAAACCGGAGACAGCCTCATGGCACTTTTATATCTCTGGTGTCTCCCAAACTGGAGCAGGTCATATGATCAAATGACCTATCTTTGTTTCACATGCAAGTAGCCATTATGCACTGGCCATTATGTGCAAGCTCATGGTCCCATCTACGTGTTTTGTTAGTCTTTAAGGTGCTGCTACAGTCTTTTAAGGTGCTAAAAGTTTTTCCAGCTACAGACTAACTTGGCTACCCCTCTGATGCTTTTGGTAACTGTTAGCTCCTCATGTGAGGAGGTGGTTGTGTAGGGTTACCCGTATTTGAACTTTCAAAAAAGAGGACATGCCTGAGAGGAAGTGTATCTGTATCAGTACCTACCAATTCACGTTGTACTGTGTTCTATTAATACAAGATGAGTTGGTAGATACTGATACAGATACACCCCCTCTCAGGCGTGTCCTCTTTTTTGAAAGTTCAAATATGGTAACCCTGTGGCTGGTGCTGTGGTGCGCGCTTCCCTTGGCTCCAAGGTGCCACAGGCCTGCCCACGTGGCCGCTTTGGCTAAAAGCATCTTTTACCACCGTTACCCACAATGCAGCAGTGGGGCTGGCCTGCTGTTACCCACAATGCAGTGCACGGGGCACCCACCTTTACCCACAATGCAGCAGGCAGGTAGCCCACCATTACCCACAATGCAGTGCGAAGGGTGCCCCTCTTTACCCACAATGCAGCGGGCGGGCGGGCCGGCCTGCCTCACCCACAGTGTACCGCGGCCCCCGTCGCTGTGCCTGTTTCCCCGGGTGGTGCACATCCGCGCCTGCCTCGGTGCACGTAACAACATTTATTCCGCGGGAGAATGGAAAAGATGAAAGGGACCATCGGCCGTTACCCACCATGCACCGGGCTCTTGCGCATGCGCTCCTCGATCGCTCCCCTGCCGTGCGCCTCGCGGGGGCGGTGCTACTGGAGAAGGGCGGGGCTTTCCAGAGCGGCGAGCCGGAAGCGGAAGTGGGGCTTGTCGGCTGTTGCCCCGCGCGCGGCCGGGTACGGGGGCCGGGCCGGGTCATGGCGCTTTACAGCGCGGCCGCCTCCGTCCTGGTCGGGCTGCAGCGCCGCGACGGCTCCCTCAAGAGCCTGGTGTACGAGAGCCGCGCCCAGGTGGGGGCGGGGCTCGGGGGGAGAGTCGGGCGGGGGGGCTGGGCTCACGGGGGGGGGGGGAGGAGAGTCGGGCGGGGGGGCGGGGCTCACGGGGGGGGGAGGAGAGTCGGGCGGGGGGGCTGGGCTCACGGGGGGCGGCGGGGCTCACGGGGGGGGGGAGAGTCGGGCGGGGGGGCTGGGCTCACGGGGGGGGGGGGGGGAGGAGAGTCGGACGGGGGGGGGGAGAGTCGGGCGGGGGGGGGGGGCTGGGCTCACGGGGGGCGGCGGGGCTCACGGGGGGGGGAGAGTCGGGCGGGAGGGGAGAGTCGGGCGGGGGGCTCTCAGGGGCGAGGGGTGGGGGGGCAGAGCCAGGTGAGGGGCCCCCAGCTCACAGGGCATCTCCCCACAGAACGTGAAGCAGCTCTACGCCCTGGTGTCGGAGACCCTGCGCTACTCGCCGGTGCTGGACTCCATCATGGCTGGGGCTGGCCTGCTGAAGGCTGAGAAGAAGCTGTCCCCCCACTTAGCCAAAGTAAGGCCTGGTACTGCCCTGCCTGTCACGGGGGTGCCCTGGGGCGGATGCCCTGACCCCGTCTGTCTTGCGGCAGGTGCTGGTGTATGACCTGCTCTTTGGCAAGGGTCTGAAGTGCGGGGGCCGCTGGAAAGTGCTGGTGCTGAAGCACCGGGCCCGCCTGCAGGCAGAGCTTGCCCGTCTCAAGGTGCACAGGAAGGTGAACTGCAACGAGGACCTGCTGGCACCCACCGAAGCGGGGAATCAAGGTGAGAGTGGGGGCTCTTCCCAGCAGGCAGGACTCTAGACTGGGACTCCCCTTGGGGAAAGAGACCCAGAAGGATTCTTATGCCCGTCTCTGGGTAAGATGACTGCTTCTGCAGTGCTAGAGTGTTCTCTGTATGCCTGCCATCATTTCCCTAGGGATGAGGTCGCGTATGGCCAGTGATTTCCAAATTCATTCGTCTAGGCCTGTTTGAATTGGGCACATGATTAACCTGTGAGGTGGCAAATGGACCTGCAGACAGGGCTGAGCATGACCTGGTCTGTCTTGTCTGTGTCTATGTGGAACCAGCTGGAGTATTCTAGCGTCTCGGGTGATTTGGGAAAGGGGGGACGCACATCTCTCTGCCTGTGTTGCTTCCCCAGCCCCTCAAGTGCCACGCTACGTCCGAGTGAACACCCTTAAAACCTGCCTGGATGATGTGGTTGACTATTTCAAACGCCAGGGCTACTCCTACCAAGGCAGGGCAGCCAGGTAAAGCCAATTTCTGCCTGTCCCTGTGTACTGTGCTCTGGTCTTCACTGGCCTGCCAAGCTGATACCCAGTCCCAGATGGGGGAGAGAGGAGGCCTTGCAATTACCTGAGTTACCTTCCAAACAATCAAAGGTTGGCACCTCAGGCAGCCAGAAGTTGGTGGTTCTCAGGTTAAATTATTTGCTGGCTTCACGCTTAATCTGAAAGACAAATCTCTATGAACACACGCATGTCCAAACCATTGTCGTTTGTTGCTAGTTAATGAGTCTATTGTAAAAAATGATACGAATGTCAAAGCAGACATTCAGCTGCAGCAAGCCTGGGGACAAATTAAGCCCTGACTGGGGTATTGGGGAAGGTGGAGGAGCCATGGGAGTGGGTGAGTGGCTGGGCAAGAGAGGCAGAGGGGATCAGATTCTGAAGCCCCATGGCCAGTGGATGGGGGTGGAGCCACCTTTGTGGGGATGGAAGCTGCTGCCCAGCCACCCCAGGGTTGAAGTGCAAAGCCTGAGCCCTGCCACACCTGGGAAGGTGGGGAACTTGCCAGCTGCCTGTTCCTCCAGCGTTGTGCCCCAGGTATCTCCAAAAGGAGGCAGGACCCAACCCCTGCTGGCAGTGACAGCAGCCAACACCCAGGCAATGCATTCGGAAGCCAGGAGAGGGGGAAATCACTTGGCCTCTGGAGGACTTATGAGCTTTGGGGAAGCAGGATCTGTACTCCACTGAATCAGCTTCTTCCTCCCTACCCCCTGCTGCCTCTGAGCAGATTGGAGGAGCTGAGCTCCCTCTCAGGAAAGCAATTCCTCCTGGATCCCCACCTGCCCGATCTGCTTGTCTTCCCGTCACAGACAGACTTCCATAAGGACCGACTGTACGTCGCAGGGCACATCATCCTGCAGGACAAGGTGGGGGGCACTGGGGCAAGAGGAGCCATTCTGGCGGGGGTGGAAAACTCAGGCTGAAGAAGTGCCAGGGGGTGACTGCTGGGGAATGGAGGGAGGTGTATGGTGGGTGTGACAAGGTGATGAGGGAAGGGTGTTTTTAGGTCACAGCCTCAGGTATTTTGTAGCAAACTCGAGACTTTCTGATCCAGCCGAAGAGAGATCTAGGAAGTGGGAAATAGGTGCCTGAAGGATCATGCTGTCCCTGTACCGCTTGATCTGCTGCAGATGTTTGCACTGACAGCTCCTAAGTGCGCTGTAGAAAGTGCCTGAGGCAAGCTGGGGTGCTGACTCTCGCTGGATCTTTGTGCTAAAGAGCAGTAAAACCGTTGAGTGTGTCACCCCTGAAGCCTAATAAGGCCAGTTCAGTGTCAACACCCCCAGAAGGAAAATGGGATCAATGTTACCTCTCTCAGCTGCTGTCTCAGGCTCTCTGCAGACTCAGGCAGATGCCACTGCGCTGGTTACTGTGTGCATGCAGCAGGCAAGCACCACCCTGAGCTGCGGGCGGGTTGGAAGAGGGAAGATGGGGGGGAAATACTGCTGGTGCAGAGCTGACTGGTGGTGTCTCTTCTAGGCCAGTTGCCTTCCTGCCTTTCTTCTGAGCCCCCCCTCAGGGTCCCATGTAATTGATGCCTGCGCTGCCCCTGGAAACAAGACCAGCCACGTGGCCGCCATCCTGAAGAACAAGGGGTGAGTGTGATCTGGGGGACCTGGCAGAAGGAAGTGGACGGGGTAGCTGTGGAGCCCAGGGCAGAGTCCAAGAGGCCGTCCTGGCGCTGTTACGAGAAGCAGTTTTCTCAGTGCCAGGCACAAAGCCCTGACCTAGCAGCTGTTCTGAGGCGAACAGGTCTCTTTGGAAGAAGGGGCAGCGCAGAGTCCGGTGTGTCCTGCAGCAAGCCTGGTGTTGATTGCAGCTTGGCCAGAGAGAATCGGGCTGAGAACACCAGGGCGTGGGGTTGAAGGCAGGACTGCATGAAGGGAAAGGGGCAGGCAGGCACTTGGGGAGTGAGTAGTTTAGCTCTTGCATGTAGGAGTTGGGAGCTTGACTTACTAGCTCTATCCCTGTCTGAAAGCAGTCTGGCCCTGGGCTGTGTCTGGGGACTGGTGACAGAGCACCAGCTGGAGAGTGAGGCCGGGGCGGAAGGGAGAGGGGTGCTTAAAATCTCCCAGAGACTCACATCTGGCAGCCAGGAACAGAGAGTCCTAGACAGCCCCCGAGATGAGTGTTTTGTGCCATGAGGGGCAGCTGTGCCCAAGGCCCCTGCAGTGCAGGGAAACTCGGATCTCCCCTGATATGACCTGTGCCCACCGGCTGAAGAGGAGGGCGAATCCCCCGCTCCCTGCATGCTGCTGGCTCCCTGCAGCGGTGGGTGAATTGGCTCAGGGATGTGCTTGGTCACACTGCTTTGCCGATGGAGGATTTGTGTTCGCCTGGGGTGGGGGGGCGGGGTCTGGCAGCTACGGCAGGTAACGGTTCCTGTATTGCTCTCTGGGGTGTTACCTTCAGGCAGATCTTCGCCTTTGACCTGGACCCCAAGCGCTTGGCCACTATGAGTACCATGCTGGTGCGGGCTGGGGCTACCTGCTGTGAACTGGCCAATCAAGACTTCCTGGCAGTTGATCCCAGGGATCCCAAGTACAGCAAGGTGACCTACATCCTCCTGGACCCCTCATGCAGCGGCTCAGGTGAGGGGGAGGGAGCCAGGTCTGTGCAGTACAACCGGGGGGGGGGGGGGGGGGTTACGTCCACTGGGCGTGCCTGTCTGAGCCACGCTGAAACCCTGCTTCCCTCCGGCCTAGGGGAAGGATCCTGGGGCCCTGCCCCCACCCCGGGATACACTGAGCTCAGTGGGGGTTGCTGGAGAAGACATTGGGGGGGGCCCAGCATGATCCATGCCTTTGACCCTTTCCCCAGGAATGGTGAACCGGCTGCCAGGCGAGGAGACGGCGCCCAGCTCGGAGCGGCTGCGGGCACTGGCTGCCTTCCAGCGCAAGGCCCTGGGCCATGCTCTACGCTTCCCTGCTCTCCAGCGCCTGGCTTACTCCACGTGCTCCGTGCAGCAGGAGGAGAATGAGGATGTGGTCCGGGACGTGCTCCAGGAGCATGGCTCAGCATTCAGGTACCAACTCCTGGGCTGGGAATGGAGGGGGCTGGACTGTCACTGCCCACTGGGCAGGGGCTGAGCAGGCCACAGCGCCTGCTCCCTGTGTCCTGTTGGTAGGAGGAAGGGGACTGGGGCAGCTGTGAAGCCCAGGGCAGAGTCCAAGAGGCCATTCTGGTGCTTGGGCCTCTGTGTAGGAGCCTGGCTGGGTCACTGAGCTTCGTTGTGATCTTGTCCTTGCTTGCAGGCTGGTAAATGTGCTGCCTTCCTGGCCCCACAGGGGCCTGGCCACCTTCCCAGGTGCGCAGTGCTGCCTCCGAGCCTGCCCCGCAGCCACACTGACCAGCGGCTTCTTCGTGGCGCTGCTGGAGAGGCAGCAGGAATGCTCCGGCCAGGGCGCCTGCAGGTGAGAGCTCTGCAGCATGAGCAGAAGGGCTGGGCTTGGCCCTGCCCTGAAGGCCCAAGTTAGAAATCCCCCAGCTGTGGGGGCAGGCTGGCAGCACCGTGCTCTCAGCATGCTGCACCCTTCAGCACCTGGGCAGGGGAACCCTGCAGGCTGGATTCCCCAGTCCTTGGGCCTGGGGCAGGGAGCTGCAGGCCCTTGGGGAAGGGCGTGGATTGGAGCCCCTGAGGAGGGTGATGGCCTGGGAGGGAAAGTGGCTGGTGGTGGGCAGGAGCAGTGTGCCACAGTGGGAGCCCCCTTGTGGAGTGGGCAGGGCTGAGGAATGGAGGCTGGCACAGGCAGGGGCAGGCTGGCTTTGTCCTGCCCTGCTAGCATTAGCCACTCAGGCTGCCTGTGGCTCTTGGTTGCAGCTCCCTTCCTGCTGAGGCGGCTGGAGGAGCAGAGCCGTCCCAGGCTGCTGAGGGAAGGGGCCCGTGTGCAGCCCGCAAGAAGAGGCGGAAGAGCCGCTGTGTGAAATGAGAACTGGACAGACATGGTGATGGCAGCAGTAGAGCCAGGCTCCTCCCAGCCCCCTGCCTGTTGCTGGCGGCAGAGCCTGGAGGCCACTTGAGGCTACTGCTGCGGGTGAGGTTCCGTCGGGCTGGGGGTCTGGTGCCGTGGAAAGGGGCTGCGGGGGGGCTCTAGCTCCAGCCTGGTTCACTGGAAATAAAACTTTCCAACCTGCCTGAGCCTTTGCTCTGAGTTTCTCTGAGCTCTGCTGCCTTGCGGGGCTGGGGCCCAGGACACCCCGACCTGCCCTGCTCTCCCCGCGTTGGGGGCAAAGCCAGGACTCCGCTCGCTCCGCCCAAGGATTGATTTGGGTGCAATCCAGCAGCTGAAAGTATCCCCCCCCCCCGCTGGGGGCCAAGCACACAGTGGCTATTACTGCACGGGCAGCCAGGCCCCAGGACGATGCTGCAAGAAAGAGCCAGAGCGAAGCGAGTTCTGGTTTTATTTTAAATCAATGACAGAAGCAAGGAAAAGTTGCACATTCACACGAACTCCCCCCCCCCCCCCCCCCCCCCAATTGCATGAGGAATGATCGAAGTTTTCATTAATTAAAAAACCCAGTGCACCCCTCCCCCCTTCATGTACCGCAGCCACTCCCGGGTCCCAGCCTGTGGCAGGGGACAGGGCAGCGGAAGGTCTCTGTGCAAGAGGCAGGTGGGCTCCTTTAGAGCAGTAGCCTGGGCCTTTGGTAGGTTCTAGTCTCTGCAGGGAATGGGAGGGGATGACTCAGGCCTAGGGAAAGGGCCAGTTACCAACCCCAACTCCCCGTGCACGAGGCCAGGGCAATGCTCCAGGCTGGCTCAACCTCCCACCCTCTTCCTTCCATGCTGGTTTTTTCACAGAAGCCACCTTCAGGCAGAGCGGCAGATTCTGAACGTGGTTGTTCCAGGGTGCACTGCACTAGTCTTAGAAACAGGCCAGCCCTGCCCTGGGCCCTGCTCATCCCACCACACAACCGGTTAGCCTGGCAGCACGCTCCATGCCACTGCCAGGGTACAGGGCAGGTTGGGCACAATGTGCTGGCAGAGGAGATAACCTGAAGCTGCTCCAGTTAACTGAGTGAACCCAGCCAGGTCCCTCAGGAATACAGTCCTATCTGAGCAGGCCTGCCAGCAGCTAATCCCACCCCTGCCTGCTCTCTTCTGGCTAGGAAAAGCTAGGCCAGCGAGCAAAGACTTGCTCAAAGGCTGACGCCCCCAAGAGCCACAAACTGCTCCAGTTCACAGTGGATTTGGGAAACTCCAGCCCCTCTGAGCACAGCACCCAACTCAGGCAGGGTCTGCAGGCAGCGCAGAAGAGCAAAGCCCCTTTGCCTGACTTTTCAAACCCCAGGTACATTCCTGTGCCGTCAGCCAAACTGTTCACAAGGGCCAATGCTAGTGGCAGCACAGGACCCTTCGTGGAGCTTAGCCACAGCAGTGGTACCCTCGGCACCCGGCCGCTACAGCCCAGCAAAGGCAGGGGGGACCGTACACTGTAAAGGAAGCCACTTCCCAGGGGCTAAGCCCAGAGACTTTCCGCCCAAGTCCTGCCTCCCCAGGCGAGAGACTCATTGTTCCTGGTAGAAAAACCCCACAACACCCAGCTCCCCCGAGGGTGGGAGCTGAGCCTCAGTCTCAAGCAAAACTGACAGTTTAGTCACATCTACATTCACCGCACAATGAAATTCCATACGTTTCATGTAACATCGAGCTGTCTGGAGAGGAGAATGCCCCGAGGACCGGGTCAGAGAGCTGCCTGCGGCCGCTTTCTCCTCCCCAGAAGGAACTAAATCCTACTCGACAGCTTTGAAGTGTTGGCCCCCTCAGGGAACCAAGCTTGAAGGAATTCAAAGGCAATTTAGCTTAAATATAAAAATAAATTTTTATTCTCTTAAAAAAATGTTTAAATATCTGTTAATTTAGGGGTCTGCAGACACACTCACACTTCTGAATAGTAAAAAGATCTGGCAGCTGGAACCACTCTTGGAATGTGGGGAGGAGGGGGCACAGGCCTGGGCCGTTAGGGCATCACCCCCTCTCCCGAAGAGGCACAAGCCATCCTCCCAGTGAGCACCGCAGGGACTCCCTGGCCAGAGACAACCCCAAAAGGCACCCCACAGTGGGCCCCTGGGAGCGGACAAGGGAGGAGCAGCTAGACAGCTGTGAAAGGGGGCAGGAAGCAGCGTGCATGCGGGGGATGGTGCCAAAAGGAGGCGAGGTTGCAGGGTGGAACAAGCTCATGGGCAGGCAGGGGAGAGAAGCCCGACTTGGAGCAGGGCATGAAAGTGAAGAAGCTGCCAGAATGGGACCTAGAAACACCATCCAGCCCCTGTGGCCCCCCCGCCAGCCGTTCTCACAGTCACCCCATCACTCAGCACGAGCAGCCACACAAGGGGGCTACTGGCAGCAGGCAAATCCGGCATTGCCAACATGCCGCCACTCACACGGGCCAGAGCTTCCTCCAAACTCGATTCAATGAGCGAACCCCCAACAGGCAGAGCGGAGCCAGGCGCAGGAGAAAACGCAAGGGAAGGAACGCAACAGGGCAGGGGCTCTGCTCATCACGGCCTGGCAGAACGCCCCAAAGGCACCACCCTCCTGGGGGCAGATGGGAGGTTCCCCAGCAACAGGCAGCTCTGGTCTGCCTGGGAGCTCCCAGCCTGTCACTAGCTGCACGGCAGGAGTCTGCCTGGCGCCCAAGAGTTACTCTCCAATGCACAGAGCCTGGGCCAGCGCTGGCACGGCTCCCCCAAGGTCACTGTGCCCCTGGAGCCAGCACAGATGCCCCCAGGCAGGTGAAAGGGGCTCCCCAGGGACTCAGCAGGGGCAGAAGCAGAGCAGGAGCTGCTGTTGGGGCAGACAGGGAAGATGCGCACAGGCTGGCCCCGGCCAGCTCCCACGCCCCCCACACAGGCCGTGGCGGGGAGGGGGCACGTGAGCCACTGAGGCGGCAATGGGAGAATGTTACACACGAGCCCTGGAGCACACGTGAGGAAAGGAAGCTGCTGCTATGTACAGAGAACATCCTCTCCGCTGTGGTGCTGTTCAAGTATGAAGGGCTTGGGTATCCCGGCACCCGACGGTCTCCAACCCAAGGGGCCAGCTCTTGGGAGGACCTGCCCTGCCGAAAGGTTCCTTTCCACGCTGCAGCCTTGGCCCCTGTGGCTGGGCCAGAATTCAAGTCCACAGAGGACCCAAGAGCTACTTTTTGCGGGGGTGCTGCCTTCGTGCCTGCAGCCGCTGCCGGGGCCCACTCTTGGATCCTGCCCCGATAGAAAACGCAGGTGCTGACGGTCCTAGAGGCAAGAGAGACTGGATGAGCCACGGCCACTGCCAGACGGCACGAACCTACAGCGCAGGGAGGGAGGAGACACCCCCCACTGTAGGCGGCTGCGCACCGAGTGCACGCCAGCGCTCCCGAGGCCTGCTCCCCTTCCCCAAGCACCCAGACGTTCTGCCACCACCCCCCACTGTGCGAGGGAGCAGGCGGGCAGGGGTGTCCTCCAGGACTGGCCCACAGACGGGAGCCTCTCTGAAGGCAGAGCCCGAGCTGCAGCCCAGCCGTGGGGAAGAGGAAGCCCTGAAGAAAGTCTCTTACCAAATGGAGGCCTTGCTCCTCCGAAGCCCGGTCCAGGAGTGCCGGGAGCCCCGAAAGTAAGGCTGCTGCTCCCGCCAGGCCCTGCTCCTGGGGCCGGCGTGCTCTGCCCGAAGGCGGGCGTGGGAGTTCCTGGAAGCCACACACCTGTCAGCCGGGGTTAGAGCAGCAGGATGGGACCCTGCACCTAGGGGAAGCTCCTGCTCTCAGGGTTACAGCTCAGCCGGGGGAGGAAGGTGAGAACCGATCCCTCCGGAAGGGCTGGAACAGCCCCACCTGGCTTCCCAGCAGACAGAGGCAAGGGCAGTCCTCCAAGCCCCAGGTTTCTAGCCTCCCCTTCCCATTTCCTGGCCCCTGTGCACGCCGAGCCCGGGGGACGGAGCGGATGAGTCAGCCCGGTGAGGCCTTGCCGCCTGGGACACGGGCCCGTGTACAGCTCGGGCTACTGGAGCGCACCCAGCAGAGCAGCAGCCCTGACCCGCGACTGGGCGCTGGAGTGAGCCCTGTCCAGGGACACTGGGCTACACAGAGGCTCGTTGGAGCCCTCTAGGGTTCTCGTGGCCCAGGACTGGCCCCGGCAGAGGGGGCATCAGGAATGGAGAATGAAAGCACAAGGTCACGGCCTAGAGCCACTCGAGCCTCCCGCCCCCCCCCCACGCCAGCTCCAGCCTTCAACCCACGTGGGGCTGAGCATCCCGCCCCCGCCCGAGTCAGGACCTTACCTCCAAAGGCAGGCTTGCTGTCGGCAGGGCCAGGCACAGTGAAGGCGAAGGGGGCGCTCTGGACGCCCGAGGCCTGTGTCAAGGAAGAGCCGAAGGGGGCTGCTGTGTTTGCCGAGCTGTTCTGTCCAGCCCCAAAACCGAAGGGAGCAGCGGGAGCGGCCCCGCTCAGGGCGGGCGTCGGGATGCCAAAGGCACTAGCTCCTGGGCTCTGCTGGGAGGGTGCCCCAAAGGTGAACGGAGAGAGGGAGGGCCCCCCGAACACCAAGCTGCCGGTGCTGCTCTTGGTGGGCTGGGGGTTGGAGCCAAAGCTTGCGGTGGTTGAAGTGGTGGCTGTTCCAAAGGAGAAGACGGCCGTCGTGCCTCCAAACGCTGGCTGGGCGCTGGTGGGCCCAAAGGAACCCTGGCTATTGGTCCCCCCGAAACCTGGCTGGGAGCTGTTCCCAAAGGCCGGCTGTGCTGCAGACTGGGCTACAGAGGCCCCAAAACCAAATGCAGGGGTACTAAAGCTCGCTGGGCCAGCGGCAGGTTTGCTGGTGGGCTGGTGGCTCTCCGGGGTGCCAGGGGCAAACACAGGCTGGGCAGCTACCCCGGGGTATGGAGGGGGCGGTTTTGCCTTCGCTCCAAAGGCCCCAAAGGCCAGCGTTGCCTGACTGGTGCTAGGTGGGGTAGAAGAGGTCAGATTTGTGCTCCCAAAGAGACTGAAGCCGGTGGTGGTGCTGGGAGCAGCCTGTGCGGCGCTCAGGTGCGCTGTGCTGAAGGTGGAGCCTGCTGGAGCGGTGGGGGCGGGGGCGGCGCCGGGGGCAGGCTTACCGAACTGGAAGGCAGGAGCAGCGGGCGTGAGGCTTGCTGCGGGGCTGGGGCCTGGGTTTGGAGGGGCTGCGAACAGGAAGAGCTGGGCGGTGCCGGCGGAGGTGGAAGCAGCGGCTGTCGTGCTGCTGGGTGCGCTGGCAGCAAGCGGCACGCCGAAGCCAAAGCTGAAGGCGGGCTTTGTGCCCGAGCCAGCGGCGCTCAGGGTGCTGGGAAGGCCGGCGAAGACGGAGGGGGTGTCCGTAGCGGAAGATGCTGTCGGATCAGTGGCTGGCGCTGGCTGAGATGCCTGCTTGAATGTGAAGGGAGCAGCTGTTGCCAAAGGGGCCGCGGGCGCGGCTAGGTTCCCAAAGACAGGCTTGAACGTGGTGCTGGCGGCAGCGGACGGAGCAGTTGAGGCAGGCGCTGGGCCAGCAGACACTGCGCCTGCCGTGGAGCTGCCGCTTGCAGAGCTCGTCCCGCTTTCGCTCTTCGGCAGGGCACCGAAGATCGGTTTGAACAGGGGGGCGGCGGATGCGGCTGCAGGCCCTGGCTGGCTGGCGGGCGGGGCGCTCAGCGCCCCAAAGAGAACGCTGGGCTTCGGGGGGGAGGGTGGCTTGCTGGGGGTCTGGCCCAGCTCACAGGACGCAGGAGTCGGCAGGCTGCTCGCACCGCCAAGGGGCTGAGCAGCAGCGGAGGGAGCAGGGAAGTTCAGCGCCGGCGCAGGCTTGGAGTCCGATCCAGCAGTGGGCAGGGGCCCTGATCCCAACACGCCGGGGGAGGTCGGCAGAGGCAGCGGAGATGTCACTGCAGCCCCAGCCGGATCTGTGGAAGAGGGAAAATCGTTTGCAGAGGAACTTGGTGTGGCCAAGTCGATGAGCTGGGCTGGGGGAGGAGGCTCAAGCTGCCCCCAGGCCTTACCTGGAGCAAAACCCAGCCCCAGGCAGAGCCAAGACGAGCCACCAAGCTAGAGCCCTCCTGGCATCCCCAGGATCATGTGGCGGAGGCCTGGGGGATTTCCTGCAGTCAGCTGTGGTCACGTTAGGTGTCTGGCCGTGTGCGGTCCCTGGCACCGCCCCGGTTCTGCAGACAGGAGTGCTCCGGCCAGCCGCCCACCAGCCACAAGAGCACGAGTGCGCCCAGCCAGACTCACCGTCAGCAAAGCCCGGTCCTAGCCCCCAGATCAAGGCCCACTGCCATACTAGCGCATCCAGCCCGCGGCAGGACGTTTCGGTTCCGCCTCGGCTGGCCAGACACGGCGCCCCGGACGGCACAAGCCGCCCCTCTGGCTGAGCAAACACCTTCAGCTCATTGTGCTGCCACCCGGCCCTTATCCGCAGGCAGGCTGGGACGTTACCTGCGGGGGAATGGGCCAAGGGGTCCTGATCCCGGCCTCCTGGAACGCTCGCACCCCGGCGTGTGGCTTCTGCAACGGCACCCTGGCTGTGCCAGGCTCGGAGCTGGCCAGCAGGCAGAGCCCGACTTCTCACTTTGTTTGTATTGCAAAGCTTGGCTACTACTTTAGTTCAGGCCTTGGCCTTAGCTCTACTACCCCAGGGACAGGCCCTGCCAAGCTTGGACTGGCCAGTGACCGGAGGCCATGTCTCCCCGTCCCTCCTCGCTCCAGCTGGGTCACTAACCTGCAGGCACGAGCGCGCTCTGGCTGCTCTGCATCTTCGCCAGGCTCTCCAGCAGGGAGCCAGGGCCGGCGACCATGGAGGCCGATGCCACAGCAGTGGGCCCAGGAGACGGCATGGTGAGCGGCAGAGGCCTGGCTCCAGCGGTGGGTTCTGCAGCAGGGCTTGGGGTGGCATCTACTGCTGGGGAGCAGGAAAAACCCACCCGCTTAGCGCTCTCTAGAGAAGAGCATGTTGCTCTTAGCACGGCCTCCCAGCGTGCGGGGCAGCGACGTTAGCAGCCCACCCACACTCCTGAACGGGTCTGAGAGCTTCAGCCCCGTCCACAATCCAGAGGATGCATGTGGGGAGAGTCCCAGGTCTGGGGGTGGGGTCATGTCTGGAGCTCTCCCCGGGCTCTGGAGAGGCAGAGCTCGCTGGCCCCGGGAAAGGCAGCCTTCCTGGGCATGACAACTCGCATGGTGCTGCTCTGCGGCCTGAGTGACGCAGGTGACACCAGACGACTAATGACGGTTGCAAGTGCGTCAGGGTGAAAGTCACAGGCAGGACGTGGTCAAGAAGCAATAATTCAGACGCCCAGGGCAGAGCTCACGCCACGTCCTGCCCTGCGCCGCGCCCCCTCAGGGCGTAAAACCCACCGACTCGTGTCCTTAAGCACGATGGTCTCTTCTGGCTTGTGTGTCTGCTCCAGGTTCCAGCTCACAGCAAGTACCCAGCAGCCGCCCCTCCAGAACGGGGGAGGCCACGCGGAGCCCCTACCTGTCTTCTCCTCCAACACCTTGTTGAACCACTGCAGCGCTGCCTTCTTTTCCGCAGCCACGTCCTCTGCGGTGACAGCATAGCCCAGCTGGGGTGGCGGGGGCTGCCGAGGGAAGGACGCAGGAGCTTAGTGTCTGCTTGAGGCGGCATGCAGAGCCCAAGAGACAGAGCCTGCCACTCAAATCCCTGCTCCCGTTTGGCCCACGGCCTGGGGGCGCACGAGGCCAGAGCATTGTGGGCAGCTCCTCAGACACCAGGAGCTGGGCGGGGCTTCACTCCCATCCCACAAAGGGGCAGGTGCGCCCACCCTAGGCAGCTGGGCCAGGAGGACCCGCAGCACGGCCGAGGCCCCCAGGCGGAGCTCCGCAGAGGCCACGCACCAGGGTAAGCTGGTCCCCTCGGCGAGAAGAAAGCAGCTGGATCTTCCGCTTGCGTTTCCCGCTGCTCCCTGATGGGGACGGCGAGGGCAAGGAACTCTGCTTCTTCCGCGCAGGGGTCTCCACAGCTGGAATGAGAGGAGCAGCTCGCACTAGGCTCCCGCGGGAGGCGGGGTCACTGCGCACCCCCTGCCTCAGGAACTTGCTTACCGGCGCCTTCACTTCCTGTCGGGGGGAGGAGGGGCCACACCCCGGAGCAGAACCAGACAGTGGGCCAAGCGGGGGACAGGCCCCAGGGTTTCCTGCACAGAGGTGGCAGCTTGTGCAAAGATGCCCAGGCAGCAGGGACCTTGGCTCTGTCCCGCTGAAGAGCCCATTCGGGAAGCGCCATGCGAATGGCTCCACTCCCCACGCCGCAAAGGGGCCTTGCTCTAGTTCATATCGCCCGTTCAGCCCGGGGAAGCCGGACAGGGGAACTGGCAAGGGCCTACCATTACTCAGTGCAGACAAAGGATGTTAAGTAGCACGTAGCTGACTAATCGAATAGTCGGCGCATTTTTGCATCAACTATTTGATTAGTTGAGAGGGCGGCGCTGCCCCTTTGAAACGCCGCTGCGGTGTTTCGAAGGGGCAGTGCCATGTGGAGTCCAGGGGCAGCTGGGGAGTCCCCAGCTGATCCCCGGCTCGCCAAGGTGGCATGTCAAAGCGGCAGCACTGCACTGAGACGCTGGGCTCTGTGCGGCACTGCTGCTTTGAAGTATCCCCCTCTTCCCCCCGCCCTTGCTGCCTCTTTCAGACAGACGCGGGGGGTGGGGGGGAGAAGCGACTAGTCGACTATCCTGTCACCTATCTGATAAGCATTTGGTTATCGGATAGTCGACTAGTCCTTAACATCCCCAGCGTGGACCTTGGTGAGACACCTCCCCATCCCTACTTACTCTCCAGCAGCCTTTCCTTCACAAGGCCCACCCAAGCAGGCGCCCCGGTGGCTCTGCAAGCCAGACTCCGTGCCCACTCACCCTTTTCTGTCTGCAGCTCCTTGTCAGATTTTACAGGGGTAGATGTGCTGGACCAGTGAAGATCCCCCTCCCTGCAGAGACAGGAGAAAGCCTGTTAGGCCCAGTCCAAAGCGACTCACCTCTTCTCGGAGGGACAGGACAATTCCAGGAGAGTCAAGAGTGAGAATCTTGAAAGCTACCAGCAAAATTGACATCGGTGGTAAGACCCGCGCCTCGGCCACAGCCCCGCCTCTAGCGCAAACAGCCTCACGCTGCCTGAGCGTTCATGCGCCTCACCTGGGTCAGCAAAGGGAGAACTGCACACAGACCCTCCAGCACTTGGCAGAGGCAAAGCTAACCTCAGAACGGCCCCGAGGGGCCCATGGCCTGCGGGCCTGAGAGTCCCTTTGCTTTAGACCCAAACACTCCGCGGGAATGGTCTGGGAACATGGCCTGTCAACATTTTTCTGACTGATGGGCCACCCGTGCAAACTGCAGACGCACACCTCGCCGGGAGGGCCGAAGCACCAAGGCAGGAGGCTGGTAACGGAGAGGCACCTCTGCATGGACAGGTGTGATGATGGGGCTTAGAGCAACAGTGAGAAGTGGTTAACGAAATGGCACCATGTGACCGATCCGGCCAAGGAAATGGCCAAAAGCAGCAGGGTGCATGCAACATCTGAACTCGTGTCAGCCGCAGGAGAGGCAGGGCGCTGACGGACAGAGCAGGGGCAATGCTGCCTTCGCCTGCACCAGGCTGGGAGCAGGAAGACAAGGGAGAGCGGATTTAGCCAGACTGCTGGGGACTCGAGATGGCTGGAGCATCCCACGATGGGCAGATTACACAGAGCTTGAGGCTCAGGGAGAGAGAAGAGCCTTGGCAGCCCCACTGGACGTGCGTCACCCTTCCCATCCAGAGACCGGAGCCTGCACACAGGCTACTGCTGGAGCTATCTCCCCAGCGTCTACGTATGCTGAATCAGCAACGCAGGCGAGCGGCACTGAACTGGAAGCAGTTTGCTTACCTGGCTTTCTTGCTGGGCCTCTCTGGTGTCTGAGAGCGGGAAGATGCCGGACTGGAGAGAGGGGAAGCACTCGGGCCGCTCCTCTTCCAGAGCTGGAACCCAGAGAGAAAGGCCATTGAACGGTAATTCCCGCTGAGAGGCAAATGCCCTCTGCTCCCGACCAGCCACGCAGACCGTACTGCTCCCTTGCGTGACAAACCTGCCACGGTCTGACTGGCGAAGAGACTAGAGGCTTAAGACAGGTCTATGCCGCAATCAGACAGCACGGCTGGCCTGTGCCAGCTGACGCGGGCTCACAGGGCTGTTGCACTGTGGTGTAGACATTCGGGCTTGGTCTGCAACCAGACCTCGGGGGCCCCTCCTCCTTGCAGGGTCCAGGGCCTGGTCTCCAGGCAGACAAATGCCTACACCAAGCAGTCCCTTGGCTTGAGCCCTGGGAGCAAGTATGCGGCAAGGGCCCGCTGCAGGTTTCACTGGTATAGACACACCCTGGACCCATCAGCACAAAGCACAAGCTATGTCAAGCCGACCTCGGGGGCTGCAGCGTTTTCCTATTGAAAGTGGCACAGTTCAGCCAGGACCCAACCCAGGAGCCCTTCCCACAGGAATGGCCAGAGGGAGCCGGAGCAATGGTCCTGCTAGCCTGTCTTCCCACAGAGGCCAGCGCCGAACTCAGGAGAGGGACTGGGCAGCGCACAGCAATTAGCACGCGATTCATCCGCTGCTGCTTCTGGCAAATGGAGCCTACGAACACGGGCAGCATGGGGTTCCACCCGGCCATCCGCTTACAGCCTCCACAGACCCATCCGCCAGGAACTTACCTAATTCCTTTCTGGATCCAGCCATTGCTTTGGCCTTCACACACTGACTGTGCGTTGCGTGAAGAAAGATTTCTGTTCGTTTTAAACCTGCTGCCTATTGGGCGAGCCGTGGTGCTTGTGTAACGGGAACAGGTACATTACACTTCCTTCTCCCCTCCTGCCACACTATTCACTGTGTCAGACCCCCTTACACACCATCTTTTCCAAGCTGAAGAGCCCCAGGCTTTTCACTCTCTCCTCAGATAGAAGCTGATTCATACCCCTGATCATTTCTGTTGCCCTTCTCTGGGCCCCTCTCAAATCTATTTTTTAGCATGGGGCAATCAGAACTGCATGCAACACTCCAGGTGGGGTTTTCCCTGGATCAATTTTAGAAAGGTGAAGCAGGTTTGATGCCCTAAAGCACCTAACCAGGGTGCCCTCTGGCTCAGGAGATAAGGAGGTCCAAGAGGAAGATGGCAGAAGAGTGGCAGTTAAGCACACGCAAGGACAGGCTGCTAGCTAGTAACGTTCAGTGATCTGCTCTTATGCTGCATCAGCAATTTTAGTCCTGTCTGAGGAGAAAGGAGCCATTTCAGCAGCATGTTTTGTTGCCTAGCAGCTGCCTAAGAACCTAGCTCAAAGTTGAAAATGCTGGACTCGCACACTGGCCAAATGCAGCCTGAAAGGAGGTGGCAGGACAGGAGAATGGTTCTGATTTTATGTTCGGTTTTACCTAGAACAATCCAAACTGAGCACCAAGCAACTGAAACTAAGTATCTGTTCTGGTCGGTTGGAGGAGGCTCAGTTCCCTGCTACCCCTTGGCATCAGTCCATGCTGGAGGATAGCACAGCACTGTCTCCCGGGGCGCACGCTGAGGACAGGCAGTGGCGACGGTTTACATTTTGCCTGAGAAGTTTTGCTGAAGATATTTGTGCTGAATGAAGCTGGTCAGAAATTACTTGTTTATTGCCAAGCAACTGGCAATGCTGCCTTCCCCTCGTAGGGCCACGCCACCCCAAACCGCTGTCTCCCCGTCAATTCCAGGTGCTTTACTGGAAATGCTGCATCCTACCTTCGACAGTCCCCGGGTGGAGCTGTAGGAGCTGGCGATAGCATTGCGGATGGAGCTGGGAATCCCACCAGCATGTATGTTGTTCATGGAGCTGATGGAAGAAGTGCGCGATCTCTTGCTCAAGCAATCATCTAGGCACTGGGAAGCGAGCGCCCTTTTCAATGTGCCTGGCCTAGTGAAAAGGGAGAGACTGTCAGATCTGGAGCTAAGACAGTCGTTGAGTTTTCAGATTGGGAGCTGAACCAAAAAAAAGTTTGTTCTGACTTGAGCCAAAGCTTTTTTAGTGTTGATGAGGAAACACAAGAGTATCAGCTCACTTGGTTTTTTGTATCTGATTTTGCACAAAACGTTTTGTTCTCAGGTGTTTCGCACTTGGTGTTCTGTGTAGGGAGATAACTATTTTTTAAAAACACCTTTAGGGTTTCAGAATTTTCCATTTTTCCAGGCTGAAACTATTCACTGAATTTAACTTGAATTCTCACACGATTTTGGTGCCCTGAAAAGTGTTTTTCAATTAATTTACTATTCATCAAAAACAAGTTTGGCCTAGTTCTAATTACATGCCTCCATCCTCATTCCAGGGTGCCTCTTCTCAAGCCAGGTCCCTCTGGCCTCCACTTGACTGGCCAGCCCCTTCCCAGGTTGACAGCCACTTACTTGGGAACCAGAGATGCTGGGGCTCCATTGGCGACCAGGGGCTCAAATGCAGACTGCCCACTGCCACTGCTGTCATGGCGCCTGCAAAAGAGACACAAGGCAATTCTCAGAGCGCAGACGGACCAGCACAATCCAGCACTCTGCACTGGAAAACGCTCTCTGGAACCCAGAACTGCGGTACCCCCACCTAGTGCAGACGTATGAGCAGACAAACCTCGCCCACCCTTTCATCGGACAGTCACACACTGGCAGAACCCTGCTTTCATTTTTAGTTTTTGTTCCAACGTGGAATGAAAACAAATTTCAAAACCTTGGAAGTTGCTTGGAAACAGAATTGTCATCTCTACTGAATTGTTAGCTCTACTGCGGAGCTTGAGTGCATTTGTCTCAAGTGCTAGCCACACTAGGGCCTGCTCTCCACTACAGTGGAAGGTCAAAATAAGACACACAACTCCAGCTATGTTAGTGATAGAAATGTAGCCGTGTTAATCTGGTGTAGCTGAAACAAAAAACAGGACTATGTAGCACTTTAAAGACTAACAAGATGGTTTATTAGGTGATGAGCTTTCGTGGGCCAGACCCACTTCCTCAGATCAAATAGTGGAAGAAAATTGTCTCAACCATATATACCAAAGGATACAATTTAAAAAAAGTGAACACATATGAAAAGGACAAATCAAATTTCAGAACAGAAGTGGGATTAGGGGGGGAGGTAAATGTCTGCGAGCTAATGATATTAGAGGTGAAAATTGGTTGTGATATATGGTTGTGACAATTTTCTTCCACTATTTGATCTGAGGAAGTGGGTCTGGCCCACGAAAGCTCATCACCTAATAAACCAGCTATGTTAATGAGAGTAATAGCATTTCTGTACTGTCCACACAGCGGGACGCCGACAGGAGCAACTGCTCCCACCTGCTTCCCTTAAGAACCGGTCGATCTTCCACTAGCGCAGACATGCCCTGGAGGCTGCTCATATGCCAGCTGGCAGCACAAAGGTGCCTCTGGGATGTTGGTGCTAAGCTGACATAACTGACACAAGCGCTGTTTGGCCCACAACACGAGTCACAACAGTGAGCCTGGCTGCCTACCGAACCTGTTCACACTCGCTGCTGTGAAATTGTGACCGACACAGCCGGGCACTCGACACCAGTGGGGATTGGGGGAGGCGGTGAGCGTAATGCGGCCGGGCACTCGACCCCAGTGGGGATTGGGGGAGGCCGTGAGCGTGACGCGGCCGGGCACTCGACACCAGTGGGGATTGGGGGAGGCCGTGAGCGTGACGCGGCCGAGCACTCGACACCAGTGGGGATTTGGGGGAGGCCGTGAGCGTGACGCGGCCGGGCACTCGACACCAGTGGGGATTGGGGGAGGCCGTGAGCGTGACGCGGCCGGGCACTCGACACCAGTGGGGATTGGGGGAGGCGGTGAGCGTGACGCGGCCGGGCACTCGACACCAGTGGGGATTGGGAGGCAGTGTCAGAAAGGAGAACCGAGTGTCCACATCCATGCTGACCCTGTACTGTTCTCTGTAGCACTGAAGTTATCCCCCATGTCCCACCCCACCCAGAGCGTGGGAGGTGGCCCAGGCATCCACTCGTCCAGGAAGTACAAAGAGCAACGGGAGAAGACAACTGCATGAGCCACCCCAGCACCCAGTGGAAGCGCGCTGCAGCAGTGGGGAACGCAGCTGGTTGCTCCCTGAACGCGGCTCATCTGGGCTCTCAAACGGACATCTAACAGCGGGCCCAGCAGCAGCAGACAGGACGACAGACTCAGCATCGCGTCAGCCCAAGTGTCTCCTCTCTGACTCCCTAGCACTCAATTAACTTGCAAGCGCATCTAATCCAGCCCTAGTGGATTTCCCCACCACAAGCAGCATGCGGGCTCCTGGCAAGCAAGGGGCAGACACAGGGAGCAACAGACCAATTCAACCGTCACATACAGAAAGGGACAGGCAGAAAAGAGGACAGCACAACAGTGCTAAGCAGGTGCAAGAGGACTCCCCCAGAAAGAGAACGGCATCCACTGATCTGCATCCCACTCCTTCCTAAAATCCTGGGGAAAGACACTGGAATGGGAACTGGGAAGCATTTTTTTCACCATTTCTTGAAGGAAAAATTTGTGTTCCTTTTATTGAAAGAGTTATGAAGGAGGTCTCAATGGATCTTTTAAATTGCTGTGTTTTGTTTTACACGAGAAATTGAAGACACATGTACCCCAAGAACTAGGGGTCACCAAAAGAAGTCAATAGCTAGCAGCTTTAAAACAAACCAAAGGCAGTATTTCTTCACACAGCACGGTCGATTGAAGACCAGGATTAGAATAGGGTTCAAACAGAGCTAGATAGATTTATGGAGGTTAGGTCCATCGATGGCTTTTGGCCAGGATGGGGTCCCTGGCCTGTTTGTCAGGGGCTGGGAAAGAGACACAGGGAATGGATCACTTAGAATCACAGAATTCTAGAACTGGAAGGCACTTGGAGAGATCATCCAGTCCAGTCCCCTGCCCCCATCGCAGGAACACGCACCACCTAGACCGGGGTGGGGAAACTGGTTTTGGATTAGGGACCACTGATGCATGGGAAAAAATCAGCTGGGGGTGGGGGGGGTGTCACACAAGTGAGAAACAAAAAACCCACAAACCCTCACTGACCTGGCCCCCGACTGAGGAGAAAAAACCCATTTAACCCCCAGATGGAGCAAGTAATTAAGGAATCCATCTGCAAACACTTGGAAGATAATAAGGTGACAAGGAACAGCCAGCATGAATTTGTAAAGAACAAATCATGTCAAACCAATCTGATCACTTTCTTTGATAGGATAACGAGTCTTGTGGATAGGGGAGAAGCGGTGGACATGGTATACCTAGACTTTAGTAAGGCGTTTGATACGGTCTTGCATGATATTCTTATCAATAAACTAGACAAATACAAATACAACTTAGACAGGGTGCATAAACTGGCTGGATAACTGTTCTCAGAGAGTAGTTATTAACAGTTAACAATCCCCCTGGAAAGGTATAACAAGTGGGGTTCCACAGGGGACTGTTTTAGGACCGGTTCTGTTCAATATCTTCATCAATGATTTAGATACTGGCATAGAGTGTACGCTTATTAAGTTTGCAGATGATACCAAGCTGGGAGGGGTTGCGACTGCTCTGGAGGGTAGGGTCCTAATTCAAAATGATCTGGACAAATTGGAGAAATGGTCTGAGGTAAACAGGATGAAGTTTAATAAGGACAAATGCAAAGTGCTCCACTTAGGAAGGAACAATCCGTTTCACACATGCAGAATGAGAAGCGACTGCCTAGGAAGGAGTCCTGCAGAAAGGGATCATGGGGTTATAGTGGACCACAAGCTAAATATGAGTCAACAGTGTGACACTGTTGCAAAAAAAGCAAACATGATTCTCGGACGCATTAACAGGTGTGTTGTGAGCAAGACACAAGAAGTCATTCTTCCGCTCTACTCTGCGCTGATTAGGCCTCAGTTGGGAGTATTGTGTCCAGTTCTGGACACCACATTTCAAGAAAGATGTGGAAAAATTGGAGAGGGTTCAGAGAAGAGCAACAAGAATGAGGAAAGGTCTAGAGAACATGACCTCTTAAGGAAGACTGAAAGAATTGAGCTTGTTTAGTTTGGAAAAGAGAAGATTGAGAGGGGACATGAGAGAAGTTTTCAGGTATCTTAAAGGGTGTCACAAGGAGGAGGGAGAAAAATTGTTCTTCCTGGCCTCTGAGGATAGAACAAGAAGCAATGGGCTTAAACTGCAGCAAGGGAGGTTTTAGGTTGGACATTGGGAAAAACTTCCTACCTGTCAGGGTGGTCAAACACTGGAATAAATTGCCCAGGGAGGTTGTGGAATCTCCATGTCTGGAGATATTTAAGAGCAGGTTAGATAAATGTCTATCAGGGATGGTCTAGACAGTGCTTGGACCTGCCGTGAGGGCAGGGGATTGGACAAGATGACCTCTCGAGGTCCCTTCCAGTCCTAGTATTCTATGGTTCTATGATCCATTTCTGCAGGACTCCTCCCTAGACAGCTGCTTCCCACTGGCTACGTGTAGACTGGCATGATTTTCCGGAAATGCTTTTAACGGAAAAGTTTTCCATTAAAAGCATTTTCAGAAAAGCGCGTCTAGATTGGCAGGACACTTTTCCGCAAAAGCACTTTTTGTGAAAAAGCGTATGTGGCCAATCTAGACGCGCTTTTCCGCAAAAAAGCCCTGATCGCCATTTTTGTGATCGGGGCTTTTTTGCGGAAAACAAATCTCTGCTGTCTACACTGGCCCTTTTGCACAAAAGTTTTTCGGAAAAAGACTTTTGCCCGAACGGGAGCAGCATAGTATTTCCGCAAAAGCATTGACAATCTTACATGAGATCGTCAGTGCTTTTGTGGAAATTCAAGCAGCCAGTGTAGACAGCTGGCAAGTTTGACGCTTTTCCGGAAAAAGTGGCCAGTCTAGACACAGCCACTGTGTGTGAAAAATGGATTGCTCCTTCCTCAATGATTGCCTGTTCTGTTCACTCCCTCCAGGGCACCTGCATTGGCCACTGTAAGCAGACAGGACCGTGGCATGCATGGACCTTTAGCCTGACCCCATCTGGCTGCTCTCATTTCTCTCTAAAGGCTGAGGTTAGAGAACTGGCTAGTTTATGATAAAAATAATATGCAAGCGAGATGTGGTGAAGAGAATGAGGGGGAAGGGTGGTTATGTTTAAGTCTAGTTTATTAACTTCCATGTGAGCACCTGAGCAGCTGACCAAGTTCTGTTTCCGGCTACTGGCCACACTGGAAAGGCTCCCGTGTTCAGGGCTTGCCAAACGGCGGCGAAATCCACTTGCCAGCCCCGCACCACGCATGCACCAGCCCCACACCACGCATGCACCAGCCCCGCACCACGCATGCGCCAGCCCCGCACCACGCATGCACCAGCCCCGCACCACGCATGCGCCAGCCCCGCACCACGCATGCACCAGCCCCGCACCACGCATGCGCCAGCCCCGCACCACGCATGCGCCAGCCCCGCACCACGCATGCACCAGCCCCGCACCACGCATGCACCAGCCCCGCACCACGCATGCGCCAGCCCCGCACCACGCATGCGCCAGCCCCGCACCACGCATGCGCCAGCCCCGCACCACGCATGCGCCAGCCCCGCACCACGCATGCACCAGCCCCACACCACGCATGCACCAGCCCCACACCACGCATGCGCCAGCCCCACACCACGCATGCACCAGCCCCACACCACGCATGCACCAGCCCCACACCACGCATGCGCCAGCCCCACACCACGCATGCGCGCACCGCAGGCGAACAGGGTGACCGGCTGACATCTACTCGCCACGGGCAAGTAGATAAACGGATTTGTCGAGCCCTGCCCATGTTCACAGCAGACACACCCTGGCCCTCTAGCTTATTACCTCCTTTTGCTCTCCTGACCACTGGGGAAACTCTGATCCTGCTCCTCCTCCACAGCCCTCTTCCTGCTGTCCTTGAGTGCACTCAGCACGGTCTCCTTCGCACAGGGGTCCAGGGTGCTACTGCACGACAAGGCCACTGGCAAGCTCAGCTGCTCCAAGCTGCAACATGAAGGCATGAGTTAAGGGACACAGGCACCCGCCTACTCTCCATTAGCGGTGCTGCATGTGCTGAGTCCACCTGTGCCCCCAGCCCCAACAGCCCAGCCCAGATGAAGATGCCCTCTCCCTCTCCCTCCCCCTCCCCCAAGGAAGAGAAATAATCTGGGCAGCATCTCCGATGAAGCTTCAGGACTAGCTTGTGACCTCACAATCCTTTCCATGGCATGAAAGCGATGCTGGAGATGGGGGTTAACAGGCCCCTCCAGGGCCATGAGCTCCCCTCCGGGTAGAGTGCCGCAGGAGATCAAAAGGCAGAGTGAAGAACCCAAGCAGGCTACTCTCCACCTGCTGCTAAGGAAGGGGAGGCCTGACAGGGCTCCACGCAGCGCGAAGTGACACACAAGTGCACCCAGCCTCCGCAAGAGACACTACTCTGCACAACACTCTGTGAGAAGACAGAGGTGTGTTTGTGAGCACTGGCTGCAGGCGGGTACCACGTATGCTGTGGCATGCTGAAGGGCCTCTGATTAAGCTGTACTCACAGCGGAGAGCGGGACAGGTTGCTGTCTGGCCGCGCGATCTTCACGGTCACCGGGCTGTGCACCATGTGGGAGTTGCGAGCAGACAGCACGCTTTTCCTCTGATAGCCGTCGAGACACACTGTGGGCAAGGTCCCCAGGGAAGCGTACTGGGCCTGCTGGATTGGATACCGACGGCGAGGTGTCAGCACAAAGCGAGTTGGAGTCAGGTGGTCCCTGCAGAGAAAATCCAGTGAGTAGGGCCAAGTAACACCCCTGTTGCTAATCACAAGACACTCCGCACAGCGCAAAGGGTCAAACAGGTTTGTGCCCATGCAGCTGCAATGAAAAACTAGACAGATCCAACAAGCTAATTTCTGCTTTAGTCCGTGCAAACAGCACATGTCCCCAACAATCCGGAAGTGACCAGAACTATACGTTTGCCACACGCAGCCTCGCCAAAATGCAGCTTCCTCTGAACACTGGCGGCAGGCACATCTCCACACAGCAAGGAAACAATTCCTGTGTCAGCTTCAAGGCGAATTTAGGGGAGCAAAGGGTGGTGGAGAGCTCAGAATCTGGTTTGGGCACTAAGGCTAGTAACCCTCCTCTTGCAAACGCCAATGAGCACAAAATCATAGCTATATGGGCCAGGACAATCTTGGTAAGAGCAGTATCCTTGTCAGAGACGTACTAACACAAGGTGCCCTTGCTGCATACGGACAAGGCCTAGGTGATGGGCACCTCCATTTTTAATCTTTCAATGACCCTCTGTGACCCCCTCCTCCAGAGGAGAACTGCCCTTGGAACACGACATTCTTTGTAGAAGAGATGTTAGTGCCGTTAAATCCATCTGGTCTATTTCCCCGTTCAGAATAAGGGGCAAACAGTAGGAATCACATCCCTGGAACTATCAGCATGTGGCAGCATCAACACTCACTAAGCTATTCTGGAGAGTGCCCCTGCAGCGTATTTGATAGAGAATCAAGTGAAACATCACGAGGCAGCGACTCTGGGTTAGCAGAGACACAGAGGCATGCAGCTCTGAACTCCAGATTGCAACCTCTTTACTAGTCTCCTGCTTGAACTAACTGGAGAGGGGCCACTGCAAAACAGGGATGTGGCCGTGTATTCATTCAAACGGTTAACCAACAAGCCTGGGCTCATCGGTTAACCCTCCGGGTTTCACGCAAGCGCGCTCCTTCCCCCGCAGCGCTCTACCCCTCGCTCCCGACCCAGTTGATTGCTGAGGCACTTGTCTGGTTTACAGGCCTTTAAACAGCAGAAGCCCCACAGTGCCCTATGGAGAATGCCTACCAAGAGGGGAACTTCCTCTCCCAGCTGCAGGAGAGAGCCTCACACACCCTACTGCCAGCTCTCCACTACTTGCCTGCATTCCCCAGACCTGACAGCAGGAAGCTCTGCCCAAGTTAGCACTGTCAGAGCTCCTGGAAAGCACTTGGAGAGACCCAGCTCCAGAACCCACCAAAGCAGGGAGCCTTCCTCCCCGCAAGCTTCAAAGTGAGGCTGTGTTGGAGGAGGTGGTGTACCAACAGCAGCGGGGTGGCGGGGGCAGTGGGAATGAGGAGGGGGCTGTTCACCAGGAGCTGGGGTAGCAGGGCCAGGGAAGAAGGCTGTCTCCTGCATAGGGGGCTGGGTTACAGGGGCAGGGTGGGACAGAAAGGGCAGGAAGATAATGGAGAGAGCTGCCTGAGTGGGGATTAGGCCAAAAGCAGTGGCGACATTTTGCCCTTATTTGAAGGAGTGGGACTAGCTAATGGCAAGGAAACTGCATGAATTGGGTTGGAGGTGAGGGGTTTAGTTGGGTGGGAGGGAGCTGCCTCCAGAGCAGGGCTGCGGGGGGACTCAGTCCTGTCCTTATCCGCAGAAGATGCCTCCGGAGGAATGGAAAGGCTGTGGGGAGGAGGATGCCAATCCTCGGCTAGCTGTTTTTATCCGCATCGGCAGAGGGCAAACCCACAGCTCATTTGCGTGGACATGGAAGCGGATGCAGATACGTATTTCGTATCTAGGGCCCTTCAAAACGTGCTACTATCCATGGATGTTCATGTGGCTACCCAGGCGCACTTTCAACAGGTGCCAACACAAATTATGTGTCCATGTAGGGCTCTAAGGATGGGAAGGACTTGGCCTGTCTTTACTGAAAAAAGAAGTGGTTGGTGTCAGGCTAGGAAGCTGGCGGGGGGGGGGGGGGGGGGAGAGCAGCTAGAGGTGAGGGGGCAGACTGGTTTTTACTCAAAGGCAAGGGGGTAGATTAAGGCTAGATGAGTGGGGTGGGAGAGGGCTGGGAACTGTCAGTCCAGTCGTTAAGCAAAGGCAAGGCAGTGGGCGGGGGGGGGCAGGAGAATGGGAGGGAGGGTTGGGGTGAATGTGGCAAAGTGCTCTTACCCCAAGGTGAGGCAGCAGGGTGGGGAAATGGGTCAGGATAGGGAGACAGGTTGTTCTGCTCTTGGGACTGGGAAGGGCTGGAGACTGAGGAGGGTGGAACAGGGGGTGTCACTCTTACCCCTTGGCCAAGCGAGATGATAGACAGTGAGAGGGGTGCTGGGGGTTGGGACTGGGAAGGGCTGAGGTGTTGCTCGTACCCTGTTTCAGGCCAGGCAGGGTGGGGCTGAGGGGAGCGGGGTGTTGGGCCAGACGGGTGGGGCGTCGCTCTTACCCCACGGCCAGGCAGAGCAGGGTATGGTGAAGGAGGGTGAGGGAGGACCGGAAGGGGTCACACTTACTGCGTGGCCAGGCGAGGTGATGGGGACCGGGATCGGTCAATGATGTGAGGGGGGACTGGTGAGGTGAGGGGGGACTGAGAGGACAAGGGATCCTAGGGGGTGGTGAGGTGGGGGGGACTCAGGGAGGGGATCGGTAGGGGAGTCCAGGAGGATTGGCAGGGTGGTGAGGTGAGGAGGGGAGGGGCCGTGGGCGGTGAGGGGCGTTTCGGGGGACCCGGGAAGGGAGGGGGGAGAGAATCTGCGGGTGGGAGCCCAGGGACAGCGAGTGGTGGTCTGGGAGCGAGGGACCCAGGGGCACAGGGGGATGAGGGAGGGTCCGGGGGCTGGAGACCTGGGGGTGAGGGGGACCTGGCAGGGTGGTGGGTCCAGTGCGGAGGGGGACCTGGGGCTGAGGGGGGCCCGGCGGTGTCGGGGGCGGGGCAGTGGGGGGGCCCAGGGAATCACTCACCGCGCGGCCGGACGGGGGGAGGAGGGTCTTGAGGGGATTGCTCTTACCGCAGCCAGCTGGGGGGGGAGAGGGGGCCGGGGGTGGCCCCGGGGGTAGGGGGGTCCCAGGGGGTGAGGGGGGTCCCGGGGGGGTCCCGGGTGGGGGGGCCCCGGGGGGCGAAGGGGGGTCCCGGGGGAGGTGAGGGGGTACCCGGGGGTCTCTCTTACCGCGAGGCCGGCCGGGGGGGGTACCCGGGGGGGTACCCGGGGGGATGAGGGGGGTACCCGGTGGGGGTACCCGGTGGGGGTCCCGGGTGGGGGGGCCCCGGGGAAGGTGAGGGGGGTACCCGGTGGGGGTCCGGGGGGTCCGGGGGGGCTCTCACCTGCCGGGGCTGCGCGCGCCGAGCGGGGTCCCGTTGCCCGGCGCCCTGTGGGTGGCGCGGGGCCCGATCCGGCGCGAGGCCCCCGGCCCGGCCCGCATCGCGCCCCAGGCCCCCGCCGCGCCCAGCAGCGCCGCGCCCGCGCCCAGGCCCCGCAGCAGCAGCCAGGCCAGGCCCAGCAGCGCCAGCGCCAGCCCCGCGCCCCGCAGCCCCGGCCCGCCCCGCGCCATGGCGGCTCCCCCCGCCGCCCGCCCGGCATGCACCGCGCGGGGGGCGGGGCCCGGGGCGGGGCTCGGTCAGCCCGCAGCACAGCGGGGGGTCCCGGGGGGGCACCTTGCAGCGGGGGGAGGGGGTCCCGGGGGGGTCACCTTGCAGCGGGGGGTCCCGGGGGGGTCACTTTGCAGCGGGGGGAGGGGGTCCCGGGGGGTCACTTTGCAGCGGGGGGAGGGGGTCCCGGGGGGGTCACCTTGCAGCGGGGGGTCCCGGGGGGGTCACCTTGCAGCGGGGGGGGGGGTCCCGGGGGGGCACTTTGCAGCGGGGGGTCCCGGGGGGGTCACCTTGCAGCGGGGGGGGGGGTCCCGGGGGGGTCACCTTGCAGCGGGGGGTCCCGGGGGGTCACTTTGCAGCGGGGGGAGGGGGTCCCGGGGGGGTCACCTTGCAGCGGGGGGTCCCGGGGGGGGGGGGGACTCTCCAGCCCTGGCCGGTCGGTTCAGGGGGCCGGGCCGGGGCTGCTCTGGATGCTCCTGAGGGCTCCGCCCGCCCAGCGGGTCGAAGCGACACGGGGGCAACAGGGGACACTCGTGGGAAAGCGCCCTGGCTCCGGGGGCAGGGCCGGGGAGTCGCTGCGGGGCCTCAGGCGGAGCCGCGCTCCAGGCAGGAGGTGGAGGCGCTGCAGAGGGTCCAGGGCAGAGCCACGCGATGAGCCGTCGAGAGAACACGAGCCGGGGGGAGGCTGAACCGGGCTTGTTTAGTTTGCAAGGAGAAGGCTGAGGGGGGACTCGAGGGGCTTTTCAAGGACCTAAGGGGTGTCACAAGGAGAAGGGGGAAATTGTTCTCCTTGGCCCCTGAGGAGAGGACAAGCAGCCAGGGAGGTTTAGGTTGCACATTAGGAAAAACTTCCTGTCAGGGTGGTTAAACACTAGAATAAATTGCCCAGGGAGGTTGTGGAATCCCCATCTCTGAAGATATTTAAGACCAAGTTAGACAGAAGTCTATCAGGGATGGTCTAGACAGGGCTTGGTCCTGCCGTGAGGGCAGGGGACTGGACTCAATGACCTCTCCAGGCGCTTTCCAGTTCTAGTGTTCTAGGACTGGTATGTTGGCTTGCTTTTACTGGTCAATAACTCTGATTTCCTATTCCTAATTAATAAGCCTTTTGTTAGTACGTTACAGGATTGGCTACAGGTGTCTCTATTGTGAGATCTAGGGTAAGTGACTGGTCCATTGGGGCTGGAAGCAATCTAATGTGCCCATCACCTGCTTCCTGGCTGTTCCTTGGCAGGAAAAGGGCAAAAAGTCTGCCTCTTAGCAAAGAAATAGCACAGGGTTCCCATCCACACAGTCTGGTGGTTACTGCTGGAGGTGCTTCTTAAAAAGAGAGTGAGGATCATAAAAAGGAGGGGCAGATTCCCCAAAGGTTAGAACATAAGAACGTCCAGACTGGGTCAGACCAAAGGTCCATCCAGCCCAGTACCCCGTCTGCCGACAGTGGCCAATGCCAGATGTCCCAGAGGGAGTGAGCTGAACAGGTAATGATGAAGCGATCTCTCTCCTGCCATCCATCTCCACCCTCTGACAAAGGGAGGCCAGGCACACCATTCCTTACCCATACTAATATCCATTAATGGACTTAACCTCCATGAATTTATCTAGTTCTATAACCCTGTTATAGTCCTAGCCTTCACTTCCTCCCCAGGCAAGGAGTTCCACAGATTGACTATGTGCTGTGTGAAGAAGAACTTCCTTTTATTTGTTTTAAACATGCTGCCCATTAGTTTCATTTGCTGGCCTCTAGTCTTTATACTACAGGAACAAGTAAATAACTTTTCCTTCTTCATTTTCTCCACCTGACTCATGATTTTATATACTTCTATCATATCCCCCCTTAGTCTCTTTTCCAAGCTGAAAAGTCCCAGTCTCTTTAATCTTTCCTCATATGGGACCCGTTCCAAACTCCTCATCATTTTAGTTGCCCTTCTTGGAACCTTTCCTAATGCCAATATAGCTTTTTTGAGATGAGGAGACCACATCTGTACACAGTATTCAAGATGTGGGCATACCATGGATTTATATAAGGGCAATAAGATATTCTCTGTCTTATTCTCTAGCCCTTTTTTAATGATACTTAACATCCTCTTTGCTTTTTTGACTGCCACTGCACAATGCGTGGACCTCTTCAGAGAACTATCCATGATGACTCCAAGATCTCTTTCCTGATTAGTTGTAGCTAAATTAGCCCCCATCATAGTATATGTATAGAACCAAAGAGCTGGAAAAGACCTCAGAAGGCCATCAAGTCCAGCCCCCTGACAAAGGCAGGACCAATCCCAATTAAATCAACCCGGCCAGGGCTTTGTCAAGCCGAGACTTAAACACCTCTAGGGCTGGAGATTGCACTACTTCCCTAGGGAACCCATTCCAGTGCTTCACCACCCTCCTAGTGAAATAGTTTTTCCTAATATCCAACCTGCACCTCTCCCACCACAACTTGAGACCATTGCTCCTTGTTCTGCCATCTGTCACTACTGAGAACAGCCCCTCTCCATCCTATTTGGAGCCTCACTACAGGAAGTTGAAGGCTGCTATCAAATCCCCCCTCACTCTTCACTTCTGAAGACTAAATAGACCCAACTTCCTCAGCCTCTCCTCATAGGTCATATGCTCCAGCCCCCTTGGTCGCCCTCCGCTGGATCCTCTCCAATGCATCAACATCCTTCCTGTAATTGGGGGCCCAGAACTGGACACAATAGTCCAGATGTGGCCTCACCAGAGCCGAATAAAGATCTCTGGATCTGCTGGCAATGCTCCTCCTAATGCACCCTAATATGCCATTAGCCTTCTTGGTTACAAGGGCACCCTGTTGAGTCATCTCCAGCTTCTCATCCACTGTAACCCCCAGGTCCCTTTCTGTAGAACCGCTACTTAGCCAGTCGGTCCCCAGCCTGTACCAATGCTTGGGATTCTTCCGTCCCAAGGGCAGGACTCTGCACTTGTCCTTGTTGAACCTCATCAGATTTCTTGTGGCCCAATCCTCCAATTTGTCTAAGTCACTCTGGACCCTATCTCTGCCCTCCAGCGTATCTACCTCTCCCCCCAGCTTAGTGTCATCTGCAAACTTGCTGAGGGTGCAATCCACCCCCTCATCCAGGTTATTAATAAAGATATTGAACAAAACCGGTCCTAGAACCAAACCTTGGGGCACTCTGCTAGAAACCGACAGCCAACCTGACATCGAGCCGTTGATCACTACCCACTGGGCCCAACCTTCCAGCCAGCTTTCTATCCATCTTACCCTCCATTTATCCAATCCATACTCCCTTAACTTGCTGGCAAGAATATTGTGGGAGACCGTATCAAAAGCCTTGCTAAAGTCAAGGTATATCACATCCACTGACTTCCCACATCCGCAGAGCCAGTTACCTCATCATAGAAGCTAATCAGATTGGTCAGGCACGACTTGCCCTTCGTGACTCCATGCTGACTAATCCTGATCACCTTCCCCTCTTCCAAGTGCTTCAAAATGGATTCCTTAAGGATCCCCTCCAGGATTTTTCCAGGTACTGAGGTAAGACTTACTGGCCTATAGTTCCCTGGATTGTTCTTCTTCCCTTTCTTAAAGATGGGCACTACATTTGCCTTTTTCCAGTCATCCGGGATCTCTCCTGATCTCCACAACTTTTCAAAGATAATGGCCAAAGGCTCCTCAATGACATTTGCCAACTTCCTCAGTACCCTCGGATGCATTAAATCCAGACCCATGGATTTGTGTACGTTTAGCTTTTTTAAATAGTTCCTAACCTGTTCTTTCCCCACCACGGGCTGGCCACCTTCATCCCATATTGCATCACTTTGCACATTAGTCTGGGAGCTGACCTTGAAGACAGAGGCAAAGAAAACAACTTCAGCTTTCCCCACATTATCTATCACTATGTTACTGCCCTCATCCAGTAGGGGCTCCACACCCTCTCTGATCACCTTCTTCTTGCTATAGTTGGGGTTATTTTTTCCAACGTGCATTACTTTACGTTTATCCACATTACATTTCATTTGCCATTTTGCTGCCCAATCACTTAGTTTGGTGAGATCTTTTTGAAGTTCTTCACAGTCTGCTTTGGTCTTAACTACCTTGAGCAGTTTAGTGTCATCTGCAAACTTTGCCACCTCACTGTTTACCGCTTTCTCCAGATCATTTATGAATAAGTTGAATAGGATTGGTCCTAGGACTGAGCCTTGGGGGACACCACTAGTTACACCTCTCCATTCTGAAAATTTACCATTTATTCCTGCCCTTTGTTTCCTGTCTTTTAACCAGTTTTCAGCCCATGAAAGGATCGTCCCTCTTATCCTATGACTATCCTACAACTTAATTTACATAAGGGCCTTTGGAGAGGGACGTTGTCAAAGGCTTTCTGGAAATCTAAGTATACTATATCTAGTGGATCCCCCTTGTCCACATGTTTGTTGACCCCTTCAAAGAACTGTAAGGCTATGTCCAGACTGGCATGATTTTCCGCAAATGCTTTTAATGGAAAAGTTTTTCCGCTAAAAGCATTTGCGGAAAAGAGCATCTAGGTTGGCACGGACGCCTTTGCGCAAAAGCACTTTTTGCGGAAAAGCGTCCGTGCCAATCTAGACACGGTTTTACGCAAGAAAGACCCGATCGCCATTTTCGCCATTGGGGCTTTCTTGCGCAAAATGATTCTCAGTTATCTACACTGGCCCTCTTGCGCAAAAGCATTTGCGCAAGAGGGCTTTTTCCCAAATGGAAGCAGCATTGTATTTGTGCAAGAACACTGACTATCATACATTAGATCGTCAGTGTTCTTGCACAAATTCAAGTGGCCAGTGTAGATAGCTGGGAAGTTTTTCCGCAAAAGCATTTGCTTTTGCGGAAAAACTTGCCAGTCTAGACGCAGCCTAATAGATCAGTAAGGCATGATTTCCCTTTACAGAAACCATGTTGACTTTTGCCCAAGAAATTATGTTCTTCAATGTGTCTGACAATTTTATTCTTTACTATTGTTTCAATTAATTTGCCCGGTACTGATGTTAGACTTACCGGTCTGTAATTGCTGGGATCGCTTCTAGAGCCCTTTTTAAATATTGGCGTTACATTAGCTATCTTCAAGTCATTGGGTACAGAAGCTGATTTAAAGGATAGGTTACAAACCATAGTTAATAGTTCCGCAATTTCACATTTGAGTTCTTTCAGAACTCTTGGGTGAATGCCATCTGGTCCTGGTGACTTGTTACTGCTAAGCTTGTCAATTAATTCCAAAACCTCCTCTAATGACACTTCAATCTGTGGCAAGTCCTCAGATTTGTCACCTACAAGGGACATGTCAGGTTTGGGAATCTCCCCAACATCCTCAGCCGTGAAGACTGAAGCAAAGAATTAATTTGGTTTCTCTGCAATGACTTTATCGTCTTTAAGTGCTCCTTTTGTATCTCGATCATCCAGGGACCCCACTGGTTGTTTAGCAGGCTTCCTGCTTCTGATGTACTTAAACATTTTGTTATTACCTTTGGAGTTTTTGGCTGGCTGTTCTTCAAACTCCTTTTTGGCTTTTCTTATTATATTTTTACACTTCATTTGGCAGCGTTTATGCTCCTTTCTATTTACCTCACTAGGATTTGACTTCCACTTTTTAACAGATGTCTTTTTATCTCTCACTGCTTCTTTTACATGGTTGTTAAGCCACGGAGGCTCTTTAGTTCTTCTACTATGTTTTTTAATTTGGGGTATACATTTAAGTTGGACCTCTATTATGGTGTCTTTGAAAAGTGTCCCTGCAGCCTGCAGGGATTTTACTTTAGTACCTTTTAATTTAACTAACCTCCTCATTTTTGCATAGTTCCCCTTTTTAAAATTAAATGCCACAGTGTTGGGCTGCTGAGGTGTTCTTCCCACTACAGGTTCCCTCCCTTTCTCTCTGCCCAGGGCCTTCACAGCACCTGGAGAACAAAAAGCAGCAACGCTGAAGAGGAGGGTCTTGTCTGAATGAAGCTCTGCCAGCCAAGTTGCTGGCACATGTGTAGGAGCGATACTCTCCAGGACAGGCATTCGTGGAATTTTATTTTGTCCGTCTTGCATCCAGTCGTGACTTTTATGCCTCCTCCATTTGAAGAGAGCACAGCCTAGCTGGGGGTCGTTAATACACTTGTTGGACTATTTCAGCTAAGCCCCGGTGTCTGGCTTGAAATGGCGGGGAAGCGCCCTTTGGGAGCAGAGGGTTTGCGCAGGTCATGTTACTACTAGAATGGACAGACTAGTATGGGCTTGGATTGGCCAGCGAGGGCTGGGCAGCAGAGGGTGTCACTTCTGGGGAATATGCAGACAGGGTGCATGCTGGGGTAAGGCTAGCGAAAGCCGCCTGGGACTGGCTCACAGCCCTAGCAGAATGGTTCTGAGCTAGAGGCTGTTTATGAGCAGCCCTGTGCAGCCAGGGTCTCAGCTCCCTCTGCCCTAGGCCAAGGACCCGAGCCCGGTTCAGTTCCACCTGCCTGTGCTGTGATTGCCAGCTGCGGTGCTCCTCTCCAGCTCGGGGTTGCTGGCCTGAAGATGCGCTGCAAGCAGGAAAAATGTGCCCCTCCTCCTCACTGTGTGAGCACTTCATTGCGCTCTGCTAGCAGAGTTGTACTGCCTGCCCCACAGCTGCCCATGGCTGCGTCTCCATTCAACGCGTGGCCGGCTCAGCTTTCACAGCCAAAGCCCCGGCTGTGGCGGCCAGGCAGGGCACAGAGATTTCACACCTGTGCTCACAAGCAGGTGA
The DNA here is from genome assembly GCF_052426305.1 of Pelodiscus sinensis. NCBI lineage: Eukaryota > Metazoa > Chordata > Testudines > Trionychidae > Pelodiscus > Pelodiscus sinensis. Next base: position 9,923,346 of record NC_143072.1, on the reverse strand, counting down.
TGAGTCTGGTGCAATTTCAGCCTGCTACCCCCTCCCCCCCAAATATCCCAGGCTAGGCGGGGGAGCTGGAACAGCTGAGCCCAGAGTCAGAGGCAGGGGCCAAGAGCTGATTTTCTGCAGCGCTGTTCTGAAGTGTCTGGCACGGCTGGCCACAGCCAAGGATGTGGGAGCAACAAACCAGCCCCCAGGAAGGGTGTATCCTGGAGCGAACAGCTGGTACCAATCCACGCAGTGCCCCGCTCACAGCTACGTCACGCAAATGCATCTGTCTAAAGAGGATGGGCTGCTGCCTGTGGCCTCCCTGGAGTCAGTGCCTGCTTGGAGTGGCATGGACCATGGGGCTTGGTACTGTGCAGGCTGGGGCATTGCTGCAGCTGGAATGACAACCCTGCATGCATGCCTGCTTCCAGGGGCAGCACCCAGTCCTGTGCCTATAGCATTGCACCTGCAGGTATTGGGCAAGACCCACAAACTTGTTCAGCCTCCCCCCCCCCTCCCAGTTCCCTGCAGGGCTGTTTCATACCAGATGTCTCCAATAATTTCCAGCTTGTTCCCTCTCTACCCCCCCCCCCCCAGCAGAGGTGGCTGTTTGCAGCATCATGTGCCCCTGCCCTTGCTGGCATTCACACCCTTCCACTCGTGGCAGATTAGTACAGTCCAGCCCTTCGCTGGGGCTTAGCCAAGCTGTGCTTTGAGTTGTCCCTCCTACGCTGCTCCCCCAGCTCTGGGATCATTGCTGTTGCTCAGTAACTTGGCGTCTGGAGGGTGGAGAAAAGGCCCAGCCTACTCCGAGGGCCAGCCTGTCGGCACCATCAAACAGCTCTGGCCCAATGATGCCCTTTCACCTGCCTCCCCTCACTGCTGTGCTGCGCCCTTGCAGTGTGCTAGCCCATGTCTCTGTCCTTCATGGCCTCCTGGCACTCAGGCCCCTCAGCTGTTTGTCCTAAGTACACTCGTTGCAATTTTGCAAATAGAATCTGTAGCCAGACAGCCCCCGCCCCCCATCTCATCCATCTTATTTGCCTCTCTGAGGTTCCCGAAGCATACAGGGCAGAGAGGGAGCAATAAAATCAGCATAGTCTATGCTGGCTCATCTGATCCTGAGAAGCTGAAAACATAGATATGAGGAGAGAGCGATAAAGGCAATAAGCTGAGCTCGAGGCTGCGAGAACTGCCCGGCTGGCACCCATGTTGATACGAACACACAGCCGTCCCTGGGAGAGGAATTCCCCACTGAGAAAAGAATCTCCAGTACTTCCAATTTAATCCTCTCAACTCTCTCTTACAAGTGTAAATTAAGTTCACAACTCCCTTGTAAGAACGGGTCTCACAAAAGGCAGACCAGCACTATTTGGCATCACAGATAAGAAAGAGAAATATGTGACCCCATGGGTATAAAGATGGGTACAGCAGCACACTCACTTTTGAGTGTCATTCTACCCTCTGCCTGCTGGTCGGGTTAGGTGTTTGAGTGTCACGTTGCTGGATCTTGAGGGGAGCAGCCAGATCCCTGATGCACCCATAGGTGGGGGTGTTGGCCCCAAAAATGGTATAGGAGGGGGCCATGTGAGGTATTGAATAGAAGCTTATTATTTGATAATCCTATGGACGCTGTTCATGTGTTTGTATAATGTGTCTGTGTGTGCAATTATTAGCATGTACTTGTATGGACACTGAAGATTTCCCTGCATGTGGTTAAGCATTGGGCAGGGACATGTGGACATGCTAATTACCGAGGCCCTGTGGAACAATGGCTCTCAATGGGCCAAGGACACACCCAAAGAATGGGGGCTGTCACCTGAGAGCAGCCAGCAGGAAACACAGAGACTGGCCTCTGACCAGGTGACCTGCTACATACTAGAAGAGGCCAGGGAGGAGGTATAAAGAGGCCATGCAGTCGATGCCATTTTGTTCTCAGCTCAGCACTTCATCCCAGAGGCAGCACTGCAGGGATTGAAGAGCCCGGAAGACCTGTGAACCCATCCTGATGCTAGGATGTGCAACAAGAACTTTTAAACCAGCAGCTGTAACATCTCTGCTAGAGCCTGCATCGAGCACTGGGAGATTCGGTGCATGTAACGTACTATCCTTTAACAACCTTACTCTCATGCTTTTCTTTATTGTAATAATAAACCTTTAGTTGTTAGACGCTAAAGGATTGGCCCAGCGTGATTTGTGGGTAAGGTCCAGAGGGTAAATTGACCAGGGATCTGTGGCTGGTTTCTTGGAACCGGACAGAACTTGTTCGGGGTAGGTGGGATTGGGTGCTAGGACCCCCCACCTGTGTATGAGGCCCGGGGCTGTCTGGGGCACGGATATTGCTGGGGTGTCGGAGGGGTTTTGCTCGTGAGGCTTCAGGCAGGCAGCTGAAGCGCTCTGTGGGACTGGTTTGTGGCCTGTTTGGAGAGGTCACCAGTCTGGGGGCTGTAAGGAGCCCCGGATTTGAGCAATTCGCCCTGAGCGGACGCCCTCAGCGGTGCCCAGACACAGCCCGGTCCATCACATTGACCTCCCGAGGTTCTATGGGGACCCCCACCTCGTATTTTCATCTTTCCTACGAATTGAGGGACCGGCCCTGGCCTGACACGCTGAAGTCGAAAGGCGCAGAAGGGGGTAAAAATTGTACCTGGATGTGGTCCTCTGTCTTAAGTGTACACAGACTTAGACCTCTTTAAAGGTTAAGCTGTTACTTGGTACTATTATTTCTGTTTTCCCTATCTTTATCTTCTTTGTAACCATTTTTAAGTAACCATATTTGTAACCATATTTTGCTAGCAGTTAAGAAATAGAACAATAGCCATTGCAACCATATGATTTATAAGCTTCCTCGATAAACCTGTAACTGTTTAAGTTTTAACCTGACTCCTTCAGTTGCTGTAACAGAACCAGGCACAATTTAAAAGAACTTCAGCCGGTCTTAAGGGACAGATATAGGGAGAGCTTGGGCATTTGGATGTGTGTCACTCCCAGGTGGCAGATCCTTTGGGGCACTTCTCAGCCTCCCCCAGGCTGCCCACTGCTAAGGAATCAAAGATTCTAGCAGCTAAAATCTGAAGTGTAATAAGCTCTCCCTGCAAACTTAATGGGGCGCTCGTCAACCTCCTCCAGGTTGCCCGCTGCAAGGGACCCCGGTCTCAGCAGTTGAAGTCTCAGGTGTATAGCACACACACACACCACTCACTGCCCTGACGTCAGCTGACAGAATCCCAGGTTAGAAATGTGCAATGGGCAGAAACTAACCCCCAGGGCTGCATTTCTCTGGGTCCTGTTAGCACAGCCCCTCCGCTTGGGACCCTGCAGCCCGATTCTCAGAGCATTCACCGCTGCCGGGTGCTGCTGGCAGGTGGCAGGAAAGCCAAGACCCTTTGACAGTCAGGCCCCTGCTGCTTTAGCTTGCTCAGGGCATGGAGAGACCCTCTGATTCATCCCTTGGCAGGAAGACCCGTCCACTTCCGCAGGACTGTCAAGTGCTGGTCCGGGGGGCAGGAGGCTCAGGCCCTGTGGACGAACAGGTTTCAATGCTGCTCTCCAGCCCTCCCTCCCATCTGCAAGCAGACCAGCGCCCGGCCAGCCCTTTTGCCAGTGGCTGCAGAGATTCCTGTTCCAGCTGAGCAGCAGATTCCACCACACAGCACCAGCCACTGAACTGACGTGTGCCTGCCTGCCGGGCACTGCTGCCAGGATCCAGCCGTGTGGCCTGTCTAGCGCTGGGTGCTTGCTAATGCAGCAATGCCACGGCTGGGCAGCAAAGAGGTGAACAGGACCCCTGCTCAGAGCGCCCAGAGGTGCGAGGGAGATGTGGCACGGCTGCTCCTCTCCCATTCGGAAGCAGCAGCCGCTCCAGGCAAAGCTGAAGGGGAGGAGCAGCCTGTGCTGGGGGTGAACGCACAAGCCTGGCCTCTCACTGGATTTCAGTCCCCATGAGACCCTCGCTTGCCCGACCCATGCGCCCTTCCTGTCCCCCAGCAGGCCCTGTGTGTCACAGGTGCCCACTGCTGGGATCCACTGGATCAGTGCTACCCCCTCTTGGGAAGAGGCTCTGGGAGGAACCCTTCCATGTGTCTGGTCTGCTAGGGCTGGCGTCTCTCATGCTTCCCCCAGGGCCATCAGCACCGACTCAGCACGGAGACAGGCACAGGCAGCCTGCTCCTCCGGGCTACAGGCACCTTAGGAAACATTTGCAGTGACACTCAACCAGAGCTGCCAAAATAGCCACAGGACAGCCTGGAGCACCGACAGAAAAAGCTGTCAGGTCTGCTCAGCCCAGGGAGACCGCAGGGGCCCAAAGCCCAGGGAGCCACAGGGGAGGCCGCAGGGGCCCAGAGCCCAGGGAGCCGCAGGGGAGGCTGTGGGGGCCCAGAGCCCAGGGAGCCGCAGGGGAGGCTGTGGGGGCCCAGAGCCCAGGGAGCCGCAGGAGAGGCCCAGAGCAGCCATAGGGGAGGTCGTGTGGGCCCAGAGCCCAGGGAGCCGTAGGGGAGGCCGCAGGGGCCCAGAGCCCAGGGAGCCACGGGGAAGGCCATGTCACTTGAACTAAGCCACAAAGTGCAAAGGATGCCCCAGTCTGCCACCACCACTGGGCTGGATGCTTTATTTTGAGAGTCCCCGCATCCAAGCGCAGGCTGATGAACCTCCCCGCTCCATCATCAAAACACTCGGCAGCAGGTGCCTGCCTGGAGCCCCGGGCGGAGTCACGTGGCCGCTCGGAGGGTGCTGGCACCCGGCTTGGCGCCGTTAAAAAGGAAATGAAAAGTCACGTCACGTGGGAGACGAATGTGAGATTTCCCCGAGATTCATCAGACGAGCACCTGCCAGCCCCCCTCCACTGTCCCTGAAGACCCCATCAGCCCCCCCGCTGAGCACCTGCCAGTCCCCCTCCACCATCCCCAAAAACCCCGTTAGCTCCCATCTCCTGTCCCCCAGAACCCATCAGCCCGCCCCCTCCTGCTGAGCATCTGTCAGCCCCCCCCCATCTCCACCAACCCCTGTACCCCCCATCCCCTCCTGGCTCTGTCCCTGTGTCAGCAGCCCAGAGAGCCAAGGCCGCTGGGGGAAGCTGGACAGGTGGGTGGCGGGCCATGCTCCTTGAAGCAGGGGCTGTATTTGGTTTGTCTGCCTGTGGCAGGCAGCGAGTCTCACTGCGCAGAGACAGACTTGGGGGCAGTGAAAGCAGCAGGCACAAAGTGCTATCGGGCAGACGGGCCCCGTGGGGGGGGCCTCAGCCAGCAGGGAGCGGGGGCTGAGGCAGGAGCCCACAGGCTGAATGCTGGCTGGGTGGCTGGCTGAAGGCCGTGGCTTCTGTTTGCTCCCCGGGCTGGCACACCGAGAGCTACGTACCAGAGCCGGGGGAGAGCTGCTTGGGCAGGACCGTGGCTGTCGGCCCGTGGCCCGCTCCTGGGAGAGGTCTGGGCTCCCCAGGGCCAAACAGCCGTGCTGTCAAAAGGGCAGCCGGAATGGCGGACCCAGTCTGGCTTCAGCAGCTCCCCAGGTATCCGGGGCAGAGCAGGGCCACTTCCAAAGGACACAACCCTGGATTTCACATCGGACACTGGGGGCCATGGAGGTGGCAACCACAACCCAGCCATCGCCCTGCAGCCCCTAGGCCGGGCAGCGGGACCAGCCACACACACCGGGCACCGACCCACAGGCTGGGGCGAGGGGGCAGCCGCGCACACTCAGCCCCTCTTCAAAGTGCAGTAGGATCTCCCGGGATGAGACTGGCCGTGATTTGCTCAGCAGGGAGGGGATTTCACTGAGCCGGATCGGCCCAGCCCGGTCTGTGCAGGGCTGTGGGGGGGTGTGGCAGTGGCCACGTTCTCAGCAGTGAGCTGGCTCGGATGGGGGGAGGGCAGCAGGGAGCTTTTGGATTTGCTGCCCCTGAAGGGGTGAAGAGACACAGGCCCCCGCATGGTTTCAGCCTGCTGGGCCCCCAGAGGGGAAGGGGGCGGTTCCATGGGTCACTGCAGTGCTCCCGCCCCGCCGCAGCTCCCAGGCACCAGAGACGGCAAGAAGACCCCAGCCCTGCGCCAGCATGGCAGGCAAAGGCAGACAGACGGACTTGTGCCAAACTCCAGAGCAGCCAGTGCCAGCCCCATAGCAGGGGAGGACGGGCAGCTGGGTGCCCCGCCGAGCCCTACTCCAGGCTGGGGCTGGGGCCTGGCCCTGGGGCGCGGACCAGGGCTGCAGGGCCGGTCCGTGTGCGCCCAGTGGGGCAGCCGTCTCTCCCCCTGGGAATAGCGGAGCGGCAGGAGCTGCCCCACGTGGCAGGTTTATTGCTGCACTCACACAGTGCCCCGTGCCGCACTCCAGGGGGATGGCCCAAGGAGAGGACGGGCTAGCAGCTCAGTGGACCTGCTCCCAAGCTGCACCAAGGGGGTGCAGGGGCTGGCAGCACGGGTCCTGCTCTTCCTGCAGGAGCCAGGGGAGCGACTGGGGAAGGCCCCTCCCGCCCGGCCAGCTGTCTAACATGGCTTTAAGGGAACAGGGCTCCCACAGGCTGCGCGCTGGGCCCCGCTGGCCTGGGGCAGCCCGCTCCAAGTGCAGTAAGACATCGCGGATGAGGTGTTATTGTGGCCCGCTGGCCCTCTTCCAGCAGTTGAAGGCACTCATCATCCACCCGAGGGTGCGGCACCGCCCTGGGCCCGCACGCCCCCAGCTGTGAGCGGCGCCGTGCCAGCTTCCAACCGCCAGTGGGAGGGGAAGCGTGGGCGTGGGGAGGGCTGTGTGCCTGGAGCCCGCCTCACCAGCACAACTGGCGAGGCTGCCGTTCCACGCCCTGGCCAGTGTGACCAGGCTCCATCTGGCGGGATGCTGGTTTGGAACCAGGCAAGCGTCCGCAATGGTGGGCTGGAGAAGCACAGTGAGAGCAGAAAGCCCGACCGTCTCCTGCCAGGGCAGAGCTGCTGCTGCCAGGTGCTGGCTGAGTCCTGGCTCATGTGCCACTGAGGCAAAACCGGCTTGGTGCGTGCAATCAGCGGAGCCAGAGGGTTAGAAGTGGAAGCCACGCGGCTACAATAAATACGTGGGCAGAGTCCGTGTCTCGTGCCTGCAGAGAGCCTTGCTCCTGGCACTCGGGGCTCGGCCTTTCTACGCGCAGGCTGGGCACGGTGGAGAGGAGGCTCCTCGGGAACGCAGAGGACGTGTGCTTCGAGTCGCAGTTTGCACCGGTTTATTGTGTCTTCAGAAAGAGCTGCACTCAGGTGGGCCCCAGCCAACTGAAAGGGCGTCCGTCGGTTGCCGCTTCAGGCGCGGGAGCTACTCTGCCGCTGGAGGGGAGGAACGGGACGGACAGAGGGTCAGGGGCTCTCAGAGCTGCCAGTTCCTTGGCACCATCTTTTCGGTTCATGTTTGCGCAGCACCTGGTGCGAGGGGGCCCTACCCTAGAACTGGGGCTCGGGCGTGAGAACAGAACAAACATCGTTCCTGCCAGGTGCTGGGGGTTCCTCCAACAAGGACACAGGCAGCCTCCTCAGCCGCCATCTCTGGTCTGCTCCCTGCAGTGCCCCGGCCGGGAGGGGCCCACACGCCCCCCGCCAGGAGAGGCCGGCCGGGAGGGGCCCACACGCCCCCCGCCAGGAGAGGCCGGCCGGGAGGGGCCCACACGCCCCCCGCCAGGAGAGGCCGGCCGGGAGGGGCCCACACGCCCCCCGCCAGGAGAGGCCGGCCGGGAGGGGCCCACACGCCCCCGGCCAGGAGAGGCCGGCCGGGAGGGGCCCACACGCCCCCGGCCAGGAGAGGCCGGCCGGGAGGGGCCCACACGCCCCCGGCCAGGAGAGGCCGGCCGGTAGGGGCCCACACGCCCCTGGCCAGGAGAGGCCGGCCGGGAGGGGCCCACACGCCCCCCGCCAGGAGAGGCCGGCCAGGAGGGGCCCACACGCCCCTGGCCAGGAGAGGCCGGCCGGTAGGGGCCCACACGCCCCTGGCCAGGAGAGGCCGGGCTGGTGCAGCCGGGGTGCCCGCAGCCCTGCAAAGGGGAGTCTGGCTCGCGGTGTACTGTAGTGGGTCCCGCATGGGAACGGACACTCCTGAGTGCTCTTCCCAGCTCAGACTGCGTGGCCCTGGGCAAACCACAACTGCTCTCTGCCTCCTTTCCCCCCAAGGCGACTGGCATAAAGGACCCCTGCCCCGGCGGAGCTCGGGCTGTGAGCTAGCTCCCCTCCACCCTGGGGCACTTACCGTCCTCATCCCAGCCCTCTGCCACGCCTGCCAGCTTATAATGCTTCTTGCGGAGCTCTCCCAGCTTCTGGCGCTCCCTCTGCAGCTGGTTTTCCAGCTCCAGCACCCGCACCTACGGGGAAGGGAGCCGCTCATCACCCAGAGCCCAGAGCAGCTGCCCCTCCTCCTCACGGCAGCTCTCCCTCCAGGCCCGCCGCCCGCTCCCCATCCCCACTGCCTCCCTCCTTAGCCCTCCTGGCCAGAAACCACGGCGCAGGCTCTAGCCCGCCCAAGAGACCATGCCCCTACCTGAGAGTCCATTTCCTGGCGCTTGATCTGAGTTAGTGTCATGCTGGAGAAGTCCATAGTGTCTGCAGGGGAAGAACAGACAAGCTGTACCCGCTAGGAGCTCCTCCCTGTGCCCCCGGCTCCCCGGGGCTGTGCTGAGACTGCTGCGCGGGCTCTCCAGCTGCGCGCTGAGCAGGTGGCCAGGGAAGGCCAAGCCGGGGGGGGTGGGGGGAACCCAGGTGAAGGGTGTGCCCAAGGATGGCGCGATGGGCGGAGGATGGGAGGGAAACTGATCTGACCAGCTGCTGGGGAAGCCAGGGGCCCTTCCAGGAAGCCAGGCTCTCACCTTTCTCCTCGATCTGAGACTTTGCCGACTTGGTGGAGGCCACCACCCTGGCGGTGGCCTGGTTGACTCCGCGCGATGCCTGCTGCAGCCTGGCCAGGTTCGCACTGTCTTTGTCTGCTTTCACCTGCCGGATAAAGAGACGGGTCCTGCTCGCCTCACACGGGACAGGCAGGGCAAGGAAACGGCCCGGGGGGAGCGGATCACAGCACCTCAGCGCCCCAGGACACTGCTCTGCGCTCGCGGCCCCAGAGCCCGGTTGGTGCCCTGGAGACCAGCAGAGCGCCCCCTCCTCCAGCAGCAGGCGGGAGCTGTTCTCACAGCGCCAGAACAAGGCCCGCCACTGAGCGGGAGGGAGCGGACATACGGAGCCTCCTTCTGGCACAGGCGCAGGGGAGAATCACTCACCAAGAGCAAGAATTGCACGGGGAAGGAGTCGTGCTGCTGGGCCCCATCCTCCACAGCCCAGGGGGAGGAGTCGACCTCCTAGCCCCAGCGCCAGACCAGGGGTGGAGGCAGGGCCTGGCACACAGGCCTGCGCCCCTTGGGGGCAGCACTGCTCTGCCCACCACACAGCCACGGCGGCTGGTGCTGGAGGCAGCTTGTGCCCCCAGCGAGGAGCTGACGCTGGGGGGTTTGATGCTCTCCCCTTCTGGTCAGTTCCCACCCTCCGAGCATGGACTCAGCAGGAGCCAGAGCCACACGAAGACTAGCTACCTAGCCCCCGCCCGCCTTTGCAGCAGGCACGCCAGCCGGCACCTCGGACACACCGCCCGGCTGGGCAAAGCTCCTACCTTGGAGGCAGCCACCAGCTGGGCGGTGCTAGCCGCGATCTCGTGGGAACACACCATCAGCTCCTCAAACTTGCCTTGTCCCTGCACCACCAGGTCAGCAGCGTCCCTGCGAAGGCAGCAGAGGGAGAGGCTGGGACCCCAACGGGCAGGGAATAGCAACCCCCCTCCCCGGCTCTCTGCAGACTAGACAAGGGAATGCCACTGTGGCCCTCAGCTCGCCAGCCGAGAGCCAGGTCTGACTCCTGCTCTCGAACGCGCTTCACTGGGCACGACGCATGAACCCTGGGGAAGGACCCAGCACCGAGCCTCCTAGTGACCTCACGTGCTGTGCCCGACGCAGCCCTGGCGTCTTGCCCACTCTCAGCGCGCAGCACCACGCAGGCACTCACACCATGACGGTCGCTCCCCAGCCTACAGCTTTGGACGCGGAGATCAGGCCCTCTGTCCAGCGGGAATTCCTGGCGTAGAACTCCTTGGGGGACGCCGCGCCCTGTGGGTCAGAGCAAGGCCCAAGGGTCAGGCCCAGGAGGCTGGAGAGCGGCGCCTGCCCCTGGCCCGGACGGAGCTGGGAGAAGCAGCGTGGGCATGGAGGAGGAGGAAGCAGCTCGCAGCAGCCAGCGAGGAGCGTGTGGGAGATACCGAGCCAGAACCCAGGCAGGGTTTATGTCCCGGCACACGGACCCCTCCAGCCTGAGCGGGGAGGAGTGAAGAGGCTCCCAGACAGCAGCTCTTCCATGGCAGAGCTGCTGGCTCTCTCACCAGCCCACCCTTGCCTACAGCTCTCTCCCCCTCTCTGCCTCTCCCATCCCTCCTCTTCCGACCCCTTCTCACTTCTCTGGGAGGGCTCTGCCACGGCCGCCTGCCCCACAGGGCCCAGGCCTGAGCCCCCGCTGCCACTCAGAACACTCGCCCCAAGGAATGTCCCAGGCCAGCTAAGCAAGGCTCCCCCACCCCTCGGTGAGCAGAGCCTATGTCCAAAGCCAGAGTTGCTAGGAGAGCGGCCCCACCCAGCTCAGGGCAGGGACAGGTGCTGACGGGACAGCAGAGGTCTCAGCCTAGCTCTTCGGGAACCTGATCCCCACCAAAGCGCCTCTGGGTTCACAGCTTCCATGAAGAGCCAGGCTCCTGACTGGTGCTTCCCTCTGCCAGGAGCTACAGGGCTGTGGCACCCACATGCCCAGCTCGAGGACCCCCCTCTGTGGCAGCCTGAATTAACAGTGGCCCCCGGGAGACTTTCCTCTGGCCCAGCTGCCAGGGAGCCGCCCGCTAAGGCCAGCGCGAGGGAGCTCCGCTTACCCTGCCGCCCTCCACAATCTCCCTCTGGAGGTCCTTAGAAGCCAGGACTAGCACCTGGATAGCCTGCATCAGGTCCGTGCAGGAGCCCAGAATCCTGCAGGGACAAAGGCCGGGAACAGGCTGAAGAACATTTTGCTAAGTTAGATGCAATCGAGTCACCAGGGCCTGCTGAAACTCATTTAGAGCCCTGGAGGGAGCAGCTGACGCTAGTGGAAGCCATCAGGGATGATCTCGGAGAATGCCGGGAGGAGAGGTCCGAGGACTGCGGGGGGCAATTCTGGTAGCTAGCTTTAACCAGGACCTGGGCATTACAGACACTGGAACGTCTGATGACACAGTCAGTTTGTAAGCGCCTGGAGGATACCGGGGTTATAAGGAGCAGTCAGCTTAATCCCGCCAGCCCAACCGAATGTCCTTTCCTGACAGGGTCGCTGGCCTAGCAGGTATGGGGGAAGCAGTAGATGGGATACATCTCAATTTTAGTCAGGCTTTTAATGCAGACCCACAGGACAATCTCCTAAGCAAACCACACCAATGTGGTTGGGATGAAATTCCGAGGAGGGGGAGGCTGACAGACAGCACTCCAAGGCTACCTCTCAATGGTTCACAGTCTAGGTGGGAGGGCATATCTGGTGGGATACCCCAGGGCCAGTCCTGGCTCTGGTTGACTTGCATAGTGGAGGGGAGGGCATGCTTCTAAAACCCGCAGTGACACCAGGCTGGGAGGGGTTGCAAGCACCTTTGACAACAGGATGGGAATTCCAAACAACACTCAGACCTGGTCTGAAATCAACACAAAGGCATTTTATTCGACAAGTGCAGGGAAAATCAAGTGCTCAACGGCCCCCTGAGGGCAGCAGTGTCTGCAGAAAGCACCTGGTGTCCATGGCTCATAGTACAACTATGAGGTAACGTGACAGCGGTGAGCAAGGCCAAGCTCGCTCTGGGGGAGCAGGAGCGCTGTGTGCAAGCCAGGCACTGTGGAGCAAAGCCCAGTCCTCCCCACACCTTAGTGGAGATCAAAGGGTTGCAGCACTGACCGAGAGATTAAAACCAGAGGGCATGTTTAGTCTGGAGAAGACCACAGCCGGGGGCAGGAACCTGATACAATCTGCAAAGCCATTAAGCGCTGCTACAAAGGAGCAACAGGCTTGGCTGGCAGGCAGGAGATTGGGGGCTGACATTAGGGAACTCGTAGCTGGGGGCAGGCTTCCAAGAGAGGCAGTCTGTGGCTGGAGGGTTGCAGGACAGATGTTGGAGATGCGTCACCGCGCAGGGGCTGGACTAGAGGCCCCTCCCACCTGGCAGCTCTCCCATTCCCTTCAGACTGCCCTCCAGTACCCAGGACTCCCCTGCTGGGGATGGCGTTCCCAGGGGAAGAGCGTGGCTTGGTCCTCACCTCTCATTGACCTCCAGCTTGGCGCCAGTGTCCCCAGCCCGCGCCTTGCTGAGCATGTCCTGTTCAGAGAGAGTCACGCTGAGAAACGCTCCCCTCACTCCACACAGGGGCCAGCTCCAGGCGCTGGCACTGAGCCCAGGGCAAGGGCCCGCTCCCCACTGCCCTCGTGCTTTCCTGGGCTGCTGCACAGGGTGGCACCATGCCATGCAGCTGACAGAGCACGAGAGGGCTGGAGATGGGAGACATGGCTCTGATTCTGCCAGTGCAGCTTAGCCGGTGGGGCCTCCGCGGGCTGGGCCCACCAGGTTCCAGCCGCTAACACCACCTGGCTACAAACCACCAAGGCCGAGGGCTACCGGGCAGCTGCCCTTCCCACCTGGCTGCTCGCTGCCCTCCTGCCTGTCTCCCACAGGTTCACCCCGGGGGGCTCCTTATGGGGCAGCGTCCAGTAGCTCAGTGGGCGCCCCCAGCGGTGCTGATCCCCTCGGGTCAGGGCGGAGCTGGGGCCCACTGCTCGCTCCCTTGGGGAGTAGAACAGGGGCAGCTCTAAGGCCCACTTAGGTCTTTCCGAACTCAGCCTGGCCAGCCAATGGGAACATGTGGCGCGGGGAGCAGGGAGCCAATCAGAACGCCGTCTGCTTCCCAGGCTGCTGCCTACCTCTGTATTTGCACGGCCGTTGTTGTGCCAGGGCTGCTGGTCCATGGCCCCATGGGCAGGGGTTCCTGGGGGTCCCCCAGCCCCTCTCCTATCTCACCTCTATCCTGGCAGCTGCTGTCTCGATAGCTGCTGATGTCGCTGCCATCTCCTTGTCCACCAGGTCGCCCAGCTCATCCTGCTCAACGTCCAGGCCTTTGGGCCGCAGCTCCTGGGAGGAGAGCACAGGCGAGTGAGCAGCCACGCAGGAAGGGGTGGTGCAGGGCTGAAAGGCACACACCACAGGCCCCAGCAGCCGGGCAGCCCCGCGTCCAAGGGGTGCAGGCAGGGGCAGACCCCAGCAATTCTCTTGGACTGGCTCTCGTGGGGAGCTGCCCAGCCCCCAGGCTCTGCCTCTCTCATGCCCTTGCCCCCACCCCACTAGCCTGCCCTCTCCCCACTCTGGGGCGGGCTCCTATGCCCTGCCCCAGGCTGCCCTGGCTTGGGATCTGACTCCAGCTCCTTCCAGCCCAGGCCTCTCACCTCCCCGATGGTGCTGATTCTGCTCAGGCAGTTTCTCACGGCGGTGCAGTCGGCGCGTGCCAGGGAGGCCTCGTCTTTCAGGGCCCCGAGGTAGCGCAGGGCCTCGCTCCCACACTGCTTACAGGTCTCCGAGAGCACTGAAACCAGTCCACAAAGGCAAGAGCCGGCTGAGGACGCCAGGTGCGCCCAGCGGGACCCGCCCAGCCCCCTCGCCACGGCGGGGATACTTACAGTCAGCGGGATCCATAGGCGCCATGTGGGCGGTGGCGCTGCCCTGCAGGATGGTGTCGCTGATCAGGTGGGCAAACAGGGCCACACATGGCAGCAAGCTGCTGACATCTGGGGCAAGGGAGACAGAAGGGGAATGGCCCTGCTAAGCCCTCAGCCAGCTCAGCCACTCAGCCTGCCCCTCGCTGCCCTCTGAGCCCCAGGAGAACAAGAGCCTTGCGCGAGGGAGTCAGGCTCACTGGCTGGAGCGCAGCGCTCCCCTTCCCAGAATGCCGTGCAGGTGGCACGTTGGGAACAGCCGTTGGACCTGGTTCCCCAGCCCCTGCGAGCAGCTGCCGCTCTGGGGCGCCCAGGGCGTGACGGGGGACCACGAGGGCTCATGTTGGCTGGGCCTCTTGGGAAGGGCCCCGTGCTTCATGCAGCAGGCTGAGGGCCGGGGCGCTCACGCAGCTGGCTGCACGCTCGGAGGCTGGACACGGCCGGAAGGGAGGGAGCCCCACCATTCGCTCTGCCCCTCGTCCCAGCGCCCCGCGGGCCCGGCCAGCTCTCACCTGCGCGGTTGGAAAGGTACGTGCCGTGCGCGCCCTGCAGCCGCTCGATGCAGTCGGAGGCAGCCAGCGCTCTGCACAGGAGATAATCTGCATGCACAAGAGAGCCCCGCAAGGAACTGAGCCGTCTGGGTAGCGTCTGGGCTCTCCGACTCACCGCGCCCACGGGGGCGCTGCCAACGCTGGCACCAGGGCCCTGCACGGAGCCCGCTCCAGGCTTACGACAGGCCCCCGACGGAGCAGCAGGGGAGTGCTGGCCAGAGCGGCCGGGCGCCGCCTTGCACAAGGAAACCCCTCCAAGCCACGGCAGAGGGTGGCAGCCCCACAGGGCCAGCTGGTGCCCGCTGGCTGCATTTTCTCCTGCCGCACTCAGTGTGGCGGGGGCCGGCCGGGAACAGGGCTCAGTGCACCTGGCGCCTTCCCACATGCTCCCCAGAAGTGCTACCAGGAGCCCCGGGGAGAGGCCACCTCTGGCAGAGAACCCCCGTGTGCCTATGGGGGCTCCCCAACCTTTCCTTCAGGCTGGGGCAGAACAGGAACAAAGGGCCTGGGAGCCCCCAACACACCCCTACTCCTGGCCTCCCATCTGCTGCACAGCCAAACCCACACTGTGCCCAGAGCCCCTCCTCCGGGACACCCTCCAGCGCCAGCCACAGAGACCTGCTGAGACACCCGGAGCTCCTGGCTCTGGGCACTGGGCTGGCTCAGCTGGCCGGCAGGTCCTGAGGCTCTCGCCTCAGCCGCTGCCAGGCAAGGCAAGGAGCCAGCCAGGTTCAGTGACTGATATCCAAGCCAGCGCCCCCTCGCCCTGGGCTGGCCCGCCCCCAGCGCCCCCTCGCCCTGGGCTGGCCCACCCCCAGTGCCCCCTCGCCCTGGGCTGGCCCACCCCCAGAGCCCCCTCGCCCTGGGCTGGCCCGCCCGAAACCAAGGGCTCGCGTGGGAGGCGCCGGGGAGCTTTCCCACCCTGAGTGGGCAGCCCTGCTCAGTGCGGCTGGGTACACCTCTTGCAGAGGGAGGAGCCGGCCCAGCCCTGAGGCGGGTACCTGCAGAGCTGGTGCAGCTGATATGGGTAGGGTCTTCGAGGCGGTTCAAGGAGTCCTGCACCATCTGCTCTGCCTCCCACACAGTGCACTGCAGCAAGGCAAACTGCTCGTCCAGCAGCCGCTGCTGGAGGGCCTGCTCCCGGCTCTCCTGCGAGACACACACACAGAGAGGTCAGGGCCTCCCCAAGGCCCAGCCAGGCCCTGTTGGCACCCTGGAGGCTCCGGGCAAGGACAAAGGCCACAGAGGCCAGAGCCACGTGACTGAAAGAGTAAGGGCCGTCTCTGGCGGGGTACAGCAGGAGGCAAGGGGCTGCTCTGCAGGAAGAGCAATTTGGGAGCTACCAGGCCATGCCCCTTCTGACCCGAGGGGCCAAGCCAGGAGACCAAGGGTACTGCCTGATGGGATGGGGCAAGGTTTACAGCCGCGCACGCAGGCCGGCCATGCACTGGGGAAGTCAGGTGGCCTGGGGCTTGGCAATGCTGCCGTCCACTGGCAGGCCGGAGCACCTTCTCTCCCAGCTGGGTCTGGAGTGTCTCCAGCCTCTGACTGCTGCTCTCCCTCTCGCTGTCCCGAGCGGCCTTCAGGTGCTGCAGCTCGGCCTGCAAGGCTGCCAGGGCCGTCACCAAGCTGTCCCGCTCCTGCTCCAGGCCGGCTGTCCTGCTGCTGCACTCTGCTTCCGACTGCAGGGCCAAGGGACAGAGGGGGAACAGGGAGAGAAAAGGTGAGGACGGGCCAATGCAGCAACACAGAGGTGGGTAGGGGGAGGCCGGAGTAGCCTCAAGTCCACAGGGAGCTGGGGCCCCGCAGACAGGGGATGCTGCCACCCCACGGCGCTGCCTCTGTATCGGAGGTAGCAGCACGGGGCGGCAGGCGGGAGCCACCTGCACGGGGAGCTGATTTTTGAACTGGCTCTTCCTGCCACCTGATACAGAGGCAGCAGCGTGTGTGCCGGGGGGCTCCCTGGGAGTCGCCCCTGCCCCGGGGGAAGCCTTCAAGTGACAACTGTTTGGCTACAGGATTACTACACTACAGGCTAACATGGCTAGTCAGGACAGCGGGGCCGCAGGGACTTGCACGGCCACAAGGGTCCTGGCCCTGAATCGCAGCCTGCAGTCCTGCCAAGCTTCTGCACCCCCAGCGGGGCAGGCCTTGGCCAGGGAGCAGAGCCATCTCGCCACGCCTGCCAAGCACCGAGCAGCCAAGGAGGCTATTTAAGCCCCCTTGGATCTGGGCTCTTCTCTTGGTGTCTCGTCATGAGGAAGATCAGCTAGAAGCAGTACACTTTCCTTCTGGGCGGCCATAGCGCTCCCCCTCACACTCTGCTCTTCGAGAGGCTGTGTCCAGCCCTGGCGGCTCACAGGGATCCTACCGCTGCAGTCTCATCCTGCGATTCCTGTGTGGCCAGAGACAGCCCGGCACTCGTGAGCACAACGCGCGATGGCTTCTAAGAGCTCTGGCGGGGGCGAGCAACTGGCCAAGCTGTTCCTACCCCACGAGAACACACTGAAAACCAGCATGCTGGCAAGCCCAACGGGGTGGCTTTAGGGTGCCCTCCCTTGTGTGTGTCTCAGCAAGGAGTGCAGCCTTCCTCTGCCCTGGTGTCAGGCAGGTGCCAGGTGCCCATTCGAGCAGTGCCCCAGGACTGGCGACCGCCCATCCAGAACAGGGCTGCCTGCACCAGGCTCTGCGCTAGCTGGACACACCAGCCAGTTGTGTATTCGGGGCCGGGGGAGCGCAGAGAAGTGGGCTGGGGCCAAGGCTGCGGCTGTTGGAAGCGATCCCGCCGAGGGATGCACACTCACCTGCAGACTGGACTGCACAGTGATCTGGAGGGCCTGCAGCTCCTGCTTGCTGGCTGTGAGCTCTCTCTTCAAGGTTTCCAAGACCTCTGCCTGTTCCTGAGTCTGCAGACAGCACAGAAGTCAGCCGAGCGCGCACGTCACAGGGCGGCTCGCCCTGCCCGGGATCTGATTCCAGCGCTCATCTGCAGGCCTCTCCCTCTCGCTCCTCGCGGCACTGAGCTGCAGACCTGTCTACCACCTGGACTCCCTCGTGCCGGGCTCTCCCCCAGCCAGCGCCCCCGCTGACAGTCCCACGCTCTGAGCCTGCCCTCTGCACACTCGGACTCACCTTCCTCTGGGCCTGCTCGCTCACGCGCTGGAAGGAGTCCTCTAACTCTTTCTTCTCCCGCTCCACGTCGCCTTGGGCCTGTCTCGCTACCGTTACCTGCTTGGTGACCTCGGCATTCTGGGGAACAGCAGCAAGAACTCATCAGGCGCGTCTGCGCCCGCTCTCACCCACCACTCGCTGGACAGGGCCAATGCCTCACCTCTGCCCCATCCTGCTCTCAGAGCAAAACCTGGTCCCCAGATGTGGTGTACGGGGGCTCTTCACCCACTAGCCTCCAGAACGGCAACAGAACTGCCTCTGCCCAGGGCACGATGGGCCAGGGGGCTACGGGGCAGAACCTGACCACTCGTGGGCTCGAGGCCTGGCACGAAGCCAGCCGGCGGCCTGGCAAGGAGAGGACCTACCTTGCGCAGCAGGTCAGCGTGGTTCTGCACCAGCTCGCTGTACTTCTCCTTCAGTTTGGTGTAGCGCTGCTCGTTAGCCTGCGCCCTCCCTGCAACACACACACCTGGGTGAGCGACTGCCACCGACGTCTCCCTTGGCCAATGAGCCAGCCCACGCCCACCGGCCGGCACACATGACTCCTTTAGCCCCCCTGGAGCTCCACCCCCCCTCCCCCCCGCTGGAGAGGCTGGGCTGGGGCTGCGGGGGCTCTCCTCACTCTCGATCTCCGTCAGGCTCCTCTGTGCTTTCTCGGTGTCCTCCCGCTGCTTCTTCAGCTCCTCCAGCTCGGTGCGCAGGAAATCGCTCTCGTCCAGGGCCTGCTGCTTGAGGTGCAGCTGCTCTGCCAGCTCTGCCTCCCGCTCGCTGATCCGCCCTCTCAGCTGCACCCCGAGGCGATGGCTCTGCAGGGCGTAAGGGCGAGAGGTGGGCTAAACCCCCGTTAGCCCCGGGCACAGACCTGGGCCAGCCAGCTGGAGTGCCCAAGGCCCGGCATGCCTAACAAACCCGTGAATAAAAGCACCAGGCAGCCAGCAGGCAGGGAGTTAGAAAGAGCGGCCAGCACTGCCCAAGCAGCTGTCACATGGCTGCAGGAGTGTCCCAGGGCCAAGGGGCAACCCCCAAGCTGGCAGAACAGAAACAGTCTCCTGGAAAGGTGGCATCTCTGGAGCTCAGCGCTCCCTGGAGCTGTGCTTGGCCCCTGCTCGCCCGACTCAGCAGCAGGAGCTGCACCATGGCCTGCGGGTTTCCCGGCCAATGTGCCAGCTGATGGGTCTGACTCTGCCCTGAGCCAGGGATCACAGCAGTGCCCTGCTGCAGAGCACACACCAACACGGGCTGGACAGTCACCTCTGCCTTGAAGTTCTCCAGCTCCTCTTTCAGTGCGCTGATCTCCCGGTAGAGCTGCTCAATCAGCCGGTCCCTGCCAAGGAAGTCACAAGTGGCTGCCTCCGTGCTGTGCCCCTACCACCCGCAGAGCGGGGTGGGCGATCAGATTATTAATGAGGAGTCCTGAGGCACCTTAAAGACTCTTCATGTTTTAACCAATATAGACTGCCAGGGCTACCCCTCGGAGGCAGAAAATACTCTAAGGCCAATCCATCGACCCGGGATCCTGTGCACAGCACCTGCCACCCTGCCTCAAAGGCTGCTGTGGAAGAAGAGGGAGTTTGGGGCCGAGCAAGGCTCAGGAGCCAGGACCATTCTCTCGTCGAGAGAGAAGGAACAGGCCTGTTCACCTCGGACAGACACGGTTAAGAGGTTTGGGTTTTTCCAAGGGAGGTGCAGACCCCTTTGGGAATGTTAGACTGTGTGTCCAGACCCCCAGGGATCTTCTATTCCCTCAGTCTCATCTGACAAGAGCACGGAGACATTCAGTGGACCTGAAAGGCGGCCAGTTCAAAACTGTGCACAGGAAATACACTGTCCTGCAGTGCCCAGTTACCTGGGGAACTCATTGCCATAAGATGGAACTGAAGGCAAGAGCTGAACAGGCTGGACAACAGGCCTAGACCATGACATGAATGCAGAGAAAAGCTGTCACCGTAGAGCTCTGAACAAGAACCGGGGCTCTGGGAAGGATCTGCGCCCTACTGCAGCTCTGATCCTGGGGTCAGGCAGGGAAGTGGCCGAGGTGCAGAGTACAGAGCCCCTGAGCCAGCACTCACTTGTCATCCTTGTTCATCCCGTTCTGACTGTTGAAGTTGAAAGGATCGTTACTGAACGAACTGCCAAAGATGTCATCAAACTTATTGTCAAACAAGCTCTGGAGGGAGACACAAACAGGGATCCCTGGAGTCACCCTGTCCTGCGCCCAGCCAGAAACACTGCACAAGGAGCCTTCCCCATGACACCAGGACCCCACTGCTGAGCAGGGATGGCAGCAGCCCCTAGCCTCTCTGCCGGGCAGCTCTGCTTGCTTTATTCAACAACAGGGCTCCTGAAGGGGGTTCCAAAGAGGATGGAGAGAGGCTGTTCTCAGTGGTGGCAGAACAAGGAGCAATGGGCTCAAATTACAGTGGGGGAGGTCTAGGTTGGACATTAGGAAAAACTATTTCCCTAGGAGGGTGGGGAAGCACTGGGCTGGGTTCCCTAGAGAGGGGTAGAATCTCAATCCCTAGAGGTGTTTAAGTCTCGGCTTGACAAAGCCCTGGCCGGGTTGATTTAATTGGGATTGGTCCTGCCTTGGCAGGGGGCTGGACTTGATGACTCCTGAGGTCTCTTCCAGCTCTATGGTTCTATGCAGCTCGTCTGATCCAACCGGACGCTGACTGGGACAGGCAGACAGACAAATGCAGTGGCCAGAAGCTGCCACCAAAGTGCAGCCACCTCTGGGCTGGTGTATCTGGACCAGCAAGCAGAGCAGCTACTTCCGAGGCAGCGGAGAGAGTTAGCTGCCAATTCCAGCAGACCCCTCCAGCTCCCACGGGTGTTAGTGGCACTACAGGAGCTCCCTGTGCTCTTCAGCGCTTTGTGCTTGTTCCACGCGAAATTGCCCTTGGGGCAAGGTGGGGTTAAAATGCTAGCGCATCAGCCTGGCCGTGCGCTGTGCTGGCGCCTGTACTCCAACCCCAGGACTGCACGAGGGTGAGAATGGTACTGCCTGCATCTCCAGCCCCCTTCCCGGGTGCTAACAGGAGAGGCAGGAACCGGGCTGGTGGCGCCATGGGGCTCTAGGATAGGAGGGGAAACACAGCCACATACAATCCAGCCATTGGCCCGTGGCCAGTGCACTAGGTGGAAGGCCATGGGAATGGCTCCATGGCCGCCGGCTTCAGGTCTGCTTAGCCAGACAGCCCTCTGAGCAGCACGGCCCCCAAGGGGCCGACTCGGACTAGCCATGGAACGAGCGGCGCGGACGCCTGCTGCTCCAGGCAGCCCATGCAAGGCAGTGGCCCCAGGCCTTGCGCACGTGAGGCGACCTGAGGAGAGCAGGGCCTGGCGACACAGCCCGAGCTGAGCAGGCAAACGTCTCTTCCCCGCTGGCAGTGGGACAGGCTCACCTGCTGTGACGCTGGATCCATGTCCACTAGGTCGGCGGTGGGCTCACTGTCAGGGGACGAGGCCTCGGCTGGGATGACCACTACGGGGCTGATGTGCTCCGACAGAGCGGAGGCCCGCAGAAAGTTGGGAGGGTTCTGGGAGGAAGGGAGAAGCGATGGCAGGATGGTGAGAAAAGTGGTTCTGTGGGACACAACAGGCCCAAATCTGCCCTCCCCACCAGCCCAGGCAGCTCCCGGGGGGGCGGGTCGTAACAGTGCGACGAGGTAGCACTTTGCCTCCTTTTCTACCACAAAGGGTGGCCGAGTTCGTGGACAGCTTTGTGCCACCCCACACGTTGGGCAACACATTTATTCATTGCCAACAAGCGCTCCCCCCTGCCCCCTGTAAGTGCAGACGCAGCTTCCTGGCTGCAGGTACCAAGCCTGCAATCCTGGCCTTTAACTCACTCGCCCAGAGACTGCAGTGGAGTAGAACCCCAGGAGTCCTGACTCCCAGGGCCCTGTTCTAACCACTAGACCTCACACCCTAGTCCCACCAGTGGTCACTGCAAACCCAAGGGCAGGAGAGGAGCCATTCACGTCTCACCTCCGGGAGCTGGGGGATCTGAATCAGTCGTTTAAAGTACTGCAGGTTGCTGGAGCGGTAGAATAAATCTTTCAGCCTGGAAGGAAAAGGGACGTTAGGGAGAGGCCCTGCTGTCTGTGGCAGACTCAGGCAGCCACAGGGTGCGGACGGCTTCTCTGTCACACTCATTTAAACAGCCACAGCCACGTCCCACACCGAGAGGCAAAGGCCACCCTTGGCCTCAGTCCCATGGACATCAATTCCTGGCAGGAGCCCTAGGGAGAGAGCCACCAGCTCTGCTCCTTGGGGCATCGGCCTCAAGCCATGTGGCAAACACACTGATAAAAGGTGAATCCAGGAGGGCAGCTGAAACTCAGGGGATACCTCGCGAGTGTCATCAACACATCTTACGCTGTCACCCAAAACAAGGAAACAAAACTCACCAGCAGGTGTCCACACTGGGGGCACAATCATGGACACTGTGAGCAATGCATTGTGGGTAGGTATCCCATGGCGCACTGCTGTGGGAAGGCAGAGCTGATCTCTGTGTACCTTGGGATTCCCTTCGAGTTCTCCCTCAGCCTCCTCGGCTGCTGGGAGCAGCATCACGGCCCCCCCCGGTGAGCAGTGTCAGAGCAGCGCAGTGTCTGCTCCCCTCGCCCTGCAGCAGCCTGCCTGCCGCTGGGTTCCTGGCAGGGCAGAACAGGAGCATCCCTCTTTTCCCCACACGGAGCAGCTCGCTCAGCTGTCAGACACTTCCCGGAGCACTGAAAGGGGAGGGGTGCCAGCCTGCCAGTCAGCAGAGCTCACAGAGCACTGAGCAGCGCCAGCAGGACAGGCCTGGTGGGACACTGGTGGAAGCCAGTTCCGTCAGCAACACAAACAGCAGAGTCCACACTGGCTCTTTGTCGCCAGTAAAGGGAGGGGAACAGACAAAAAGTCTTTCCTGAGGGTGGAAGTTTTGTTGCCGGTGAGAGCATTCACACTGCAATGCAACTTCTGTTGGGGAAAACTTGGACTTTCTTCTTCCCCCCTCCCTTTACGGTCCACAAAGAGCCAGCGCAGATTCTGTTGTCTGTTTGTTGAGCACCTAGATATAAGGCTGTGTCGTACCACCGGGCTACGGCCAAGCCCCTGCTGTGAAACCCTTGTTATCTTAGCACCTTGATGGGAAGTGGCTTGACTCCCAGGAACGTGTTTTTTTGGGGGGGGAGATGGGTCGGACTGCACCTCCCCATTTTCACCACCGAGGGGCACAGCCAAACTGCCCTTCGAATAGCTTTGGCAGGCACCTCCCGGGATGCGCCATCCAGGCCTGAAAGCCTGCTTGGCTTCAATCCAGCAATGTTGAGTCAAGCCAACGGGCCGTGCCAATAGCGCAAGGGCCGTGAAGAGGCCAGCCCGGCTCCAGGGGAACAGTCGTGACCCGGGAGCCCAGAAATCAGGACATTGTTCATTTCTCAACTATTTCAACCCAAGAGGCACCGGCAGACTCAGCCTGAGTCCTGAGCTGCCCAGAGCAGCCATGAGCCCAGGTCAGCAGGCCAGGGCAGCGCCAGAGCTGGCAGACGGGGCACTCAGGGCACTTACTTTCTGAACTGCTCCAGGAAGCGGTCCCTGTGGCCCTGCAGCGTGTCGGCGGGGAGGCCTGAGGGAGACACACAATGATGCCGGGCGGGGAAAGCTCTGCTGCCAGCGAGCACTCGCCAGGATCGCGCTCGCTTCCACACGCCAGAGCGACAGGGCTCCATGGCAGGGCAGCCGGGCTCAGCAGAGTCTATCCCCGGAGCCCCCTTGCTACTTTTAGGGCCTGCCCCACTTCTGACTTTTTGGTAGGGGCATGGGAGGTGGGTCTTGGCCCCTTACTTCTCCCTGCGTGGCCCCCAGCAGGGCCAGAAGCTGCAGAGGGCAGTGGCAGCAGTCCCCACGGCTGGCTTGTGGCGGAAGCCAGGGCACAAGGAGGGGCTGACCTATGTAGGGAAAGGGGAAGGGAGGGTGTCCCATCACCACAGCAGGTCCAGCTGCCTGGCTCAGCTCTTCATTGGCATAACCCAGGCTCCCCTGTCTCACTCTGGAGAAGCCCCCCTCATCCCAGAGGGAAGCAATAGGGGTGTGGGGGAGGTGGGGCAGAAGGGTAATGGGCAGAAGGCAGGGAGCTGTCAGGGGCACAGAGGTGGGGCAGGGGGTTGTGGGCAGAAGGCAGGGGGCTGTCAGGGGCACAGAGGTGGGGCAAGGGACTACAGGCAGGAGGCAGTGGGTTGTCAGGGACTCAGAGGAGGTGGGGCAGGAGGCAGGGGACTGTCAGGGACTCAGAGGAGGTGGGGCAGGAGGCAGTGGGTTGTCAGGGGCACAGAGATGGGGCAAGGGACTACAGGCAGGAGGCAGGGGACTGTCAGGGACTCAGAGGAGGTGGGGCAGGAGGCAGTGGGCTGTCAGGGACTCAGAGGAGGTGGGGCAGGAGGCAGTGGGCTGTCAGGGGCACAGAGGACACACCCGCAGTGAAAAGGCAGCTTCTGGACACTCCCGGCATGGGGCGGCTTGCAGGTACTTACAGGAATGCAGCTTGAAGAGGAGTTTAACAGTGTAGTCATACAGGTGGCTGCAGTCCAGGATCACTGGTATCAGTGGGGCCAAGCGGCACTGGCCAGCAGCAGTGACCGACACGGAGCGAGACATGTCCAGGGAGCTGAACACTAGCAGGGAGAGTGCGCACTCAGGGTCTGTCCCAAGAAACTCACGGACGATCTTGCTCTGACACACACGCACTCTCATTCAGCACAGCTGCCCCCCTCACCACAGAAATGTTCAGACTGTCTCGGGGGCTTGTACCTTTCCTCCCCTCCATGTCAGTCTAAGGCTCTCCAGCCTCATTTCACAGAAATTATGGGACAAACCAAATGCCATCTGTTTGAAGCCAAATGTAGGGAAACTGACAGAGAACTGTTAGCTAAGGCTTTGCTACAGAAATGCTTGCTCAGGGGCCCTACGTGAAACAGTCCTGTGCTGTGAGCCATGGTACCCAGATGACAGATCTCAAAGATGTCTACGGATAAAGGACTGTGACGGGGAGGACTGGGCCCCAAAGACCCCTGCTGGAGGCCTTTGGCCTTGCGGCAGCCCATGCTAGAAAGGTAATGAAGAAGTCCTCCAAGCAGCCTAGAGTGGCAGCAGTGGAAGCAGCCAATCAGGGGACAGGAAGGCCTATAAAAACAGGGCAGTGCCAATGCTCCTGTGGTTGAATGAGCTAGCCCTGGAACGGCTCAGGCTTGGTCTGAGCCCTGAAGGGAACTGGTTCCGAATGAGCAGTGCTCTGAACAGGTCACCTTATTAGCACCATCTGCCAATACGCCCACCAACCGGACCGGCTGCACTGAGCGCTGACACCACAGGAGTGGGTCTGGCTCTGCTCCTTGCAGCAGCACCAACTGGCCTTGCTATGAGACAGGGACAGAGTCAATACTGCAGACAAAGTTTTGCAGAACTCCCTCGGACACTTCTCAGCTGCTCTGTGCTCAGGCGACCAGAGCAGCTTTGCTTTAAGGTGAGCTACAAGGGAAAACCAAAGGCCCAGATCCTCAAAGGGAGGTCAGTGCCTAACTCCCACTGGCTTCAGCTGCAGTTTGGAGCCTAAGTCCCTGTGAGGATCAGGGCCAAAAGCACTGATGCAAGGTCCTTCTCTGGTCCGCCTGAGGGGCAAGGGGTCAGGAAGGGATTTAACTTCGATGAAGAAATGGTTGGACTCGGCTGGGTTTCACTTCAGAGCCGTGGTGTCCAGGGCGCTAGCCACGTGGCTATTTGG
The DNA here is from genome assembly GCF_052426305.1 of Pelodiscus sinensis. Taxonomy (NCBI): domain Eukaryota; kingdom Metazoa; phylum Chordata; order Testudines; family Trionychidae; genus Pelodiscus; species Pelodiscus sinensis. The sequence continues at coordinate 9,898,141 of NC_143072.1, read as the reverse complement.
CTGGCTGAGTGTGGCTTGTTCGCTATAGTGGCCACCTCGTCTTTAGAACCCTCAGGTAGTATCAAGCCTCCAAGGAGTCTCCAGGCACAATTCTACCATCGCCAGTTTCAGAGGGACTAGCTGGGGCCGCTGGACTTGGCATCCTAGACACAGGCCTGCTGTGGCAAATCACACCAACAGCCCTCTGAATGGCCAGCCCCTTGTTCCAGTGTTTGGACCCTGCCCCGGGGATGAATTTCCCCTTCCATTTCAGCAAGGACCCCGAGAGCGCGAGGCTCAGTGCCACTTGCCACAGGTATCCCAGGCAGCATCTCCTCAGCAGAATAAAGTCAGGAGGCCAGACCAAAGGACAGCTCCTCTCTTTTCATCAGGAGCGCCGATCCCTTCCCCTCCGGTAGAGCATTAGTCACCCTCCCGTGCAGAGAGGCAAAGCGCTGCACACTCTAGGTGGCAAGGGACTGAGGAGGGAGGAACCGCGCCCTGGCTTGCGTGAGCAGGCTGCTCTGGTTCAGAGATGCACTGGGCCTGCTAACATGAGGAGGTTCCAGCAGTATCGCAGAGTGAGCAGACGCTGCAGAGAGACATTAGGCCAAATCCTGGGTCCATGGAAATCCTAGAAAAACTCTCACAGACTTATGGGACCAGGGCCACAGCATCTCTCTCCCATGTCTGTCTCCTCCAGCCCTGAGCCACTGAAGGGCTGGTTTCTTTAGTCTGGTAGGAGGAGAAAAGCATCCCCACCTCTGGCATGTCCTGCCTGCCACTGTCCCCTCTCCCTTATCCCCCTCCCCAGAGCTGGCCTGTGTGCTGCAGCCAGCAGGGACATGGTGCCACCACGACAGGGCACCCCCATGCTGCTCGAGGCAGCCTGCTCCAGGGTGGGCAGGGCCATGTTCCCCAGTGCGTTTGCCTTAATTCAGTTCACATTTGAACTCTCTTGTCTGTGCCAATGGCTGTGCCTTAAGACCTGGAATAACTCCCCTAGGTTGTGTACAGGCTCCCAGTCGGCAGGGAGCACTAGGAGAGGTCTACTCCTTCCCCAGAGGATGAATATGCTGCTTCCGGCAGCAGCCTCTGCCTGTACCCCTCGGGCTTTCCTTGTGCCACTGCTGAAGTCTGTCCCTCCCTACCCCAGCATGAGCCTCTGCCTGCGAGCACCCGGCCTGCCCTGTGGCCGTGCAGAGCACTCCCATGAGCTCACCAGCCAGGGTAAGCTCGTCAGGGTGCAGCCGTTCCACCCTGGCTAAGCTAGAGCAGAAAGCCAGGGCCCATGCTGGGAAAGGGAGGGACAGACTTCAGCAGCGGCACAAGGAAAGCCCTAGGAGAGCGAGCAGTACTGCTTAGCGCAGCCCCGACCTGAGCGAGGGCGTGTCCCTTCTGTCTTGCCAGCTGCTGGGGGAGCAGCACATGCATGCTGCTAAACCTGCTCAGGCTGCTAGCTCCAGGGTCCTACACCAGCCTCTGAGGGGCGCTCACACCTGCCAAGCCACCAGCCTCAAGGGAGGGCTCCTGTATAAACCCTCACGATGCATGTCCTCCAAACAGCTGCCTGGGGAGACGGAGAAGAGACAGGAGGACCCTGGTATCAGCCCCCATGCTGAGCATCAGACCTGCCCCCAGCGACCGCCAGAGGCCTCACGTGGCACAAAGGGCAGCTGCTGTGCTCTGGCTCAGAGGGGGCTGCCCGCCCATGGTGGGCGGAATCACAATACACTGGGGTCCAAGGAGCGCGGAGCCCCACGTGGTGCAGACGGCATGTGTCCACACCCCAAGAACACCCTCTTGTGCCTCCTGCAGCTGTGCCTTGTGCTGTACCAGTAGAGACACGGCTGAGAGCGAGCCCTGCGTGGCCCCGAGCCCGCCCTCCTTCGCTCAGGCGGCACACAGCGCAACCACAGCCCAGGCAGCGCAAGGGTTCCCCCGGCTTGCCCACCTCCCCTCCCGTCTGCATAATGGAGTGACGGACCAGCAATTAGCAGGGAACTTGAGCAGCGATTTAAGAGTAAATCAAAAGCTAAGCTACGCTAATGAGATGTAAATGGGCAGAGCTGGTATTAGCCCTGCTTAATTCACTGAGGCTGGCAGCAGACAAACAAAGCCAACTTCATCACCAGGGGCTAGGAAGCTGCATGGAGGGGACAAGTACGGCGGCTGTCATGGGCAGCACACGGCCCTGTGAGGCACAGCAGTATCGCACTGCTCCCCCGTGCTCAGACCCCAGGGAAGGGACGGGAGGAGGGGATGTGGCTGAAGCCCTGAACTGGCAGTCAGCAGATGGAGGCTCTGCTTCCAGGGCTGCCACAGACTGGCCTGGCCAAGTCACAGATCAGCCTTGCGTATAGTGGGCTAGCGACGGGGTCCCGGTTTGCTGGCGTTCGTGAGCCTCCGTGGCCATAGCAGAGCTGTCTGAGTTCAGGTCAAGGAGACTCTGACAGGCAAACTGCTCTCATGCTCCCCAAGAGCATGAAAGGAAAAGCCTCATCCTACAGGTCTGGGTGCCCACTTGGCGTAACTCTCAGTTCCGGTTCCGGGGGCTTAGCGGGGCAGGGCGTGACTCCCGGATTGGCCTGGGGTTGCAGCATGGCACCTAGACCTGCCCCTCCAGGGATTGCTGCAATACCCAGGCTAGCCCACGAGTGCACCACAGACTGCGAGAGCCTCTGGGCCAGCGACGTGGCAGCTCGTATCCTGCTCACACACCTGGGTCAGCGCAGCACAGAATCAGGCGACCTGCTCTCGGGAGACACAGCTGCCTGCCCCTCACGGTATCCAGCACATGGGTGCACCTGACTACAGATCCAGTAACACCAGCGGGGACCCAGCCCTTCTGCACTGGGACACAACTGGATTGTATTGGCTGGACCTGCACCTGTTAGCACTGTGCGAGGGCTGCACCACGCCACCCCCTAACACATCCTTGGGGACCCTCCCTGCTAGGAACCAACTGTGTTACCTCTCCAGGAGTCTCCACACTGATCCTCTGCTTTATTCCTGCTGGAAGGCCAGCAAACACCCACACCCATGCCCTCGAGGGCACAGCTCGAGCAGGCACCACTCGGCTCCAAGGCAGCCCAACAAGCAGGACCCCAGTGCTACACAGACACTACGGCATGGAAACGGGCTGGGTTCTCGGCTCCCCTGCGACCCGTAGGAGCACATATTGCAGAGCCAGTCGGTCCATCTCCGCCATGGGGTTGGGAGGGGAAGCGGCTCTCTCTACTCCTGAAAGCCATGCACCCCAGAGCTAAAGGCAGAAGAAGCAGTTGAAGCCTGGGAGGTGAGGGAGATGGGAAGCGACCCAAGGAAGGGAGCGGGGAGGAAGTGCCGCATGCCACGGCGGGGAGGAGGTTCCTGGAGGGTTGGCACAGCCAGCTGAATGGTGGGCAGGCAGGCTGGGAGGAGCCAGACATGAAATAACTGCAGCTAATAATAACTTTGGAGAGTGCATGGAAAACAGATGAGCTCAGCCACCTCCCTTCCTGCACCTCGGCAGGGCACAGAGCGAACAGATGCTCTGAATGGGAACCCGACCCCCCTGCCGCCCCTCACGCACACGCTGGCCATCGGAGCCGCGCTCAGCAGGGCAGAAGGACGTGGCCGCTCATGGTGAGGCTACAGTTCCTGCTGCACCTCAGCAGTGCGGAGCCGGCGTGAAGCCAGTCGGCGCGAGAGCCCTACCTGTCTGGAACAGGTTCAGCTCGCACTCCAAGTAGTCAAACATTTCCACCGTCAGCTGGAAGCTAGGAAATAGGGCACACAAATGTTAGAAAGCAGAGGCCATGCTGTGGGGGATGCCTGCCCCTCCCCCAAACCTGGGAGGGAGGGGATCAGCAGCTATTTCTGGGGAATCCTGTTTTATAAGGGGTAGTCGTCAGGAGGGACGCCTGCCGCAGCCAATGGGCACACAAAGCCCCATGGTTCCCGGTAATGTGGCCGTGTCTGCAGCTCCTGCACATGGTGGGTACTTGGAACGGCACGGGGACAGCTGCCACTAAAAGGGGAGCAGCAGCCTGGAAGTGGGGAAGAGGCGCCCCCGGTTCTCGTTTCAGGCACGCAGCTCTGCCCGTGGCTCACAGCAATGCCAGGGAGAGCCCCCTGGGGTGCCAGGGGCCTGGCTGCCCTTTGCTACTCCTAGAGATACCCCCCCCCCCCCCGCCTATGTCTTCTGGGGCTGGGCTCTCTGCGATGGCAATTCACATGCTCTGGACTTACAAGTTATTGACATCGTTTTCTCCCGCCTCGTCAAGCTGCCGGTCAGACATCTGGAGATTGCCTGGGAACCGGGGGTTCTGCCAGAGGGAAGAAAGGGGGAGGGGTCAGAGCAAGCCCCACCCCTGGTACCCTAGTGCCTTCTACGCTTGATCTCATCACCATGGAGACCAAGTAGCCACCCCTGAGTAGAGGCAGAGACCTGAGACCGGAGGGGGTATGTGAAGGGTTAGCTCCCAGCCCAGACAACCTGGCAGGGGTCTCCAAATGCCCAATGGAGGGGCTTTCGTCACAGAACTGCCATAGTCCTTGTGTTTGGTGGGATGCCTGAGCTGGACCCCAGGCCCTGGGGCGGTATGTCTCTTGCCCTGCTTTGCCCAGGTGGGCAGACTCCCTCAGCGGCGGGCTAGGCTCACCGCCTGCAGCCAGCAGTCCCTCTGCGGGCTCCCACCTACGCGCCCATGGGCAGGAAAATGCCACTGCGATCTCCCCTTCAGGTCACACGATGGGCTTCAAAAGGCACCGAGCGGGTGACAGTCGCGCAGCCCAGCAAGGCCACCGGGTCAGCAGCACCGACGGCTGCACAGCCTCCCACTGCTGCCTCACAGCAAGGCTGCACTCGGCCCTGCACAGCTGCTCTGACCTAGGCAGCCACTCACAGGACACAGGCTCTTGGGCTCCCCAGCAGCCGCTTCCTCTCGGGCCCCATCTGCTGCTGGCTGCCCCGCTGCTGCAGCTGGACATGGCTGCTCCCACCCTGCCTGCTAAGTCAGCCCGCCTGGGCACAGCCCCCTCCTCTGGATGAGGGGCACTGGGAGCTCACTGCTCCTGCAGGAGGCCTGAGGTGAGACCTCCGACTGAATGGAGCCAGTGAGCGGCTCTGCAGTGCGAGCCCAGAGCCCCTCTGTGCCTGGGGCGTGCTCACAGACCTGGCCACAGGAAAGGGGTCTCCAGACAGCCAGTGGCAGGGGGCTGCTTTCGGGTCCTGTTGCCTCAGTCCAGGCTCAAACCCCGGTGGACTAGACTCTAACAGCTCCTTATCTCATTGCTACTGCCCGGAGTCCCCTAGGCAGGGCGTGCCTCTTGTGCAAGACACGGAGGTGGGACGAGCGCCACAGGTTAGAGTAGAAGACACACGGTCTTCCTGCCTGAGAATGGCTAACCTCCCGTCTCGTGCACATGGGAGAGGAGGCAGCGGGTGTCACCGCAGCAGAAGACGAAGCCTTTTCTATGTGCACCTTGATAAGCAGTTATTGTCCACGAATGGTTTTCAGAGAGGATTACATTACAGCCCTAATTAGATTTAGCTCTTGTTAGCGAACAGGCCTGGTGTCAAGGTGGCTTTAAGGAAGGCAGGAGCCCAGAGGCAATTGTCCCCATGTCTGGAGAGGAAACGAAAGGCCACATCAGCAACAGCCTCATCACCACCAGGTGGAGCAGTGAGGAAACGCCGCCCCGGAGGCCCCAGTCTGCAGCCCAGAGGTTCACACGGCGAAGGAGCCTGCCCCACAAGATGCTCAGAGACCCCCAGATCCGAAAGCCACATGGCGGCGATACTCGTACCCGTACAGAGCGATAAGGAGGGAAGCCCCCCCAGGTACCAAGCAGCTCGTTCTCAGTTAGTGCCCGATGAGAGCCAGGTAGGTTTCTACACTCCTGCAGGGGACACTCGATTAGAGACAATCCTTTCACTCACAGGCGTAAGAAAGCAGATGCCCCAACGACAGGCTCAAGCCACGCGCCTTTCCTCCCCGGACCTTGCCAGACGCCTTTCGCTAGTGCTTGCTCAGACGCCCTCCAGGAGCGCTGCAGTGCAGGGGGCTGGCTGGGAGATACCAGGGCAGGCCGGGAGCCAGGGAGGCGTCTCGTTTCAGTCAGAATAAGAGTGATGCAAGCAGGCAGGAGGAAGGAAACCCCCGTTCTGGGCTGTAGCCCAGCCCATGAGGATCCCGCAAAGCAGGAGCTAGAGGAAGCAATGGCCACTTAGCACCTCCCTGCCCTGGAGCCCAGAACGCCCCTGCGCACAGCGACTAGACAAGGGCAGGCAGAGACTGGCAGCCATGCTGATGCCACCTCACACCACTCACGGTGCGCACAGCACATGACTGGCCATGTTGTAATGGGCCAGGACAAGAGGGCTGGCACCCCATCAGGGGTTCTGGGATGTGCCGTAAGCACAAGCGGGCCGCTGCAAAATCTTAGCTCAAGGTGGCTTCAGGGCACCAGAGCAGCCTGCAGTAAAGGTGCAGCAGGTGTGATCCAACCAGCAGGGCACAGAGCTCTTGGAGCCAGGCACGGACTGGACACTGCCTGCCCTGAGCAACGAGGCCTGGAGCTCAGCTCAGCTGCCCCCTTCGTTGATTACAGGAGGCCTGCTTGGGCTGCTCAGGCCGGAAGTGTCCTGGTGTTGGCTTGCATTGTTCTCTGCGGAGGAACAGCCCTGCGGGTGCATCTAGCCATTCCCATCTGCTTGCCCCCGCGGTGTCTCAGCTCCAGAGTTACTCAGCCCTGTTTCTCTTCTCCTTCAGCACCAGAGCCCACCGCGTCTCTGCTCGCATGAGCGGGACCAGCCCTAGAGCCCAGAAGGAGGAGCAGTGGCTCCGTGGGATGCGTCTCCCGGCCTTTCAGAACGCTGCCCACTAGCCACCTGCCATAATGGTACAGGAGAGAAGGCCACATGCGTTCCCTCACTGCCACAAGGTGCCACTGGTCCTGGGCTCGAAAGTGCCCCAGGCAGGGAGTGCAAGGGCTAGGGCAGTGTGATCTCCAGAGGAAGCCAAGCTGCCATGGAGTCCCAGAGCGACTGCCCCATCCCAAGGGTCCGAGCACTCTGACCCTCCGCCCAGCAGGAAGACGTGCAGACAAGGCTTCCATTCCCCGAGCCTTGGGGGTACCCCCCGCCCGGTTGCAGTTACACTCAGCCACCTGCCGACTTGCCCTTGACGTTACGCTGGCCTCAGACGGCCTCAGCATGGAAGAGGCCTTCCGCTACAGCTTCAGGGGTGACTTCAGTGTAACACCGCCCCTCCTGCACAAGCCCTTCACTCCTGCTGCGTGGCAAGGGGGCTAAGCTAAACTGAGGGGAAATACAAGACTAAGACACGCGGGCCTACCCGTGTAACCGGTACCATGTCCCAGGACACCAGCCCTAAATCGCACTGGTCCCCACCCCGGCCATTCTCCTAGCACCTCCACAGGGCTGGGCCGAGGGAGTGCTTTTTACTGCGTTTACATCTTAAACCCAGCAAGCAGCTACCAGTGAGGCTGGACTCCACCAACAAGCCTTCACCCCACCAGCACAGGCCCGGCACCGGCTCCAGGAGGCAAGCGGGCTGGGAGTTAGGAAAGGGTCTCTCCTGGCTCTGCAGAGCTCAGCCTGACATCACGCTAACATCGGACATCAGCTTGGGGCCCTGCCAGCACCACTGGCTGGCTGAGGGGCAAGTGACTCAGGGCCATGCTGCACACCAAGCCCAGGCTCTGGCTCAGGTTTGAGCCCAACCCCCCTTCCATCCACACACACACACACATCAGTCTGACTCGGGTCAGCCAGCATGCAGGGCCTGGGGAGGATCCTCCTCAGCCCTGGCATTGTGCAGTGTGGATGCAGCTTAGGCAGTGCTGTCTGGAAAAGTTAGCACAGCCTGAGACCAGGGCCAACAACTGCGATCCCATGTTTCCACTGCAGCGTGGTGCTGAACCACGGGGACCACACACCCAGGCTCCACATCACATGCAGTGTAGACGTACCTGGAGCGACTCCACTTCCCAGCCTCACTCAGAGCAGAACGGACACTGGGGGGATTGAACGGGTGGGGCTGCCAGAGACCCCAACAGCCTCGCTCACTTGCATGGAGCAGGGCAAGGGCCTGGCCCGCTGGGGAGTTAGGGGGGCATCCTTACTTTCGTATGGAACTCCATTTTGGTTCTCAGCAGTTTGAGGTAGATGCTGCACAGCTGGCCGTAGCCCTCGCTCAGGTGACCCTGTGGAACAGGAGACAGCAGAACATGAGGCCTGTGAGGCTGACGCTGGCGAGAGGCCCGTCCCTGGCTGCGCTGGGAGGCCAGGGGATGCACCCTCACAACTGCAGATGCTGGCAGCATCCACAATGCCCTCAGAAACTAGGGAACGAATCTTTATTGCATGAAGCCAGGGATCACAGATCTGGGATCTCCTCCCACCCACTGGAGAACAGCAGCCACGTACTAGGATGCATCTTGGCAAGTGGGTGTTGCCACCTTGGTATGTACCCTCGTCTCTGACACGATAAGGCCCAGAGGAGTTAGGTCTCGACATCTGACCTCTACTCCCAACAGACCCCTGAAGCTCTTGAAGTGATGTTTAAAAAACACCAGGGGGAAGAGGCTCAGCCAGCCTCTGGCGGGTCTGGTGAGGTACGCAGCAGCTGTCTTCAATCCAGGACTAACTGGCAGGGCCCCTCCACCAAGCAGCATTCAGTTAGGTTAGCTGCTGTGCTGGCTGAATGCCTAACCAGACCATCTGGCTTTGGTACCAGCATTGCAACTGTACGTTTCCTGCTTCTCCAGGGCTGGGTTTAAACCCCAACTCGGAATGGGGGAGGGAATTTAAATACCCGGCTGGACTTTTATTTAACGTCACAATTCATACTGACTGCAAAACTCTGCCACTGAAACCAATGGGCGCTCCTCATGTGCAGCGGAGGCTGGATCTGGCCCTGCCTGCATGCTTAGCTTTGGGGGCAGGTGACTCCTCCAGCCTGACAAGTTACAGGTCCCAGCGGGCCCCTTCCTGCACCCGCGGGTCTGTGCTCCCCCGGTTCCAGGGGTTCTACAGCCAGCCAGAGGCACACGGCTCAGACGAACTTACACAGAGATGAGGTGGCTACTGACCTGTTTTTAGTGACAAAGCAACATGCACATGACCAATGCTAATCACGGCAGACAGGGAATGCAGAAAGCCTGCTGCCCAGGGAGGAGGGTGGGAAAGAATTCACAAAGCAAGAAAGAGACATGCCAAATTCTGCCCCTGGCTGAGGAGAGTGGCTGGAGTTGCGTGGGGGTTGGGGAGAGGGAGGGTAAGCAGAAATGTGCTGGAAGCACAGGAAATCTGCTGCCAGATTTATTAGCATAGCAGCCCTGCGATAGCCGGGAAAAACCCAATAAATGAAACCCAGCGAAGAAGAGACTGAACTCACCACAAGACACAACGTTGTGTGTGTGTGTGTGTGTGCGTGCGTGCGCGCGCGCGGGCATGCAAAACTCTGCCTGCACATCCATCTAGGTGTGCACCCTGCCCAGTTACAAATGGGCTTCATTTGCCTTCCTGTCTGAATCCCTTTCATGAGCGCTGCTCAGTTCCAGCTCCCCATTCTGCCCAAACCGTGGTCGGGGAGGGGGTTGCAGCAGAGCCACTGAGAACTACTGTTGTTACTTATTGAACTGTGCTGTCCAGCCCACGGGTGCCCTTGTGGTGACAGGCTTAGCCTATTAGCAGCAAGTGAATTCATCTTTGGCCTGTGGCAAGACTGCTCATCTGCCTGCAACCCATTTCTCCACAGCCTGGCACAGGCCAGCACCCGTTCGAGACGCTGGCACCGTTTTGTGCAGCTAGGGAAATAGTCTGGGTGTTTGCTGGGGTCCGGTGAGATGAACTTCCAACTTTACCTCTCCTGCCACATTGCTCTTATGAAGTTCTTATCCAGCCCCTGCTACTGGAAATGGATCCCCCTGCTCAGCCTGAGGCCGGGCCTGCGCGCTGCAGAGAGGAGCCCGGCTCCATTTAGAATCTCTCCAGGACTCGGAGAGGTTCAAAGCAGGGCTCCTTTCGCCGGGTGTTAGAAAGCCTCCGGGAGATCTGCATGAAACCCCTTGGGCAGCATCTGGGCTTGGTGGAAGAAGCATGGGGCAATGGAAGAGCTACACGAAAATGTTCAACACCCCGTCTCCTTGCATTCTCCTTCCACTTGCTTCCTTCCTTGACCCGTCTCCACAAGGCTACTGAGCCCCCTCCTTACGTTAATATGGGCAAATACAGGCTCCTGGCCACCCCAGCTGCCCTTGTGACAGTGCCACTCCCCATTGCTGTCTAGTACCCCACCTCTGGCTGGGCCCAGCAGCAGGAGTTCTGTTTATATCACGATAAATATTCTTTGTAAAACACTCGGCCCAACACAATCTCTCCGGCTGGGCCCCCTCAGCAAGGCCAGACAGATTTGGCATGCCTAGGCCAAGCCATTCTGGAGCAACGAGCAGCCAGGATTTCAGAAGACCAAGCTGAGCTCCGTTTCCTAGCATCCATGACTTTAAACCACCGGCTGCCCCCTGCTTCCCAGAGTCAGGCCATCCAGAGCACAAGGAGCCAGAGCTGGGCTCTCTTGGGGGAGATGCCAATCAGGCTGACAACGGGAGCCAGCTTCAGCTTGAGCCTGTGCTGCGAGATACAGGCTTCCAGCCACGGCGAGACACGCTCCGGGTAGCCTTCAGGCAGGGGTGCCAAGTACCCAGCAAGCCATTACCAGGGCCTGCTGTTCTGCCTTTACGATGGAGGGGGGAACCTCTGGCCTGTGGCTTGCCTTCACCCAGCCTGTGAGATGAGGCTCCCAGCCTGCATTCGTGCAAACTGGTGCTGGTGATCAAGGTGGCCCTGGGCTCTGCCTGGTAGGCACCCCCCCCATCACTCCCATTGGCCGGAAATCACAGTAGGCACCGCCCCCCATCACTCCCATTGGCCGGGAATTGCAGCAGGCACCGCCCCCCATCACTCCCATTGGCCGGAAACCGCAGTAGGCACCTCCCCCCATCACTCCCATTGGCCAGGAATCGCAGTATAGCAGAGCCTGCAGTCCGGGGTAGCAGCTGGCTCCCCAGGAGTGGGGCTGGTGGGTGGGAGTCTTTGCACACCTGCAGGGCGGAGTGTAAGAGAAACCGATAAGTGTCAGTGTATCGGTTAACTGCTTAAACTCTTACATCCCGGGTATGAACCTCAAACGCCTGCCCCCTCCTGCCCAGGCCCCGCCTCCACACCCCACCTCTGCATCCTTCCTCCCTCCTGTCCAGATCCCACACCCCAGTAGCCCCCTCCTGCACACTGAAACCCTCATTTGTGGCCCTCCCCCACAGCCTAAGGGAGCCCCCAAAAGAGTTAATCCACCCTAGGGGCAAACCCTGAGCCCTGGCACCTCCCCACCCATGTGGCTGGAACCTAACTTGAGGGGAGAGTCTTTTCCTGCTTCTCAGTTGGGGGCCACATCCGTGAGGGCTTTGGTTTTTGGTGGGCGCTTTGCGGGTCTGTGGCTCCCTGCTGATTTTTCTGTGGGCCAGTGGCCCCCGACCCAAACAAGGGTTCCCCACCCGCTTTAAGAAGTACAGCCCAGCATGCAGGCCAGTTGGTGTCCAGCGGGAAGCTCCCCCATGGCCTGCCAGCCACTTACCCACATCCTGCTCATGTCGCTCAGCTCGTTCTTGTTCCTCACCGAATCTTTCAGGACCTGGAAGTGAAATCACGAGGAAATCAGTATCCCTGCTGTGCCCCCTCTCCCGCCGGTGCCCAGACACGCCTGCACCTACGTTTGGGTGTCCATCGCGGAGGAGTTTGTGGAACACGTGGCAGAACTTCCAGCAGAGCACAGCGTTGCTGGAGAGGGGCAGCCGGTTCACGACGGACCAGAAGGTCTGGGCTCCTTTCTCGTGGTGGGTCCCCAGGATGCATGGTGCGAGGCATGCTAAGGAAAGCCAGGGCCTTAGCTCAGAGCATGCAGAAGGGATACAGCGCGGTTTGCTGGCTGCCCCCAAGATGGATCCCAGAGACTGTGAAGGGCTAGAGAGCAAACAGGAGCTCCCATCCTAGGGAGAGGCTCCTACCCACCAAACGAGACAAGCAGCGTGCATCAGCAAAAGGCATAGGGTACCTGACGTGCACAGGCCCTGCTGCAGTGGGGAAAAGAAGCTGGATCCTTTCAGGGCACCAGCCTGTAACATGCTTCCTAACCAAAGCCAGCAAACAGAGCTGCTGGCACCTGTGGCTGCTCTCTATCCTGCTGGAACTGTCCAGAAACCCTCCACCGTAAACACCCCTGCCTCCATCAGCAGGGCCTAATGCCTGGGCCTTCGGAGCCCCAGCCCAGAGCGCTGGGACCCAGCACCAGCTCCTGCCCAGGAGAGGAGCAGAAGGGGAAGGGGAGACGCCCTGCCAGTGGGTTACTCGCTATTTGCTAGAGCAAAGGGACAGGGGGAAGATGACTGAGTTCAATTCCTGGCTCAGGGAGGGATGCTTGGTTTAATGGACCCAGGGGGTGCTGCGGAGAGGACAGCCAGTCTGGAAGGCAGTCTGGCTGCAGGGATGACGTGTGCTAGACCAAGGACTGAAATTCCATCCCACCCTGCCTCGTGTGCCGTGGTGCACAGGGGAGCGGACACTTACTGCTCTAGTTGGACGGGGCTGAGGCCTGGCTCAGGAATAAGGGCTTTGCAATGCACAGACACAGAAGCAGCGACGAGTGGAAAAGGCGAGGCTTGAACTCACCTCCCGGACACCAGCCTTATCTGCACTCCCCCACTGTCAGGCTGCCTTGCAGGGAGGTGGCCCTAGATCTCATGGCCCATACACCTGAGGAGGTGGGAATGCACTCAGTGCCTGAGAGTGATCTGCCTACAGGCCATTGCGTGAGGCCAGTGCAGGGCTGGTTCCTACAGAGCCCTGCTGTGAGGGGAAGCAGAACGGCCACGCTAAGTCTTGCTATGGGCTGGGAAGGGGATGGGCGGCAGCAGGCAGCTAGCTGCATCAAGAAGCTAACAGCCAAGAGGGCTGCAGTGGGGCTCTCTCTGGGGCCTGGGATGGCCCACACTAGCAGCTTTCCCATTTCAAGCAGGCCTGAGATGAAAAGCAAAGGGCCTGCATCAATCCCTGCAGAAAGCCAGCCTGGGAACAGCCCCCAACAGATATCCCACCAACTTAGCAATCAAGGGGGCTGCTGCTTTGAGACCCTGGAGTGTTTCTCTGCAAGCAGGTGGAATGAGGGTAGCAGCTCCCAGTCTGCCTGTTGAGCTCCCCACACACCAGACAGACTCGCTGCAGCCCAGAGCTCAAGCCTCAGCCAGGCAGCAAGAACTTCAAATGGCTGGCATGGCCCGTTCTCTTCTTCCTCCCCCAGTGAGAGGCCCCAAAGCACGGCCTCAGGTCTGGGGAAACATCATCCCAAGGGGGTTCAAGCCAAACAGTCTCTCCTTCCAGTGCCACCCACATTCCCTCCAGAGAACCCAGGGAGATCCCCCTATGCATACACTGGGGCTGACCACAAGAGCACCAGGAGAATTAGGCCTTTCAGGTCTGTCCCTGAGCCCAGGCTGGTCTGGGGTCCTGGTGTCTCCAGCTGGGGAAACAGCCCCCCAGTCCCAGCACTACCGGGTATTGCTCCTCCTGAGCCCTTCCAAGCTTCGAGAGCAATGGCCCAGGAGGTACAGCTCCAGATCTCAGGTCCCACCAGTCTCCAGCTCCCCAGCCTGGCCCAGCCCTGGATGAGGCAGAGGCAGTGGAAGAACATCCCCCGGGTTCAAAAAGCCAAACGCTCCCTGCAGAGTGCACCAACACGGAGCTGCACTTGCTGCACACTGCTGGCTCGCTGCCAGCGGCAGAGCTGCCAGAACACACATTCCTCTCCAGCGGGATCTTAACCAGCCAGCCCTGCGTCGCTCAGGCTATGTGCACCTGGTACTTGCAGTGCACTAAAGCCCGTTCGGGAGGAGGGAGCCAGCGAGGAACGACACCACTCGCCCACTGCTTGCAGCTGCAGCCCCGCCGCGTGGCTGGGCCTTTCCACGCCAACCGTTCCCACCACTGCTGCTCCCGGGCGCCGCCAGGCAGAGAGCAAGGTGCAGCACCACCCTGAGTCGCTCCCACCACCCTTCCTGGCCCACTAGGGCCATTCCGTCCACCCCTCCCCCGGCTGGGCAGAGAGGTCCCGGGGGCATTCAGCCTTTTCCCTCCAGTCAGGAGAGGGGATCCCCAAGGGGCTCTTGCTGGGATAGCTGGTCTCTGCCTGCTTCCACAGTGGCACCTCCACCTGGCCTCAGCCTCTCTCCACTCGCGCTTGTCGTGCGGCCAGCTCTGAAAAGGATATTTCTGGCGTGTTTCTCCTTGACAGCCACTTCCTGTGTGTTAATGGCCTTATTGATGCTGACGGTCTGGAAAGAGAAGAGGGGTGTGCGCATTAGTGGCCAGGGTCACAGGCGGAGTCAAATCCTCCCACCACCACGTACCCAGCTCTCTTTGCTTCCTGACCTATTGGAGGCTGGTATTGACCCAGGCGCCTGTCTCTGGACAGCGCTGCCCTCCCCTGCCAGCTGGACTTGCTGATTCCCGAATGCATTCCTGGGAGCTGCCATGCTCAGCCGATGCCAGGATTCATTTACTCAGCACAATAACCATTCAATTAAGCAGGGACCACAAACAATCCCCCCCGCCCCGCCCCACACACACACCTGCCCCTCTGCAGTGAGGAAAAGGCCAAGTGAAACAAAGCCAGAGTCAGACCCAAGGTAGGGCTGGGAGTGCCAAAGGCAGAGGGCAGCTGCCCAGGGTCCAGTCCTGGTGGGGCACACAGGAAACCGGCCCTTGGATCCCCTGGCGCACGTGGGAGGAGGTGGCTATAGCTCTAGCGCTGGCAAAGTAGGCTTCAAAGGCAAATCGGGGTCACGGAGCCCAGGACAGGGACGAAGGGGAGTTCCAGGACAGGCCACATTTTGTCCATCAGTTCCTGGGAACGAGGCAAGGCAGGAACCGCCCCGTGAACCTTTCCCAAAGAGGGGGAGCCAAGAGGGCTGCAGTCATGCAGCTTCCATCCAGGCCTGCACAGGGAAGCAATAAACTCCCAAACCACTGGGCCAAGCCCCCTCCCCCGCTGCTGGGGGGCACAAGGGAAGGAGAGGGGACAGCAGCAGGAGGGGCCCTCTGTCTGACTGACACCCCTCTCCGGACCCGCCATGCAACTTGTGGCTTGGCTCACAGCCTGCTAGGTGCCTGGGCTTCCAAATCAATCAAGTCCCTGCCCCTGCCGACAAAACCGAGCCAGGAAAGTGCTCTGGCAGCCCAGCTCAACAGGGGCCGAGATAGCCCCAGTGCCGGAGACTGCCTCAGGATGGACTCCCCCGCAGGAGTAGGGCTCCCACTGCTCCCTCCTGACAGCGTTCGGAGAGTTAATGCGAGTTCCTCCTTCCTGCTTTCACCCTCTCAGGGGTCTGGATGGGTTCTCCCCTGCGCACTTACACCCTTCCCACCTTTCCCCACGCTGGGACTTGTCCCTAATCCACTTGGCCTCCAGAGCCCAGAGCTCAACTCCCCACTGGGCACATCACTGCTGTCCCCTCGCTGCGGCAGGAAGGGCACTGCTACTTTGAAGTACCTCCCCCCCCCCATTGGATAGAGGCAGCAAAAGTGTGTGGAGGAAATCGACTATCCGATAAGCATTTACTAAAAGACTAGTCGATAACATCCCTAGTGCAGAGTTCACTCCAGCCTGGAGGTGCCCACCCTAAGCTCACCTTCTGCTCTCCATGACGCACTAGGCTAGCTCAGCCTAGGCAGGGCAGACCTGTCCCCAAGACAGATGACCACAGAGACCACCACCGAGCTGTGGTAGTGAACCAGGGAGTCAATATGTCCCAGGGACCCTCATCCCCCGACACGCTGCTGATTAACAATGTGGCCATGCACGGGCTGTTTCCCCTCTCTGTGTCTATTTCCAATGCCCTGACCTCTCTCTCAGGATGCTGTGAAGTTCGTGCCCAGGCTACGCAGCAAAGCTGCACTGGATTTAATTAAATCCATTTCAAAGCTACTCAAACTGATTTCACCATTTTCACACAGGGACTTGCACTGATTTAACTAAACCAATTTAGAAACCCACTTAGTTAAATTGGAGTCACTGGTGTGCAGTCCAGCAGGGCACTTGTAAGCTGCAGCATGCCAGAGAGATGTGACTGCAGAGGGCATAGTACATTAGTGGGCTCAGCACACTCAGGAGATAATTACTTACTCAAGCCAGTTGAAGTGGTGGGACCAATTCCCTCCTAATACCTGCTGTACTTACAGGCAGACTGTTACTGACACCCTCTGTCTCAGGACAGCCCCACGGTGGCTCCCTCACACTGCAAACACCACTAGCAAGGAGGGTAGCAGAAGAGAGCACCCAGAGGGCTGTTGTAGTTACACACTGCACGACAAAGCAGGGCCACATGCTGCTATGGCAAACATCTCTCTGCCCTTGCAGCAGTCTAGCTTTGACAGGTACCAAAGCCTCCAGTTTCACCCCCAGATCACAATTACTCTAATACTGCAAAGGTGTCCTTTGAAGGTTGAAACCCCCCATCCACCCACTGTGCAAAGGTTCCTGCCCTCGTGTCTCATGCAAGGCACGCACAGATGAACTGTGGCTCATCAGGACCTCTCAGCACAGGAAGAAAACTGAGCCAGCCTGGGAGAAAGGTGCTTCGGATTTTTAAGGTGCAGATGCATCGATTTTGAGACTGGAAGAGACTCTAGAGAATCTCCTCCGACCTCCTGTGGAACACAGTCACAGTATCACCCAATGCCCCAGCGCGATTCACTGTCCAGTTTTTCAGGGTGCCTTTAAACCTGCAGCGCTTCTGAGGCTTGGCCAGCCATTCGGAAGTCCTTCAGAGGCACATGCCCGGGTCGAGATGCCTGCCTGCCCTCTGCTCCATGGTCCCTGTTCTCTTCTACCTCCCCTCCTGGGCTCCACAGCCTCGCCACCCACCCCTCCCTTGAGCACCTTTCAGAGCAGCTCAGCGCTTACACCTGCGCCACACTGAGCTCCCTTTGGAGCAGTTCCATGGACAGGTGATGGGAGGGAACTAGTCAGCACAGGAACTCCCAAACTGGAGCACACCAGAGCTCCCCCCAGCTCAGTACCCAGCAGCACCAGATGCTTTAGAGGATGCTGAAAGAAGCCCTGCAGTGGACAACTGCGGAAGAGCCTGGCTATTGGGGAAATTCTCGGCTCGTGCTCAGTGATGTCCTGAGGCACAAGAACACAGGGTAGCAGCTGGAGCCAAGTGAAACCTTCAAAACACCATTTGCCCCGTTCCCGCAGCTCATTGCCATTGCATCGAGAAAGCAGCGACATGCAGGAACCACACAGTGGGAGGGATGAACCATGCAGCTTCGGATGGGGTCTCCGGCACTGGTCCAAGGGGCACACAGATCCAGCTTGCACAGCTCACTGCCTGCCCTCTAACACAAGCAGCAGGCTTTGAGGGTTTGCCTTGAGCAGCCAAAGGCTTCATGTGCTGGCACGATCCTGCAGCAACCCTGGTCAGTGCCTGGGAAATCGCAACCTGGCTGTTCCAGCCTCGCAAGCGCTGTTTGTATTGGCTTTTTCAAAGCACTGCGATGAATGAAGAAAATAAAAGAAGCCTCACAAAGGAAGGAAGCCAGCAGTTAGCTCTGACCAGTGGATTGTGAAATCTAAAGCTGTCCAACCAAATCCGAGACAGGCCAGCGAGAGTGGATCAGCTGGTGTTTCCCCAACGTGTGAGGGAAGAAAGCACCCGGGGTTTTGGTTGGGCTAATTCAAATAGCCAGACCAGGACCTTTAACCAAGTGTGTGACCATCAGACTGTGCATTCATTCCAAGCGCTGAGCCACCCTAAATCCATTTCGGCACCTACTCGAATGGCCAGACTCCCAAAAGGGAGAACCTGCACCTCCCACCAAGTCCCAAATGTCCCTCAGGAAGAGGAGGCTGCTTAACCGCAGAGGGCAGTGTGATAAAAAGGCAGGCAGTTGTAGATGGGAGTGAAATATTCACAGAGAAGGCAGAGCCTAGGACCTGTAGGGTGGGGTAGGGAGCTACTCCACTAACTCAAATAAGGCTGAACAGATTTTCTTCACACAAACATTTCAGACCAGTCATCAAGGACCTGAAAATGCCGAGCTTAGACAGAGTAAAATCTCAACTCTGCTTGCAGCATTCAGATCTTGCTGTTGCCAACTAGCTTTTAAGCAAAAGTTCTGTGCCAGAACACCCCTCCCCAATTCTGCCACCTAATCCGACGGGGACGCAATGAGCCAGGGCTGCCTGGAGCCTTAGCATCTAGGGTACCATACACTGCTCTCTGAGCCCGTGGGATTCAATGTCCCACCTCTACACAGCACACAAGCAGCAGTGACAGGAGCCCCTGATGCTGCTGCCTGATTGAGGCTTCAAGCGCAGTGGAGACAGTATCCCATTGAAACGGCCTTGCTGAAAGGGACTCAGTGCAGCTGTGGTTTGTGCTCCCTGGCTGTGTGTAGCAGCAAGTGAAAGCCAGGGAGCCCGGGGCACAGGGAGCCTCCTTTTCTCGCCTCCAAGAGGCGTGCTCTTTCCCAGAAGGCGAAGGAAGAATGTGCATGGGACTCAGAATTCGGAAGGCCAGGAGCTTCCTGGACTGCAAAGGGCTGGGCCCTTTCAGCGCCACTGAAAGAGAAGCATTGTGAAGCACTTCCTGCTCCAGCAGCTCTGTCTGAGGCTGGTTCCGGAGAGGCAATTATCAGCAGCAACACACGGGAAAGCATGCTTTATCCCAGCAGCTCCTCCCACATCCCCCCCAAAGGGCAAGGCAGCCAAAGAAATGCTGAGTGTATTCCTGCGGGAAGCAGGGCACTAAATGCAGGCAGAGTTCTGCAGCCACACACCCAGGAAGTCTCTTGGCCAATCCCCGAGTCCACAGACCAGCCCTGATGACCTCTCCAGGCTTCTGATATGTGGAGAAAAAGAGTGTGGTGGTGGCGGGAAAGCAGCACCTCCCAAATGCAGTGTTCCCTCTAAGCTGAGACCAGCCCAGCTCCACAGGTGACTGATCAGCCCCACCCAGTCTGCCCTGAGCCTCCGCTGCCCTGCAGCTTAGCAGGAACACTCCCTAAATGCCTCCGTCTTGCACCTTGCTAAGGCCCCTCAGCCCTCTGTTCCTAAAGCATGACAACTGTCCTCGGTCCAATTTGGAAGCTAAATTCCAAGATAAAAATTCCAGGGCTGGTTCCCACTGGGTTTTCCGGTTAAGAAAGAATTTTCTTTAAAGGAAGATCCCCTAACATCAACAAGCTAGGGAAGACAATGCAGAACGGGCAGCTCCCCCCCCTCTCGTGTGCCCAATTCACAGCCACAAGGAAACAAGTGGAAGTTCACAGCTTTTCAGAGCCTTCTGACAGAGCACCTGGAGAGGAAGCCTTGGGGAACCAGGGGCCTCTAAAGTGACTCCTCGCTTCAGAGGGGATAATGCAAACTGACAGCGCTGGAGTTTGCACACAGCCGGATCAGCCTTTGTTATTTTGTATCGATCATCTCACCTCCAGAGACCTTATTTCAGGGCAAGAGCGAGACAATCTGGTGCAGACCAGGCAAAGGCCTTCAGTCTGAGAAAGAGACGGCAGACCAGCATCGGCAGAAGCAGTCATGTAAGGCAACGAAAAGCCAGTAGAACCTTCACCTTCAGGTGAAGCTAAGCCTAGAGACATACCTGGCCTCTGCCTTTAATAAGCGAAGGACTCCAGAGGGTTGACGCATTGGGCTTTATACATGCTGCTCTTTTCAGTCAGGCTGTGGCTACATTTGCTCTCACTGCAGTGGTCTCCTGTACGCACCGTGGGTTCCTCATTCAGCAAAGCAACCCAATTCAATGCCAATTCAAAACCACTGGATGTAACTAGTGTTCATCATGTCTCAGCACTTCCCCCTGGACTCGTTACATCCTCCGAGAGTTCCTAAGCCAAAGGGTCCCTAACTGCCAAAGGCTTCAGGACTGGACAATGTGCGTGGCATTTGCAGTCGAAGGCAGAGGGGCTGGAGCTGCTAGCTGTGGAGCAGGCAGAAGGGGCAACTCAAAGGGATGTAGTGCAAGGACAGCACCATGCTCACAGCTAGCATGCGTGGTACACATCTAGCCCTAGTGATTAGTGCTGCAAAACTAAGTCCAAAAGGGCTAAGGTATCTCACAGCAGATCGTGTTCAGTCTGAAAAACCAAATAACCCTCCTCTCCCTGCCTTTCGGCCAGCTCCCTGACTGATAGGCCCTCAGCCAGCCAGCCAGGGTAAGGACTTTTCCGCTGCAAGCAACTCCACTGGAAAGAACAGGTGGCTATTTCAGGCACTCCCAGGCAGGAGTTTAAACCCTCCCCCCCCCCCCCGAGTAGAGCCTTTCCCTGAAGCTGAAGAAGAGATGCCTGCTCCATTGCCTTAGTTTTAGGCAGTGGCAGAAAGGTACCTTGGTATGTTCACTGATGAACAGCTCCTCTAGTTGCCTCCCTTCACAGCCACTGGTTCCACTCTGGGAGAGTTCCCTGCCTAGCTCTGTTGACCAGGGAGCTCCTGGTTCACTTTAATCCTGTCCTACTTGCTAGAAGATGCTTCGCTCTCCAAGGCAGCTGTGTGTGTGTCAGGCTGGGCTCCCTGGGGAGAGCATCTCTCCTGACCAGGCTGTTAAAGACTAGACATGAATGCAGAGGAGCATTTGTGCTGGCTTCTGGGAAGCCCACCCGTTCTCAGTGCCCACAGGCCTCTAAGAACTGGGATGGCCCTGGAGCATCTCACAACCTGGGATGTTTACAACAAGACCGTGTGGACAGGAACCCTGGCACAGCTGGCTGAAACCGTAGTCAGCCTTGGGACAGCCAGCAAGGGGGGAATCTGGAAGCGAAAGGTCTGTTCCCTACAGCAGGGGGTTGCCTGAGAGCGCCAGCCAATCGGGTGCTATCAGCTCCTCTGCAGGGAGCAGCTTTCATAAGCACTGCATGCCTCCTGCTTTTCTGAAGGAGAGATGTTCCACATCAGTTCCTCTTTTCAAGCAATGAGGCAAGCAACTCAGACACCCTGAAAGGGAAGAGAGAGTAGAACGCTTATCAGCCCATGTGACTCAGACTCCATTTTGCAACAAGCCTAATAACTGTGCCAAAGGACAGGGTTACAACATAGTTAAGAGCTGTAATGGAATCAAAACTTTACAGCATCCCCATAACTGGGTTCCAGGCTGGTGTGAGTTCACAGCTAGGCTCAGAACACAGCAGGGCTTTTAACTGTATTCTGCCTCAGTCCAGAGCTAGTGTTGACACAAGACCCTGATTCTGTTGTACATGGAGTGTACAGTAATTACTCGTTTAACACGTGCCCGCGTAACACATTTTCACAATAGCACAATTTTTTTAGGGAACGTTTTTTGAATAACCGTCCCTGAAATAAGATGAAAATAATCAAGTGGCAGACTACTTCGTGCAGAGGTATAAGCTGGTGAAAACAGTGGTAATACGCATGAGTGGATGAATTCACGTGGTCACAATGCTTCTCCACTCACTCGTGTTTATTTTTGTGTTTTAACAAACTGCAGCAACTTGTGTTGCTAGTTATCTAATGCTGATGTTGACAACCCAGCACCAACAAAAAACTGATTTTGCCACCACCACCTGAAACGCAACCTCCACCTTCTCCATTATTTTTAATGGGAAAATTAACCCCGCATAGCACATTTTCGCTTAGCACAAACATTTTCAGAAACGCATCTATAGTGTTAAATGAGGAATTACTGTACACGGGGCCTCAGTGTGCTAGCGGCAGAAACAATAGCTCTGACAGCTGCAGATACACCTGACGCAGAGGAATGAGCAGCCAGTGTAGACATCACCAGCAATGTAGACATTCCAGGCACGACACCACAGGAAACAGGGTAGGAAATATTTTGCCTAAGAATCCTTAGAGCCGTGGTCCCCAACACGGTGCCTGCGGGGACCTTTGGCGGCGCCCGCGAAGTGCTCAGGGCTGGCCTGGCCCGGGGCGCACGGCGCTTGGGGGGGGGGGGGGAGAGCGCTAGCGCCGGCCCTGGCCCCGGGTGCGCGGCGCTTGGGGGTGGGGGGAAGAGCGCCAGCCCCGGGCGCGCGGCGCTTGAGGAGAGAGCGCCGGCCCCCGGAATGCAGCTATGGGGGGGCCCCGCCCCCCGGGCGCCCGGCAGGCGAACGGCCACGCCCCCTGGCGCCCGGCAACCCCAAATGGTTGGGGACCACTGCCTTAGAGCCTGGGTTGCCAAAGCATTTGCTTCCTGTCCACTTCATTAGCGGTGTTGAAGGAAGTGTGCAAAAGCAGCCCTCTCCCTCTTGGTGTAAGTCGCTTTGGCTGTGGTTTATTTGACAACCTCAGGCCCTCCCCCTGGATTTCAAAAGAGCGTCTGCAATGACTTTTGGGAATCAGCCTTGAGGCATTTAATGTTGGACACAAAAATGAAGGCTTCAGAATTAGCAGACAATAATTTTGGCCTATGAGATGTTCCCTGTTCCCCAGCCCAGAGCGATTCCCAGCCAGCACCCAACAGGAGGTAAAAACATAGTGGCCAATGCCTGAAACCAGCCTTACATACAGGTCACATGGAAGATACACACATGCAAATCAACTGTCACAGCAGGATGGAGTCGGACATTACGGCAGCAAGGTCAAAATAGATCTGTCTCCATCACAGGAAATATACTCAGGGTGATCATAATAGCTTTATGCCATGAGTGAACTACAAGCAGGAGCAAAGCAATGCAGAATTGCAGCTGGAGTTCTAAAACACACTCCCTCTCCGCCTCCTCCTCCTCCCCCCCCCCCCCCCCCACCAGGCACAATCCCACAGAAATTACAAGTTTAGTATACTTTGAATTGCAAATCTCCTATTAGGCAAAGAACTGCTGTGGTCCAGCCAGTGGCTGCACAGAGACTTCTCAGGTCTCCTTTCAGTCCAAAAAGGAAATAAACATCGACTATGAAATCCTGCACCATCACAACCGATTTGGAAACACTAAGTTCCAGGATAAATCCTCTTAGTAATGTTCCTCATTTCTCCTTAATTCTGTTCTAAAAAAGGCTTGCTAAAGGTTATGCAAACTCCCAGAAAACATTTTCAAACAAGCTGCATGGCACACAATAGTATTAGGGACCCCCATAGGCGTGCGCAGCACATTTCATTAGGGTGTGCACCCAAAGAATTTATTTTAAATGTACTTTGACCCCCATTGGCCACAGCTCTGGAGGTAACACTCTCGGGGCAAGATGGACACATGACCAGAAGTAAAAGGTGTCATGTGACCCCCCCCTCTAAGGAATTTTCCCACCATCCTCCTACCAATAGGGATTAGTTTGCCCCCTCAAGCCCCCCTCATGGAACTATCCTGCAATTGCACTAACCCAATGTGTGTGACATTAACTCGGGGGCGGAGAGGCTGGGGGAAGCGTTCTCTCTCTGAGTTTCCTCCCATGAGCAGAATGAATTTTGTGTTGTGCACTAGTACTGAGTTCATGTGGCTTGTTTGGTTGTGCCACTGTGGTACCCAACTTATTAATAAATATCTTATAAACCTTTACCTTTCATCTCTGCTGCCAAGTCTCCCCTTGCTCCATCAGCTCCCCTGGTGCCTGCTGCCCCCCAATCCCTCACCCTCCTCTGCTGTCCTGACTCCTGCCCTTCTCACTGCCCTCAGCCTTCCTGAGACCTGCCCTCCTCCACCAGCCCTTCTCTCTCCCCTGTGCCCACTCCTCCAGTAGCCCCACTCTGATCATGTGAGCTACCCCTCCTCATCCCTTCTCCTAATACCTCCCTCTACACACCTGCCCTGCCTCTCTCCTCTGGTGCTGGTTCCTCCCCTGCAAGTGTCTGCCCTTCTGCTTCACCCCCAGAATCCCATGCCACCTACACCTTCCCTTACTCCTGCACCCTCCTGGTGTCTCCCCCTTCCCTCACTGCCCCTGCCCCCTTTTTTCCTGATGCTCACCCCCTCACTACCCTCTGCTCTCACACGTCTTGCTCCATCCCTGCCTTCTTCACGCCCACCCCTTCTTTCAAGCCTTCTCCCAGCACCTCCCCCTCCCCCTCTACCCCCAATGCCTTTCCCCTCTCCTCTCCTAGCATCACCCTGTCCCCCCTCCGACTGACACCTCCCCTCCTGCCCTTTTCCTCATTGTCTCCACTTGGCCCCCTGGCATTTGTGTCTCCTCTACCCTGTCCCTTGGTGCCTTCCCCTTTCTTCTCCTGACCTGCTCTCCTCCCCTCAGCACAAGCCCCTTCCTCTCTCACCCCTGCCACCTATTTTCCCCGTTCCCCTCCCCTCTCCTCCATTACCTTACCTTCGGCTAAGCCGGCTTCTGCCTTCCAGTTTGCAGGGCTGGAGTCAGAGCCGGCCCAAGCTACAGGCCGACCGGGCCCTAGCCCGGGGCGCCTCACTTTAAGGGATGCCGCGTGGTGCTGCCGTGCTGGGCGGGGCCAAGGATGAAGCTGGGGGGCCCTGGGCGCAGAAGGGGCACCACGCGGTGCTGCTGGGCCGGGTGGGGCCGGGGATGGGGCTGAGGACGAAGACGGGGCGCTGCGCAGTGCTGCCGGGATGGGCGGTGCTGGGGCCAAGGGCGGGGCTGGGGCCCTGGGCGCAGAAAGGGTGCCGTGCGGTGCTGCTGGGCCAGGTGGGGCCCAGGGCACAGAAGGGGTGCCGCACGGTGCTGCTGGGCCGGGTGGGCCCGGGGTGCAAAAATGGCTCGGGCTGGCATCTGTGGTCGGGCCCCAGCTGCTTCCGCCACGCAAGCGCTCTCTCTGCCCCAAAGTGCCCCGTAGATGTCCTCGGGGAAAGTGAGGGGCTGCGGCTCCCGTCTAAAATCCCCCTCCTCCTCCAGAAGCCACTAGCCAGCCCAAGACATTAGGGTGTGCCTGGGCACATCCGGCACACCCCGTGAGCACGCCTATGGGGACCCCACTGAAGCCAAGTCATGAGAAAGATCCAGTTCCACAGGAGGTCCCTTTAAACTGATCATCTGTGAAGTAAAAGGAGGCAACTCAGTTCAGCGATAGCTACACCGTCACCTCTCTCTAATCACACAAGTAAGGTGGGTCATTGCTCTCCCTCACCTCGCACAAGTAAGGGCAGGAGTGTGTGTAGCTCTCGCTTTATTCAGGTGTAAAGGACAACTTCTCCGATTTCACTTTTCTCTTTAAATAGGCTTTTCCCAATAAACAGCAACGCAAAATCACATATACACATCCAGGCTGCTGTCCAAGTTAATAGAGTCTCCAAAATGGTTTTCCTCCACTAACGGGTGCAAAACCAGGCTGGCTAAATCTCATACTGATTTAACACCATGCTGGGGAGTGGCGGGCTCTTTTGGCAATAAGGGGATGCACTCCTGCATTCTTCAGGAAGCAGAGGCACTGTGCTCTGCCTGCAGTTCTCTCCTCAAAGGAACGTCAGAGCAGAGCACAAGAGCCCTCAGCAGCACAGCCACAATGACCTTATACAGTAGCAACAAAAAGAGCACAGCCCTGGATTTGTACACAATGTGAGCGGAAAGGAAATGGAGAAAGGAGCATGCAGCCAGAGCAGACCACAGAGGCAGGTGGCATGCACAGTGGCCGTCTGCAGATGAAGAATAACCCACAACCTTCCAATTAAGTTGTAACAATTACTCCCCAAGAAGAGTCAGCAATAGAAAGGGACATAAAAAGGTGCCATTCTTTCCTGGCCGTTGGTCCCCAAGTCACAGCCACAGGATGAATTTGGAAACAAACAAACAACAACAAAAAAACCTTTCTTCTAGGCCCTTCCCAGAACCCAATCTCTGTGCACTGGAGAAGGCATAATGAGAAGCCACGCACTGTACATCTTCATAATATGATCGTCCTTGCCTGCTCAATCAGCAATGAAAGTTACTACTGCTGCCTTACAAATAATCAGCATTAGGCTTCAGAGTGAACACCCTCATTCAGATGAGCAAGGCACTCACATGACCCTCAGAGCTACAGTTTCAGGCTGCCTGCAGTCTCAAGTAGCTATTACTGCATCAGGTGACGCTTGGCTCACAATTTGAATCTACTTCACACCCGAAAAGCCTGAAGATGCAAATGAAAACTGATCTTTTGGAGAACAAAAGTGGCATCCTCCAAAAGAGCCCCAGCACTGAGCGGTTATGGGCGTCCCCATTTCAGCCACGGTCCCAGCATTCCAAGCTCCAGGGACAGCTGGCACACTGTCTGATTAAGGGAAGAATGCTAATGCTACTAGCGGTATCAGCTCTTGTTGCTAGAAGAGCTTAGGAGCGAGGAGAAAGAGGCAAATCAAGGACTGAGAGGATAGGAATGGAGAAGCGAGATAAGCGCCTCCTGTCAGTCAAGCAGAGCTGCCTACACAGCAGAAGTTAGGGGCAACAGAGGAGGGAACAGCGACGAGGGGTCCTGTGGCACCTTATAGACTAACTGAAGTGTAGGAGCATAAGCTTTCGTGGGCAAAGACCCACTTTGTCAGATGCACGAAAGCTTATGCTCCTACACTTCAGTTAGTCTATAAGGTGCCACAGGACCCCTCGTCGCTTTTGCAGATTCAGACTAACACGGCTACCCCTCTGATAGAGGAGGGAACAGGTCATCTGACAGATATTTGGGCTTTTACCCTTCCATTGGCTGCTGTGTTTTTCCCACGGGTGGCAGGATGTCCAGCTCAGTTAGATTTCTGAAAGGATTCCTGACAGGCCAGAGCTGGGCAAGATGCGATCTGGGGGCCGGATCTGGCCCACCTCACACTTTGATCCAACTCACCGGCTGCATCTGGCTGCTTTCTTTTTACAGCCTACTGCCTGTGCCACCAAATTTCCACGGAGTGGCTCGGGCAGCAGGATCCTATTTAAATGGCTCTCAGTCGTGGCACTACCTGTCAGGGGCCAGAGCAGTGAGCCCTTTAAATCGCTGCAGTAATCCCAGACAGCTACCAGGCAACGCAGCAGCGGTGGGGCCGGGAGATGTGAGCCCTTTGTTGTGTTTTTAATTGAATGACCACAGAAACTAGTCTCCAGCTCCACCCCTTTACCCAGGCTCCACCTTTTCCAGGGATGTAGCCAGCCTGTGACCACATAGCAAAATTCATTAAGTGGCTCCCATGTGAAAATTATTGCCCACCCCTGTGATAGGCAGACATGCACGGGGGGCTTGTGTACTAGGAAGGGCAGGGCATTAGTGCCAATCAGCATTCCCAACAGGCAATCCCAATTTATCCACAGTGACTCAGCAACCAGGGGGTACCTGGGAAGGGTGGAGTTGCTGTTCGTGCTTCTGCTTCATTCCATTTGGGGCAGCGGGCTCCCCAAACCAGGAGCAAGTGTTGGAAAATATGCAGTGGGGGGTTCAAAGGACTGCTGGGCAGATTCACTCGGGGCAAATCCGCACTCTCCATGGGTGTGCATGCCTGTCTCGAAAACAGGGCTTCACAGAATCTCAAAAACAAGCAGAGAGGTGGGCATAGTAACTGTGACATGTGCAGCCATTGCACCTTCACAGAAAGACCTCCAAACAAACCACTGAGTGGGCCCAGCCAGAGCTACCCAGGCAGATAACAAGCGATGAGATGATATTGTAGAGTGCAGAGAAAATATTTCTGATCTCATGCTGCTTGGGAAGAGATTGACTTCTAAGATTAATCATTTTTCACCTACCAACCATCACCACACGTCTTAATGCAAAAGCCAAAGCAAGAGGTGAGAACCACCAAATGTGAAATGGAGCTGTTCTCCCAGCACATAGACGGTTATAAAGATGATCACCGTGAAAGTCCCTCTAAGGAGGATGTGAAGCTTCTATACTGGGGCAATCAATAGGCAGACAACTGGCCAAATCCGGACCACCAGACACTTTTGAATGAACTGCAAAATTATTTTATTTACTTACTCTCATTACTGTTATTGCAGTGTGAAATGTGTCTGTGGCGTTTGGACCCTGCCTGGATCTTGACAAAAAATAATTGACTCCTCCTGTGTTACACTATGAGGAATATTGAGTGGTTTGTGCCTGGGACTGGGCATCAGGAAAGGAATAGGAAATTTCTGCATACACTGCCTCTGCCTACATACATGTTTAGGCTTTGGCCATGAGCCAGAGAATAATCAAGAGCCACCCAAAAAGTAGTAAGCAACACATCTCTCTCCCCCACTCCTCCTTTTAGGAATTCTAGAAAGACCCTCCCCTCTAATCATGTCACATTATTACTCACTCCGCAATGCCTAATCTTAGTAGCACTCAAGAGTGTAGATCTGCAGAGGCAAAGCATTCGGGGAGCTCCAGGTTCTGGTAAGTAACCTGGACTGGACTGAATGGAGGGACGGCACCATAAAAACTGAAAGGACAAGATTTTGAGAGGGAGAGTAATGCCTGACTGTGTCCAATGCCGCAAAGAGGTCCAGGAAAATGAGGATGAAGGAAAGGCCCTGAAATTTTGGCTAGGCAAAGCTCACTGGTCCTTAGTGAGAGGAGTTTTGGTGGAGGGTGGTAGGACAGAAGTCAGGAGGGCATACAGAGTGTAAGAGAACTCAAAGCGATGGTGGCTATCAGAGTACTCAGTGAATTGAGAAGTGATGGAAGAGAAAGGAGATGTCTGACAGATAATAAAAGATGGACACTAGATCCTAAAAAGTCTGAATACACAATTTAATGCACTGTGACCATCTCTGAACCAAAATGGCTAGCGCCATTAGATTTCTCAAATGCCACAAACAATTTAAGCACTTACTTAAACATTTGGATTCCATCCTATAAATAAACATCCTTATTCCAGTTTATGGAATTTGGCTTCTGTTGGTGCATCATGAGGGTTAGGAAAAAAGTTTGGAGGCAAAGCAGATTGATTTAGGTGGGATTTTGTGGCCACAAAAAAGGAAAAAGTTTAAGATGAAGTCACAGAGGCATCATGTCCTTGTTAACAACTGTTTAGGTCTCTAGGGAATTTCAGCCAACAGGGCTGAGATGTCATTGACAGTGCAGCTTAAGTAAGAGCCACTAGAAATGCCAGCTGAGCTGGTCTAGAGCAGCACACGGAGATGGGACGAGGATGGCTTTAGATCCTCCCTTGTGCCAGTCAAGTTCTGAAGTTCTTGATGGGGCTGATGTGCCACCTTGTATAAAGCAGAGGAGCCCGGGAATGCTTTATAAAGAAGCTGAGTAATGAGATGATGAATAAATATATAGCAATCACTTTACAAACTTTCCCTCGTGGACACAAGAAGCCGGAGCAATCAGAACGGAAGCATGGCAAGCTGCAAGCACAGCAAGATGGACCCTGGTGGTGCCAGAGATCATCCCAAGCCTCGCGGAAATAAAAAGCAATCAAGAAAAAAACTAGGATCAAGCAAGTAACAGGATCAACATTTTAAAGAATGGACAAATCTTGGGAATATCTCCTCTTCAAACTGGAAGATACCCCAAACAGAACTTTCCCATCTATGCAGAGAACTGATCCGCCTAAGAACCCACAGAGCAAGCAGCTTAGTGAAGAGACTTCTGCTTAGGTGAAATATCAGGGTCATGAAAGGCGATTGGGATCTGAAGATGAACACAGAGCCACTGCACAAGGCTAGCAGGTCCATGACCAGCTCGTGGGTCCCTTGTTGAATCTTCCTCAGGACATTGGGAAGGGAAGGGGGAAAGCTGCATTGCCTGTGAAAATATGCAAGTTCAGATTCCTGCTTACTCCAGAGCAGAACCAACCTCCTTACAGCCCTGCATCTTCTAGGTGAAGAGGAACAAGCATGTGTCCCTGCATACTAAGGGTGTAATGGTGTAACCATTCAAACAGTTAACCAATAAGCACGAGCTCATCAGTTACAGTAACAGTTACACGCTGGCTCCCGGCCCTGTATCAGTGCCTGTGGGGCAGTAGCTGGCTCCATGGGAGTGGGTCCAAGATCAGGAGCTAGGAGATGGCTGCTGCCCTGCCCTGATGCCTCTGCATCAGCGGCAGCCACACAGGATGGCAGTTGGCTTTCTGGGAGGGGGGCAGCAGGTGGGAGCCGGTGCATGCTGGGAGCCAGCATAGGCTGCAACACCCAGGCAGCACCTGGCTCCCCAGGAGTGGGGTGGCTAGTGGAAGCTGGTGTGCGCGGAGCCAGCTTAAAAGCTGATTTCTGGCATACACCAGCACCCCATGCTGCAGACTCTGCATTAAAAGTTTTATACTGCAGAGCCTGCAGCATCCAACCATGCAACTGCTAAGATTTTTAACAGTTACCTAGTTAACCACTTTTAGAACCTCTACTGCATACCTTCTATCATCTTCCCAACAAGGGTAACCTCAAAAGAACATGAGATGGGAGGAAGGAGAGCTCCAGCGCCACATATTCCATGGGCCACAAGCTTTGTAAGGGAGCTAACAGGTGGTCACTGGTGAAAAAGAACATGACGGTCATGCAGAGTTGGGAGCTTTCCAGCCGGAAGCACTCGAGAAGCAGAGGGGTCCACCTGCACTACAAATAAAGCACATTTCTTACTGCAACTTCACTCCTTGTGCCCACTGAACAAAGCCAGGCTCAAAGAAGCTGGCGCTCTCAACCAGAGAATACAAGCTCAGACAGAAGGCACTTTCCTACAGTCCAAATGCCCCTAGTTGGGAAACAAGTAGGGCTCGGGTCCAGAGACTGAGTGGAACCCTGCAGAAGGTCTGTGTGCACAAGGCTGCCAATGGAAAACCCAGCAAATTATCTGTTCAGAAAGCACCTCAGAAAGCAGAGAACCCAGACTCTTTAGATCCAAAGATAAGGTTATCTGTCTCCTCTGACCTCCTAGGTTCTGAGGACACAGACGCACGGGGTGTGTGACTATACTCTGCCAGCAGACCTCTGAAGAAGTACGGCTCCTCCCAGTACCCTCAGAGTGCTAGCTGCACCAGACAATGCCACTCTAGTAGTGCAGAACTCTCGGTAAGTCCTCCAAATTTGGAATAAAGGGAGACTTCTTCCTCTTTTCAGCTGACTAGGGATGTAAGCAACTAATCGACCAGTTAACTATCCGATAAGCAAAAGCTTATCGGATAGTTGACAGACTAGTAGAATAGAGACAGCAAGACTATCAGAAAGAGGCTGCAAGGGGGGAGGAAGGAAGAGGGGTTGATGGGGAGAGCCAGCTTAAAAAGCCAGTTCCCCCCAGCTCTAGCTCCATGGGATGGGGCAAAGGCACAGGGGCGGTGTTCCACCTTTGAAATGTACAAGAGTCCCTGCTGGGGCTCTTGTACATTTCAAAGGCAGAACGCTGGGAGGCACTTCCACCTTTCAAATGTAGCAATAGCCCAGCCTAGTCGGCTCTTGCTACATTTCAAAGTGGAAGCGCCCTTATTGACTAAGTGAATAGTTGATGGACATTCCATCGACTATTTGATTAGTTGATTAATTTGTTAACATCCCTACAGCTGACACTGAGATTTCAGACTCATAGTATTTTGGTCAAATGCAGACACTAGCCAGATTTCGTCCATTAAGAAGCTTCAACCCCTCCATTCCTCATTTGCAACCACACAGCATTAAAACAACGAGTAGTCCTGTGGCACCTTAGAGACTAACAAATACATAAGATCATGAGCTTTAAAAGCATAAAAGCCACACAAGCATTAAGGGAATGTTCCTCAACCCAACACCAGAAGCATGAACATCTTGGCTCAAACTGCACTTTATTTTTTAAACATTGCTCATATTATGGGTTTTCCCACTGCGCTCCTCAACAGAGACTATGAGTGCATCTTGGATTCTGCTATGGCACATTGCAACAAATGGCCACAACCAGGCACCGATACACCCCTACTGCTACCAAATCCAGACTAAAACTGACGTGTGAGAGACTGTGGTTCCATGACTGGGGAGCTGGCCAGAGAGCAGAGCCATTTACACAGCTCAGTTCCAGGTCAACTCAATCGTGGGAGATACAGGTATTCTCCACTAATTTCTTACTGCCTTCAACAGCTTGTTGGCTTGTAAGGTAAAGCTGTAGCTCCTGGGCCAGAGATCTGCATGGGGTATTTTTGCCTCTGGTACCAACTCTTATTGTCACCAAAGAGTGTCTGCATCTCTCAAGCAAGGATGACAGGAGCTTGTGAGCAGCCATCAGTTAAGATTTCCACAGCACTTCAACTACTAAGAGTACGGCAGAATTGCTAAGTCCTGTTTTTGCCCGTCCCAGCGTTGAACTTTCAGAAGTCAGCATCCAACTCCGGAAACAAGCCAGCAGCATAGATAGAACTTGCACCTTATTTGTAATTGGCACAAGCTAGGGTATTCCCAGACAATGCACACTGGGGCGTTACTGCACTTCTCCAGCAGCTGGATCCCCAGAAAAGCCCCCTTCGGCCTTATTGCTTAAATACTGATACAACCTGACGTCACTGGCAGCCAATCAGATAAGCTGGTGGCCCATGTTGCAGAGCTAGTTCAGAAGCATGCCCCAAAGCTTTCTGTGTTAGCAGGGTTTTGTATCTTAGACTGGGATTTCATGCCATAATAATCTTTCACCGAACACTTCTTTGCTTAATGGCTGTGCTTGCAGGAGAGGATGCTGATGCCCTGCGTTTTCAACACACAGCCACATAACAAGTCTCCCCTGGCCTCCAGTGTGCGCAGTGTTCTGCCACACTGAGCAGCTGGCGTGTGCTGCAGAAATAAGGGTTTGGCCATTCTTGATATTTATAGGACATAACAGGAGCCAGAGTTATTCTGGCTCTGCCCCCTCCCTCGAGTGGGGTGCACGGCTGAAAAAGGGCTGGAGCAAAGATTCCTCAAACTCTGTGCCCAAGAATTTAATCTTTAGTCAAGAGGAAAATTTCAGCAGCAATTTGGCATCACAAGTCCTGCATCATGGCAGGGGGTTACACTAGATGACCCTTGTAGTTTGTCCTAGCCTATGATCAAAGGAAAAAATTGCGAGAAAGGAACAATATTTCATTCCTTACAGAACCTTCCACTCAGGATGACTCTTGCCCTTTGGGGCAGCCAGTCATATTTTCTGACCAAGTGTTTATTCTGCAGGATGCTGTCTGAAAATACCTTTGCAAGAAGAAGAAAAAAATCAAGCTGTGTGTGATCCTCAGTACATTATGCGCCAATATTGCCAAACTTTAATTACATTTCAACAGAGTACTTACAGACTTTCCCTAACTAGAGAATATGCTTCATTTATGTGGGTGAGCAGCATGCTTGTGAATTAAGCAGGTCCTAAGCTGGAATCCAAACAGAGTAATGCAAGGTCCCGGATGTGAAAACACATGCTATCTAACCCAGCACATGGACAGTGAGACTGAGTATAGCAACTGGAGTTTTTGTCAAACTCCTTTCCCCAAAATTTCCTCTGAAAAGGAACTGAGGCAAGTCTTCTTCACAGAGAAAGGAATCCCTCCCTACAGAAAATGAAAGGAGCATTCCTATTGCATACATTTGTCTAACTAAGAACCATTCTGCCTAATGGCTGGAAAATGATATGTGCCAATAATTAAGAGTTGCAACCCTGTGGAAGGCTCACACTGGGATCTGATCCCCAAAGTGCCCTGGTGCTTTTGCAGAGCTCTCTGGATATTTATGTTCTTGAAAGGGAGACTGATCAAGAATAGGCATTAGGGCTGCACCCAGTGCCCAGTGAATTATGTTAGATTGTTCCCTCCCCGCCACTCATCCCTGACAGTCCACCTATGTCCTGACGCACACTGGCCCCCTGCTCTTCCAGTTCTCAGCTACCCCGTCGCTCTACAAATGGAAGCCTAGTTTGCAAAGATTAGTATTATTTATTATTTGCATGATGAAAGGTTGATGTATTAACCGAACACAGCACCTACCTAGCAATTACCCCATAGAGCTATTTTCTTGTGGAAAGTGCATTTGCATCCAGTACTTGCCTTTGCTCTGAACAAAGGCAGGCATGGTGGAACTCAGCTCCCGCTTCTGCTGAACACAAAGATCTCTCTGCAAAGCACAGAATGTGTTTGAACCTTGCCCAAATGTGCATAAAGAACTCACAGCAGCACCATACATGGAGCCTCAAGTCCCTAAGGCACAACTAGAATTATGTTAAACTACAAGGCAGAGCAAGTTCGTAGGGGTGGATAAGAGAGAATCCCAATTCCCAGCTCTCCACTTAAATCAGGCAGAGGGGCAGGAACTCAAAACACCATAATAAAACTTTTATCTTAGGGCTGAGCCCATAAAACTCCCAACTGCAGAGAGCACAAGGTCTGAATTATAACAACTGCCCCTTCAAACAAAAGCCAGAAAAGCACTTCTTCCCCCCCCACATATTAAAACAGTGGGAGCCAAATTCTGGGGCTAAGGGGACTCCCAGGGACACCTTGATTAAAGCCCCCAGGACGGAGCTCGGAACTCATAAGTACTTACAGAACTGGAGGCTGAGCTGCATTTGGGTAACTTGTATGTAGACAAACTCCTGAGACCTCCCCTCACAGCACTCCCCTCCCCTTCCCCCACTCTTCCCTTGCACTCTCAGTATCAGTCCTCTGACACAAGCGCACACAACAGCAGCTACATGGACAGGGGGAGGGGTGACGACAACAAAATGAACTGGACTTAAAGGGAAAAGCACTTAAAGATGCAGGTGCTCTGACAGATCCAAGCAGACCCAGGGGATGAAAAGGAGCTCAGTGAGCAAACCACGTCCAGGATTAATGGGATGCTGGAACTGGAAACATGCATTAAGAGCAGCTGGTCACTTACCATCTTGCCCACCTCCATGGTCAAAGGCTGTTCCTGGCTTCCCCCGCGAGAAGAGAGCGGGTTCAGAAATCCTGACGCTTGAAGATCACAATAACCAAGACAGAGCCCCCCGCTCCCTGACTGTTCGGGGCTCGGCCAGTTAATACGGCTCTGAAAATCTCATACTGGCCACCTTGCGATCAGCAAGCGCGGCCAGAATGGAAACCCTGGGGCAGAGAGGAAGATCTGAAAGCAGAGCCAGCCTGCGAGCTGAGGAGTGCCTGGAAAAGAGGCAGAATGGAGCTGAAAGCTTCTGCTGCTAGAAGCTACGGCGAGGTGAGAGGTAACAAAGCACCAACTCTCACACTCCGAATTGCCAAGGGATGGCACCGCCCGTTCGGCCAGGAAACCAGGAATTATCTGGCTGCCTGCTTGCAGTGGATCATCCGAGATCAGAAGGAGGAGAAAAAGAATCGGGTGGCTGGAGCCTGGCTGCTGCACTCAGCCACACGCTGGAGTGTGTGATTTGAATAACAAAAGAGCTCCTCTCTCCAAGCCAGGAGGATGGAGCTGCTATTCAGAGCGCCAGTGGTGGGAGAGAGAGAGGGCGCCAGCCGGTATGCGTGTGTGGCTAGGGGACCGGGGCTTACCAACAATCAGACTCAGGAAGTGGAGGCAGGGCTCTCCTAAAAGTGGGATGGATTTGGTTTCCCTCTGCACAGACACTCTCATTGCCACATACTAACCCGCCCAGACAGGGGCTGCACGGGTTAGCATCGTCATTCCAGGAAACTACACGGGGGTCTACACAATGAAATACCGCCGAGGCCTTTTCTTCTAGAAGTGTTTATTGCCGACTGTGCTAGGCCAAGAACAGACATGAAGGGAGGAGAAAGTGCGAGCAGGGAGCATAGCAAGGGGCTGGGCAGCCCTGAGGAGGCTGATGCACGCAGGCACTCCTGTCTCAGTGCCCGGGCTGAGCCTCACCACACTTTGGCTTTTGCACAGGGACTGCATGTCCTCTCCTGGAGAGGGCCAACAATCACATCTCTTCAGCCCAGGAGCAAACTTCACAGGAACCATGAGGCAATTGGACTGACTACTCCAGTCCTAAATGCTTTAGACACAGCTTGGAATCGATGGCTACACAGTCCTCGCCCTGCATTTCCGGCTGAAGGGTGAGTCCTTCAAAGGAGCAGGCTTGTGGAGCAAGAGAGGGGAGAAAATGCAGTGAAAAAAATGTAAAATATTGACCTGCCTGGGGCGGGGGTGCCGAGCAACTTCATTAGTGTTCACACAGAGCTCTGGGAGCCTCAGCTGAGAGGCATTGGGAAAGTCACAGCATTTTATTGTGCTTCCATAAATGCCCTAAGTAGATGGGAGGCAACGTTACTCACCGCTGCCATGCTGCCACTGCTTTGCGGGACGTGGCAGAGAGGAGAAGAGACAGCAAACGTTTTGTACAAGCGGTGGCCACTTGCGGTGAAAAAGAGGACACAGGAAGTAAAAAGATGGTTGTGTGGAAAGAACAATACAGCCTTGTGGTTCTGAGTCTGGACTGCGAATAGTGAGATCTTAGATCTGTCCCCACCTCTGACACACTGTGATCAGGAGAAATGACTCAGCTCAGTGTTCCTCAGTATCCCCACCTGGACAAGAAGAATGCCACTACCTTCCTCCCCAGCTGTGAAATGCACTGCTGCTTGTGAGGAGCACCAGAGAAAGTGGCATGGTTAAAATAAGGGGGTAACGAATCCCATCTCCCAGTCATACTGCAGAGGGATCCAGGGAGACAGAATACAATCACCTGACTTCGCATTTAGCCCTTCAATACCCTAGTGCTGAGATCTTTAGCAGTCCTCAGACATTAAGGTCCTCAATTTTACATCTCATTTGAAAGATGGCATCTCCAGGAGCGCCGTGTTCCCCAGCATCAGGGCATATAACTCTTTTTTGTATCCCTCATGGTCAGGTAAAGGGCAACTAAGTCTGGGTGTCAAAACAGAACAGCACAACAGCAACTGGAACTGTACTTCACAGCTATATTTCCAGTGCTTGAGATGATACATAATGTCCCCTGCACTCCCACAGCAAATGAACTAAATGAAGGCAATTAATGAATGAGGGGAAGGAGGTTTTGGAAGAGATACTAGAACTACATTTTCCTTTCTCCTGGCCCCAATCCTCATTCTACCTCTGCTCCTCATATAGGATATGTCTACACTACCACCCTAGGTCGAACTAGGGTGGTAATGTAGGCAACCGGAGTTGCAAATGAAGCCCGGGATTTGAATTTCCCGGGCTTCATTTGCATCTCGCCGGGCGCCGCCATTTTTAAATGTCCACTAGTGCATTTAAAAATGGCAGCGCTCGGCGAGATGCAAATGAAGCCCGGGAAATTCAAATCCCGGG
The DNA here is from genome assembly GCF_052426305.1 of Pelodiscus sinensis. Lineage (NCBI taxonomy): Eukaryota > Metazoa > Chordata > Testudines > Trionychidae > Pelodiscus > Pelodiscus sinensis. Next base: position 9,861,053 of record NC_143072.1, on the reverse strand, counting down.
CTTCATTTGCAACTCCGGTTGCCTACATTACCACCCAAGTTCGAACTAGGGTGGTAGTGTAGACATACCCATATATAGTAGCCCAATGTCTGTGACTCTGAAATGCTGAAATGCTGGCTATTCCCTCTGGGGGGTGCTGTTGCCTCTCACCGTGGTGCTCTGCTGACTTCTGCACTGTTCAGCCAGGCCGCCGCGTGGGAGCAAGTGGCCGTTTGGGGTCCGTGCTCCCCGTGCTGCATGGGGAGCGTGGACCCTAAATGGCTGCTTGCACCGCTTGCTCCCGCGTGGCGACCTGGCTGAGCGGCGCAGAAGTCAGCCGAGCGCCACGGCGGGAGGCGAAGGGGGGCAGGGCAGTGCGGTGTGACAGCGGCTCCAGGCCCCGCCCCTTGGCCATGAACAAACCCTGGCTGGGGGGAGGGTGGAGGAACGAGGGGGGGGGAGGTGGAGGACCACTGGGAGGCTGCAGGATCAGTGCTGGGGTAAAGGGAAACGGTGCAGGGGAACAGCTGGAGCTCATAGGCAGCTACTCAGCTGGGCTGTCACGCGGGAGCAAGCAGCGCAAACAGCCGTTTGGGCTCCGTGCTCCCCATGCAGGAGGAGGAGGAGGAGAAGAGAAAGAGAGAGTGAGAGGCAGGAGGAAGAGGAGAAGAGAGAATGAGAGGTAGGAGGGGGAGAAGAGAAAGAGAGACGGAGAGAGAGGCAGGAGACGGAGGACTGCTGAGAGAGGGGGGGGGGGGAGGCAATAGGAGAAGGAGGGACAGAGAGACAGAGCGAGAGACCGGAAGCTCAGGAGAGAAGACCAAGACAGAAAGGGAACAGGATGTGGAGGAGAGACCTGAAAATCCCGTTTTATGACGGGCTAATTGGCTAGTACAAAAAGAATTATGGTTGCTCAAGGTGAAGTACATCCCATCAAATGTGTCTTCTGTTCCCAGTAAGTAAAAGTTGAGAGGTTCCTACAGACCCTCAGAAATCTACCTGAAGCACCCAGCACAGAATATTAGCATGGAGTAGTTATTAGCAGTTATTAGTAATATTAGCACAGAGAATTTGGTCAGACTGTAAGTCAATACTATTACCCATCTAGGGCTGAGCTTACCTCATCAAGGGTGTATCTAGACTACAGGGTTTTGTCGACAAAAGTGGACTTTTGTTGACAAAACTATACCTGCGTCTACACTACTGCCGAGTTCTGTTGACAGTAAGTAGACAGAATGTGGCAGTTTTGTCGATGGCGGTAAACCTCATTCTATGAAGAATAACGCCTTTTGTTGACAGAGTTATGTCGAAAAAAGGCGCTATTGCATCCATACTGCTTTTTCAAAAGAGAGCGTCTAGAGACTCTGTCGAGAAAGTGGCTTGCTTTGTCAACAGAACTGGCTGTAGTCTAGACACTCTTTTTCAACCGTGTCTGTCAACCAGGGGTGGCCCGGGAGCCTAGGCGAGCTAGGCAGCTGCCTAGGGCGCTGCTGGCCCGGGCGCCCTGAGATGACGCCATGGCCATTGACAGCCGTGCAGGCAGGGGCGCCGATTGCACCACCCTGCCCAGGGCGCCAGCTGCTGCAGCCGGCCTCGGGCCACTCCTGCTGTCGACTAAGCTTCTGTGGAAAAAAGTCTGTAGTCTAGCCATACCCCAAGGGAAAAAACTTCCTACACCTTGTCTCCACTAGGATTTTACAGCAAGACTGCTAATTCACTTTAGTTATCTCCCTCTAAACACACAGTGAAGACAGTCCTAGTCACAATGGTACAGATGTCCAGTTTTTCCCACAATGAAGGGTGTTGACATGGTTCTGCAAGTGGGATGGGTATCGGCACGCACACAGTTGGGCTGAAAAGTAAGAACCCTACATGTAGACAACTCAATCATTTTTTAACTTTTAACACACGGGATCCTCATTCATAGTCGAGGCAGGACCACTCCCTCTGCAGTCTACAACCAGTGCCTGAATGTGGCTTCGAAGTATACATTTTGGCAGGAACACTAAATGAGAATTAGATACTTGTTATAACTACCTTAGATAAGTGGTCTGCAGTAGCATACTATCACCAAAAGCAGCAATTTTTCTTCTACTTTTGCTGGCATGAATGCACAAACTGATTGCAAAAGGCAGCTCTGCAAAATCACTGTACAGCACCCATCATTTAAACTACCTCTCACCGTAGCCTTCTGATGCATATATGGCACCACTCTGGGCAACAAAATCTGCATCCAACATGTAAGGAACAAAGGTGGATGCAGCAAAGACAAGGAAGTAATCTCTGACTGGACCTGCCAAGAGTGTGGCAGTGGCTGTGCCTCTCACCTGAACCTTGTTAATCACTGTGTGTGTGTCTGTGTATATACTGCAGCTGAAAACCACTCCAATTCTTTAGCCTCTTGGAATTTCACAAAGCCCCAGGCACACATGATGTATTCACTTGCTCTGCTTTCCTTTTACATAGGTCACTGTTTTAGGGTAAGCACCCCTCAGAGTGCTTCTGTCATCAAAAATCTGCTGGAAACTGGCCCAAGCAAGTGCCCAGATGTAAAATAGACAGCCAGTTATGTGGTGATCATTGGTTTTAGAAGTAAATTTGTACTCATCTCCACTTTTATTAAGTTCCTTCTCATTGCAGTCTGCATGATGACAACCGCAGAATGGGAGAATCCCCAACCACAGGTGGCTGGCAGGTAGGATACCAAAATATGGGAAATCCATCCTGAGACAGAACCTAAAACTTCCCATCTTTCAACTGAAGCTCACAGTATGAAGAACATCAGCCTGGGCTGTTTCTGCTCTCCCAGTTTGTATATGAAGTAGCAACAGATAGTTCCCCACCCAACCTTAATGCTTGGTAAACAATGTCTCTGAGTAGAGCAGCTTAATTCCCAGCTCAAGGTGAGTTAGCTCTGATCGAGCTAGCACACTAAACATAGAGGCTACATCTAGACTGGCATGATTTTCCGCAAATGCTTTTAATGGAAAAGTTTTCCGTTAAAAGCATTTGCGGAAAAGAGCGTCTAGATTGGCACGGACTTTTTCCGGAAAAGCACTTTTTGTGCAAAAGAAGCCCCGATCGCCATTTTCACGATCGGGGCTTTTTTGCGCAAAACAAATCTGAGCTGTCTACACTGGCCCTTTTGCGCAAAAGCTTTGCGCAAAAGGACTTTTGCCCGAACAGGAGCAGCATAGTATTTCCGCAAGAAGCACTGATTTCAGACAGTAGGAAGTCAGTGTTCTTGCGGAAATTCAAGCGGCCAGTGTAGACAGCTGGCAGTTGCTTTTGCAGAAAAACTTGCCAGTCTAGACACAGTCAGAGGGTAACTGCAGAGATGCTAGCAGCTGGCAGGGACCAGCTCCTTGAGGGTGTACTCATTCAACATGCTAGGTATGTACCAGAGGTGACCAACCCCTCCCATTGTTTGCACCCTTGGAGCTACACTCTACTTTTGGCTTGATCAGAACTAGTACAGATCTTTCGCCTTCAGTTTGAAGTATCCACTACCCTACACGTTATATGGTCTACTATTAACGTGATTGTCTAGTTCTAGTGTCTGAGTATCACTGCCCTTTACTGGACAGTATGAGAACTATTCAACTTTGTAACAGGTCCCACATAACTAACAGAGTCTTCTTTAGCTTAATTGGTTCTACACTTTTGGAGTAAGAGGATTCAAGTTCTGGCCCTGCTTTGCTGTGAAGGTCAAGAGCATGGCATGCAGCATCGCAACTAACAAGGATCACAACTTTGTTATGTTTTTCTTTTGGGTTCTCATGCACAAAAGCCTTTAGACACCTTAACAAAAAAAGTAACAGAAATGCACAAAGAGAACTTGCACAAACAAACAAAAATCTCCAGGATGCCCACATCATGAAGGTTTCAATGTGTGTAGGGTGATTATACATTTTTCTGGAGAAGAAAGAGGACCGTGCACAAAGACAAAGATGATGTTCTGAAAAATGTGTGACCATGCACAAAAGGGAATCTGTAAGCCAAGATTAAAGCCAGCACAAAAAACAGAAAGGAGCAAGCTCTAAATGAGGAGGGAAATCTCCACTATGAAACGCAGGCTACTGGACACATTCCTGCAAGGCTCATTTAGAACAACATGGCTTGGAGGGGAGGAAATGCCCTTATAACCCCTTACATTGACCTGTTTCCAGCTGGGCCTTGCGCTTTCTGACACCTGCTCTCGGTTGGGGCAGGTGGCTGAGGGGGAAACTTGTTCTCAGATCTATGGTGTATCCTTGGAGCAAGTGCTGGTTCAGGGAGGGGCTGAGCCACTGTTGCCTCCTCTGCCCACTGGACAAATAGGGGGCATTTCTCCCCACCCACCCACATTCTGTAATTACATTCAGGGCTCAGATGCCAATGGCAGCAGCATCTGCAAAACAGCTTCACTGAAGAGAGTTGCGAGTCTTCCTCTCTTCCCCCACAGCAATTCAAACCAGCTGTTCTTATCTTGGCACATCTGCTTTCCCTCCCACCCACACTGGGCCTCATGATGCACAGTGCTATCCTCGCTGCAGGGAGGGCTAATAATAAAGGGGTGAAGGCAATTCACATGGTTACCAACACCATGGAAAGCCAAGAGTAGAGGCTGAGGATCTCCTCCACTCCAAGCACTCAAAGACTGCAGTATTGGCTCAGTCTCACATCACTGGGCCACCTCACTCAGCATCCTGTCTGACAAGGGCCCACCTGCTTCGGAGGGAGGCAGAAATGCCTTATTATGCATCTAACCATGCAACTCAAAACCATAGGGGAACATTTCCTCCTGCTCCCAGCTGGAGATCCTGGAGCTCCCTAAGCCTGAGGCATAGAGACCCCTTACTACATATCCCCAAGGTTCATAGGCCTCCACAACGGATTTCTATTCCCTGAAGCAGATTATTCAATATATTGGCAAAAAGATACAGCCCAGGCCATGTAGCAGCTGGAAAAAACAAATGCTGGAAAAAACACACACTCAGAACCCTCCTACTTCTCTTCTACCCATCACACCTCCCCTATAGTACCAACAAGAAGGGGGTAAAGTAGGGCACACTGATTGCCATTAACACAGGGCGGAGAGGGAAGCATTCAACACTTTCCTTGAATCTCACAGAGACCTTTGTCTCAGTTATAGCCTGCGGCAGCAAGTTATACGCTGTTTTTAAATGTATTCCTTCTGGTCAGTTTTACAGTTCTTGCCTCTGTTTCAGTGTCCCTCTTTACGGGGTGGAGTAAGTGGAAAGCTCAGATGGCCTTTACCATGCCATCCTCCCATGGCTTTCTATGCTTCTCTCATCTCAGTTCTCACTTGTCACCATTCCAGAGCTAAAAATAATCCTAGGCTTTTTCCATCTTCTCCTCCTTTTCCAGCTCCCATCCCTCCTGGGTGACCAATAATCTTTGCTGCCCTCACAATCTTTGCTATATTTCTTGAGTTCTTTTTGAGATGAGACACTGGAAACTGAAGGCTGATCTCCAGGAGAGGACGTTCCGCAGACGTTACAATACTTTTCATACTCTTCTTTGTTCCTTTTGAACACAAACATCTTATTTCCTTAAAAAACAACAAATAGTCTGGTAGCACTTTAAAGACTAACAAAACATGTAGATGGTAACATAAGCTTTCGTGGGTTCAGCCCACTTCTTCAGATGACCAGAGTGTTGAATGTCCAGAACTAAAACAAATAGGGGAGAAGGGAAAACAGGAGTAGGGGTGGAGAGGAAAAATAATAGGGGGCAGGGAGAGAAGAGGTAGTGGGTATAAAAATATCAAGGGCTGGAATGTAATGAGAAAAACAAATAGTCTATAAGCACCTAAAGACCGGATAGTCAAAAGAGGCAGATAAGAACCATTAGTAGGCAATAGAGAAGAAGAGTACTAACACCAGATACTATACAGACAAAGAATCATTGGCGCCTTCATTGTTTGTTAGGTTGAAATGTCCCAGCCATTGGGTATCTTTATTTAATCCATTAGCATGAGTATCAAACTTGAGAATGAATTGTAGTTCCGGTCCTGTCCTTTCCAACATAGTTAAACCAAACTAATTAGTAGACCAGGTCTGAGAGAGCCCCACACTTCTGTTAGAGCTTGTACTTATTCCCCCATCTCCCACCAGTCCTTTGTTCTCTAGCAAGGGCTCTGCTCTGCGTCCCTGCTGAGAGATGGAGAAATCCTCCTCCCTCTAGTCGATAGCTGGTAGGTGCCACTGGCTTGCTGACTGGGCTTTCCACGGTGTCCTGAGATGTTCCACCGACAGGAGCCAGCCAGTCTTTTTTTAAAATGACCCCCTCGGTCTGCTCAGGCACGTGGACATCACCCACCCTCTATGTCTGTTTGGCCATGTCTGCGCTACAGCATACGTCAGCAGAACAACTGTTGCTCAGGGCATGAACAAACCAGCCCCAGAGCAATGTAAGTTACACCAACATAAGTGGATAGCAGGAGAGCTTCTCCCACCCTCTTGAAGGGGGAAGGATTACTTCAGATGAGTTCTCTCCTGCCAGCTTAGAGTGGCTTCATTGAACTCCTTAGTGTACTCATGCCCTAAGTCTGCCCTGACAGCAAGTTTAATCCTTTCCCCTCCGCTGGGTGGGTAGCAATGCAAAATACAGGGGGAAACTGAGGACACACAGACTTAATAAAAACTATCACCAAAAATTCCTATTGAGTCACAGGGGAAAATGGAGCAGAGTTTCACAGCTGGTTTCAGTTTGCACTTGTTAGCTTGTGTGCCATGCAATCTCTCTAAACTTGTTCTCTCACCTGCTTATTTTCTTATGACTGTGACAATACTCTGAGCTGCTTCATAGTTACAACCCTGGTGGCCCTTGATCAGTCTTGCCACCTATTCCTATTCCTCTCCTGAAACAAAGGACTGAAAACTGCCCTCCATACTCCAAAGGGACTCCCACTCCACACATACTTTGTACGCTACTTTCACCGACTCCTGATCTGGATTCTAGACCCCTGCTGCTTGACCAGCTAACACCCTGGCTGTGCTGAAGGCAGGTTCTAATATCATGGATTTGATTTCCTCAAGATTACAGAGGTGGCCTGCTTCACCACTGGAAACCCAAGACAGACTTAATTCCTCTTGACTCACTGAAGACTCAAACTGCAATACCTTCAGAACTGTATTACACTGACGATTCAGCTCCAATAAGCTTGCTAGGGAGGGTCCCCAGGCTTTCAAAAGAAATCCATCGCCAGCACTCAAGGAACCCCAAATCCACACACACTCTTGTGCCAAAGAAAGTACTTGATGGAACAAATATTCATGAAACATTTACACTCCTTGGCTCATCACTTCTCAGTAACGTTTGCTGGCAGACAGGAGTCAGAGCCAGGTTTTCAAAGCTCTTAGGTGCCTAGAATGGTGGAGAGGTAGCTTGTGCAAAAGCAGCTAGGTACATCATTCTCACGGCTTCCCATGGGAGTCAGCTGCCTGGAAAGCCAACTGAAAAGCTCACTAGGTGCCCACCTGCAGCTTTAAGTGCCTAAAGATGTCTGAAAACCTGGCCCCATTCAGGACAGTGCTAAGCATGTGCTTAGGTTCTCTCTTAAAAAAGGGCCCTACTCCAAAAGGATGTTTTTTTCCTCTGTACAAAGAGCTAGCACAACAATTCAACAGTTAAGCTCCCCCTTAAGTACAGCACTACTTGCAAAGTTCAAGCGGCATAAGTGACGTGTAGGCCTTGAGGTAGCCCTCTGCCCAGGGCTGAATTTCCCCCTAGGGGGACCATGACTGCCCAGTGGTCTCCTTGGCCAATAAGCAAATTAGGCTGATGGTAAGTGCTAGTTAAAGCACAGGAACTGGTCTCTCACAGACACCAAAAAGCAAAAGATAAACCCAGGCACTAGAACTGCAAAAATGCAGAGTATTCACATCTCTGGACAAGATGCAGGCAAAAGATCAGGGAGCTTCTGGCTCATCTGCTGTTCTCAGCCTTCAAAGTGTTGCCTTCCCCAGGACGTGGGCTCCCTCTCCTGCAGGCCGGATGCAGCAGGAAGCCCGGGGCAGACTCCACAGCTTGCCCCACAGCCTTGTGCCTGTGCAGAAACGTGGCAGTAGGGCTCCATTTCTGTTTTAAAACTGGAGGGGAGGGAGGAAGTTTTAGGAGCTGCCCCGCCCCCAGCACATTCCCATTGGCCAGTTTCTGGCAGAAACCTGCCAATGGGAGCTACTTATTGAACTAAGGCCGAGAACCACGCCCCCTTTCCTGGGCTCAGTTATTCATGGTGCACATGGCCCGGCAAGTAGGCTGGCTGGCTGGGAACATTTTAAGCTCTGCAGGCTCGCAAGTTTAGCAGCTGACAAGTAAGTCTCATGGCCACAGCCTGCTTCCGGCACCAGCCCTTTCCTGCCCCAACTCTCTGCCCCCTCCACTCAACATACCCAAACCCTCTGTCCCTCTCTTACAGCCATAGCCCCTCCCAGATACGGCACCCCAATCTTCTGCCCCTGATCACAATCCCCTCCTACCCTAGGTCACGTCCCAAACCCCTGCACTCCAGTCCCCTGCCCTAGGTCACAACCGCCTGCTTCATCCCAGCTCCCTCCTTGACTCCAGTCTCCCTCCTGCACCCCAGTATCTTACCCCAAGCTCCCTTCTGCACCTAGCCTCAATTCCAGACTCCACATCTCCATTAATAATCATGGAACAGTGCAGCCCTCAATCACTTTCCAAAATCTTGGCCTGGCCCCCCGTCAAAAATTATTTCCCACCCCTGTTCTCCTGTGTGCTGAGGAGTGCAGGCACAGAACCTCATGCTGTTTGCTCACAGGGTTAGAGGAAGCCACCTTGCTGTGTTGTCAATATACAGATTGCTCTTTAAAAATAAATAGAAGCACAGCTTGTGCTATAATTATTGATCCTCAGCTATTTTTGGCCTCCTGTTCCTACCACACATTCTTCTTGGAGTCACAACACAAGCTCTGCATAAAAGCCACTTGGAAGACAGCTAGCTGCAAGTAGGGCCAATCCCAAGCCAGCAGAAGACCCTGGACAGCAAGGGTGCACAGGGAACTGAATGAAAACCATTTAAGAGGGAAGGGGCTAGGTGGAAAGGACAGAATTCCTCAGGAGGAAATTACTGCTCCTGTTGCAAGGAGACAACACAGATTCTTGCTGTCTGATCACAGGGAGACACTTCTACTCACTAGAGAGGGAGTCCTTTGCAGAGTAAGCCCATGCATCCCCTGGCTTGGGGGTGAAGAGGATTGCCTTTGAAATCCCCTTTCCCACATACAAAGCAGACAGATTGTGGTTTTAAAGCTTTGGGACTTCCAAGGGCTCAGTTCCCCTGCAGTGGATGATGCTCATTAATTTTTCAGATTGGAACTGAATTGTATTTGGTGAAAGGGGGAAGGATTGCCAGCTCTAAAGTACATAACCAGTTGATTAAAGAACTTTATTTGTCCACCAAGCAGGTACAGACATAACCAACTGGGGAATTTAGAGACTGCAGTAATAAAGGAAACCCTGACATTTGGAACAGAAGCACATTTATCTCATGGTACAAAAACTACTCAAAGCCACATTCAACAGCTGTTACGTTATTATTTTTTTAACTCTAGCCCATCCCAAACAAAAAAAGGCATCTACTCCTGCAGCTAACACAACAGCCTCTCCATGCTGTCTGCTGGAAGCTTCCACTCTAAGGATAAGACAGGCTTGCTGCACATTCAGTCAAACTGCCGAGTAAACAAGCAGGCAGAGTCTGTGCGAACTGCACTTGTGGTTTCTGGGATGGAGAAACCTGCTTACTTAGAACTGGGCTGGCTGGGACCCACCAATTCATTCCAAAACAGGTCACCGAAGAACCACCAGATAGCAAGAACTTTCCATCACTGTTGAATGAGAACTGGTGGGGACTTACTGGTAGAGATCAATATTCTCAGCTCAGGAGATTGGCTAGAGAATGAACTTTCAGAAGAGCTGAGGTGAATACAGTCTGTTTTTTGGAAATGCTACAAAACCTTCCTCTGTGAGAAAGCTCTCTTCCCAAAGAATGACACTCAGAACAACGGCACCCCTTTCTGCCTTAAACTCCAACCAAGCCAAGAAATAAAAACCATTAAGACACAAAAGACTGGACAGATTGGAAGAACAGCATTGGAAGAACAGCATTCAATAAAAGAGAATTAAAAAAATGAACATAACTGATAGAACAAACTCCACGCACCCAGAAAGCTCAGGTCCTGCATCAGTGATCATTAGCATATCCATTCTGGATGTTATTCTGTACCCCTTGTGCCACAATCTTCAGGTTATTTGGAATCTGCCCTCAAGTGCCACTCTAGCCTTCCTGACTTTTGCAACGTTCCTTCTAGGGATGTAAAATCCTGTTTAAAATGTTTAACCAGTTAACTGGCCTGTTGCGTGCAGCTGTGGGCGGGGGAAGGGGGCTGCTGGAGTAGACCCTCCACCTCCAGCGTGGCATGGTGGGCCCGGCTGGGCTGGAGCAGCCCCCAGCCACCACTGCACCACGAATGGGGGGGGGCTACTCTGGCTGGGCACCAATTAAATGGTTACCCTGGTGAGCACGCCGATTAGGCAATGCTTACCAGGTAACCGGTTAAACAGTTACCCCTTTACATTCCCAGTTTCTCCTACCAGGATTTGGTGCACAGATAGTCTAATCCATATTGTTTCCTTGCAGAATCTTTACACCCATGAACACTATAATATGCAAGACAAAAACAGTACCTTCCGGTGAACCCATGTGGATTATGTATCTTCCAAACATATTAGGACCATGTGCTGATCGCTGTGCTCCCTGCCGAGCTGTGCACAGCGGGAACCAGCCCTCTTCGCACTACTCTGTAAACTATTTAGTTGTCCTTGTGTATTATTTTTGCAATCAGCTGCAATCATTCCTCAATCATCCTGTACCTTACATGAGCCCTGGAGGCTTACACTGGCTAAATATGCCTATCCAAAAATCAATGGCCTCCATTTTGGTCTCACTTTTCCACTTTGCAGTCTTTCCATAATTGGATTATTACAATGAATTATTCAAGGAATTGTCAATATAGCATGGTTTCAATCAACTTCCTTTAAATTCCCTGAAACATGCCTGAGAGGCACTTCCTCTTTTTATTGGGGAGGGGAGCTGTCTCTGCAGATTTTATATGGTGATATAGGTTGAAAATGGAGACATGAAAGAAGCGATTTCAGCTTAAGACCCTTAGAACCCTTCTCAAACCAAGCTTACTAAAGACAGTCATTTTATATTCATTTTTGGGATAGGTTTAAAATCAGAGACTCAGATTTACAAAGGAGTCTGACAGGGAAGTGAAAGGTTTGCTGATCTTCAAATAAGAATTCGACCACCAGTTTTTATTTACTTACCATATCGCAAATGCAGTATTAAATCTAAGTGTACAGGAGTGTTTAGTATGCATCTCCCTAAAGCAGCACAGATTGTAGCTACTTCTTAACACTACTTAAATCTAATAGACTACACTAGTTTCATTTGAAACCAGTGATATGTTCTGGCTGGAGAACTGGCTGCCTATTGTCGTCGTTGCTTCCTCCAGCAGCAGGAAGCTGTAGGAACTGGATCTCATGCGAGGCAACATTTGCAATTTTGGAAGCAGCACAAGAGGATGATATGAGCTTGTGAGCTGCTACACTGGTTTTTAAAGATTTGGGTAACAGGAAAAGTATTTATAGCAAATAAGCGACATATTTTCAGCCCCAGAAAAGCACCCACAAATTATTATGAATATCCTCCCAAGGACAGGATGTCACAGCTCAAATAGACTCATTCTGCATATCAAGAAGCTAAAGCAAGCCAGAAGAAATGAGTTCCTCTGTATTGCACTGTGTCATGGGGAAACAAGTCCTTTTAAACCACTTTCCCCTTTGATTCCAGACACTGCGGAGACACTCAGTTCCCAGGAGGAAGTTGGGAAAAAGCAGCTCATTGTCAGCATTTCCAAAGAGCACTTGCAGTACCACAGCAGTGCATGCAGCCAAAACCAAGGGCTGGCTACCTCTTTATCAAAGATCTGGGGCTTGTTGGGAGAGATTCCAGAACCACTTTGCCGCGCAAAGCATCTAAACCAATAGCAGCAGGATCCATCGCTCTCGACGGACCATGGTGTACAAACATACAACCTGGTGTCTTCTACTTCCTCTTGCAGCATCCCAATGTCCAACAGGAGTTTTCCCATTGACGTCCGTCACCAGGCCCATATATTAGCAACTCAGCCACCAGTCACTATTTCACCCATAGAAGCTTTCCCACTTCCATGCTCTCAAGAAGACACCTTGCTAGAGCTGCTGACATTTCTATAGGATTAAAAATCTAAAACATATCTGTGATGTCTTTGAATTCACAGACTAGAGGATGGGCAGGGGATAACGTATCACAGTGCATACAAGAAAACAGCTAGCAGAATATGAAATCAGAAGTTGGTCTTGGGTCTATTCTCAGCTCTGACACCAATTTACTATGGGCATGTCTACACAGCAGGGTTAAATATGAAATAACCTATGCAATTTCAGCTACGTCAATTGAGTGGCTTAAGTTGAAATAGGATATTTCCACTTTGGGCATGTCTACCCAGCACTTATTTCGAAACAGAGCATTCTTCCCCCGACTTCCCTTACTCCTCATATAATGAGGTTTACAGAAATAAGAAAGGAGTAAGAAACCCGTTATTTTGAATTTATTTTGAAATAACAGGCTTGCTGTGTAGACACGCACCACACACTGATGTTATTCCAAAATAATGCTGCTGTGTAGACATGTCCTAAGTGTACTTAGACATGTGTCTCAACCGCTGTCTCTGTTTTCCCCTTTCTAAAATGGATACAGTGGTTATCCAGTCAGTGCTTCAGAAATGCAAAGTATTCTTCTCTGGGAACAAATGTCAGGATAGGAGGAGATTCAGTTACTCAGCTAGAGAGGACTAGTAAGAATCACTACAAATATTTCAAATTTAAAGGGACACTGATATCTTGAACTCTAGCAAAATCCAAGTTTTCAGTTAAAAACTAATTTCAGATATCACTCCTGCCTCCATCTCCCTACATTTCTGATGGCATTGTAACAAAGTTTTTCATATTATTTTAAGTGCTTTTCTTTCCCCTGCAGCTGCGTGAAAAGCCTCTCCCAAACAGGAGAAAGTGACTATCCCAGGGAAACAGAGGAACTGTCTGTGCAGAATGTGCAGCTAACTACACCAAGGAAACAGACTACAAAACCAATACAGTAATGGCAGGTGTTACAGATATACAAGAAGTAAAGAGAAGTTCAGAGGGAAGTGTGTCCTTGAAGCAGAGGTGGGCATGAGTAAGGCATTCAGGTAGGATTTCCTTTCATTCTGCAAAGCAGCCAAGGCTGCAGGAGGTTCATGACTCTGAGTAAACTGCTCTTGATAAATTATTTTAATGATTCAGTGGCAAGATTAAGAACCACAGAAGTTGCTCAGTAGCTAGGCCATTGTGAGAGAAAGTGCTGCCTGAGTGAAGGTTTGAACATAGAGACCCTCTCAAGCCAGTGAGCTGTAACCTTTAGAGTTGATTTGCTAATTAATATCCATCCCTGCTTAAAAGGACAAACAGGAACTACGCACATACCATAAATACACAAAGGCTCAAAAAAAACATCCTGTGCCTGTGTACACTCATTTCTCTCACAAGGAAACCATTCACTCCTGCAGTCTTATCTTTCCTGTTTGGAAGCCATGACAAGCACAGATAAAATTTAGTATTTATGAAAAACAACAAGGAATCTGGTGGCACTTTAAAGACTAACAAATGTACTAGGGCATACGCTTTTGTGAGAATTCCTCAGATGCTTCAAGAGAACAGAAAAGAAAAAAGACAGGGATACATAGATGGAAGTGTAACATCAGTACTAATTAAAGCAGAGGGGATGCGGCTCATCTCCAACAGTGATGAAAAGGTGAGAGTACCTGAAGGGGAATTACTTAAGAGTAATGTGAGAACCTCTTCATATTTCTATTTAAACCTCTTTTCAGAGTCTCAACTTTGCATATGAATTCCAGTTCAGCAGTTTCTCCTTGCAGTGTGATTTTGAAGGTTTTTTGACCGAGAATGGCAACTTGCAAGTCAGAAGCTGTGTCCAGGGAGGTAAAAGTGCTTTCCCATTGGTTTTTGTATGTTGCCATTCTTAATGTCTGATTTGTGTCCATTTATTCTTTTGCATAGACACAGTCCCGTTTGTCCGATGTACATGGCAGAGGGGCAGTTAACATAAGAACATAAAAATGGCCGTACTGGGTCAGACCAAAGGTCCATCTAGCCCACTAGCCTGTCTGCCAACAGTGGCCAGCACCAAATGCCCCGGAGGGGGTGGACCGAAGACAATGATCAAGTGATTTGTCTCGTGCCATCCATTTCCAGCCCCTGACAAGAGGCCAGGGACACCATTCCTACCCCGGGACTAATAGCCTTTTATGGATCTAACCTCCATGAATTTATCTAACTTCTCTTTAAACTCTGTTATAGTTCTAGCCTTCACAGCCTTCTCTGGCAAGGAGTTCCACAGGTTGACTATGCGCTGTGTGAAGAACTTTCGCTTATTAGTTTTAAACCTGCTACCCAAGTCAGCACAGGGAGCCAGGAGGAGAGGGCCATTTTTGGGAGTGCGGGGGAGGCTTTACGAGTCATGGGGGGGAGGGCTTTACGAGCTCCACCCTGGGATGCTGGGGGAAGGGCTGCATGCGGCTCGCGAGCCAGCCGTGGCTGATATAGATGATGTGGATAAGTCCTGTGATGGTGTCAGTAGGGTAGAGGTGTGGACAGAGTTGGCCACAGTGTTTGTTGCAGGGAATGGTTCTTGGATTAGTGTTTCTGTTGTGCGGTGTGAAGTTGGTGGTATTTGTCTCAGATTGGGGGGCCGTTGGTAAGCAAGGACTGGCTTGCCTCCTACGGACTGTCAGAGCAAGAGATCATCATCTATGATATGTGCTGGAGAGGTTTTAGCTGGGGGCTGTAGACAGTGGCTAGTGGTGTTCTGTTACTTTCCCTGTTGGGTCTGTACTGTAGTAGGTGACTTCTGGGTATCTGCTTGGCTTTATCAATCTATTTCTTCACTTCTACAGGTGGGTAATATAGTTTTAAGAATGCTTGCTAGAGATCCTACAGGTGTTCATCTCTATATGAGGGATTGGAGCAAATACGATTGTATCTTAGGGTACATCTAAACTACATGCCTCTGTCAACGGAGCCATGTAGATTAGTTTACTCGAAAATGGGAAATGAAGCAGTGATTTAAATAATTGCCGCTTCATTTAAATAAAAATGGCCGCCGCAATGTGCCGATCAGCTGTTTGTCGGCTCAGCGCAGCAGTCTAGACGGGGATCTGCTGACCCCAGAATCCTTCGGACGCCAGAACCCTCGCATGAGGCTTACAGGATCTGCCGATGAAGGGTTCTGGGGTCGGCAGATCCCCATCTAGACTGCTGTGCTGAGCCAACAAACAGCTGATCGGCACAGCGCGGTGGCCATTTTTATTTAAATGAAGCAGCGATTATTTCAATCGCTGCTTCATTTCCCTTTTTCAAGTAAACTAATCTACACGGCTCCGTCGACAGAGCCATGTAGTTTAGAAACACCCTTAGGGCTTGGCTTTAGACAATGGATCATATGAGGTGTTCTGGATGAAAGCTGGAAATGTGTAAATAAGTATAGCAGTCAGTAGGTTTCTGGTACAGAGTGGTATTTATAGGACCATCATCATTTAGTTGTACTGTAGTGTCCAGGAAGTGGTTCCCTTGTGTGGACTGGTCAAGGCTGAGACTGATGATGGGGTGGAAATTGTTGAAAACTCAGTGGAATTCTTCAAGGGTCTCTTCTCTGTGGGTTCAGATGGTGAAGATGTCATCAATGTAGGGAAGTAGAGGGGGGGCACTTAGGGACAGAAGCTGAGGAAGCATCACTGTAAGTCAACCATAAAAATACTGGTGTACTGTCGGGCCATGCAGGTACCCATGGCAGTGCCTCTGACTTAAAGGTATAAGTCATCCCCAGACCTGAAATGGTTGTGGGTGAGAACAAAGGCACAAAGTTCAGCAACCCGATGTGCCGTGACATCATTGGGGATCCAGTTCCTGATGGCTTGTAGTTCATCCTCATGTGGAGAGCTTCGACTTCCATAGTGGCCAGAGTGTTTTTTCTAATCCAGTTCTCCCTGAAGTCAAGCAGAAGTTTTCCAATAGACTTCAGTGAGACAGACATTTGCCCCACAGAATATTCTAAGCATGAGCTAACGAATTCTCACAACACCCCCTTTAGACAGATAGTAGCAGCCCAATTTTCCATGTTGGGAAACAGGCACAGAGGTTAAATAACTGCCCAAGACAGGAGTCTACATCAAAGTTGGGCTTCTAATCTGCAGCACAGTTCTTGACCTCCAATTCCAGAGACCCTGACCCTTCCCCATTCTCTGAAACTAGCTGGTCTTTTAGCTCTGGAGTATGTGAACATCGTTGTTAACAATTCCAGCGAAGGAGCTCTACACTATGTGTTATATACTGCAAACCACTCAGTCATTCAGCACCCTTAGGGAGTTTTTCCCCTCCTGTCAGAGGCCATGGAAAGTGTCAGAGCAGACTGGCTTGGGGACTCAGTATCAGTCCTTTAGCTTCCCTGGCATTTTCAATTCAAAGCTTAAAACACACCACAAGTTCAAAGTGTTGGGTTCAAGATGAACAGCTCAGAATCTGGATATTCAAACAATTCAGCTCTCTGGATTAGCAGAGCAACACAGGGCACTCTAGCAAGTTAGATAACTTAGCTTTGTAGTAGAGATATATTTAGTTTAAGACAGGCACTAGTACCTCCCTCCCAGGGTGGACAGAAAAGGGGTCTCAGCACAGCAAGGACTCTCACATTACAGCCCTCAATACAAGTGCTTTTGCAAGTCTGCACATTCCAGGGACTCTGCATATTTCACATAGTTATTTAATTATCCTGTTCAATAGCTCAATTAAGTTATGTAAGGATTTCAACTCCCTGCTCCCAGGACCGGATGCTCTCTAAGGAGGGGGCAGATGCAAGAAGGGACATTCTGACAAACAGCTTCGCAATACTGGGATACAAATCACACATACAATGGGACTTGCAGGCCCATCCTGGGGGCCAGCATAGACTCTCTCAACTCTGCTACTGCTTTTTAAAGTTCTCATTTCCCAAACTGACACCTGTGAATGGTACCTTATAAGATTAATAAATCCTTGCTCTGAACAGTGACTATTCCCCCTTTCCCAAGCAACTGGCCACGCTCTGGAGTTCAGGGAAAGCTTTGCACAAATGCAGAGAGGAACATAACCTTCCAAAGCAGACATGGAGAGGGCCTGTCTCTCAACTGATTTTTTTGGCATCACTTGGGTTCACATGACTGAATAGCCCTTGTTTGACTGCTATAAATTCCGTACATATGCTGGAGGCTGCCAGTGAGAAAGAATCGCTTCAGAGGATCCAGGATGGGGTACGAGGTAATCCAGGCAAACAAATGACACGGGGAAAAAATGTATGCAGGAAACTTTATTTTATGGCTGCTGGCTTTAAAGTTTATGAACTCCGAATCTGGGAATCAGTCATGACCCCTTAAAGTTACAAGTTTAGTATATTCTAAACCCAATTTCTGACACATTATCCTTTTCCAAAAAAGGAAAAATAGTACTGGCCTGAAACTTACATTAATGTTCCATTTTATTTACCAATGCTGCATGCAGCAAAAGCATACAGTTTGAGTACCAGATCCAGGAATCTTGATGAATCAAGCAGAAGGAAATGAAAACTCCTCTAAAGGTGTGGAAAACATCCATATGCCATCCAACAGGATCTGGAAAATGGATTAGAGGCACTTTGGGTGGAATTCTCAAAAGGAACTTAGACATAGCGTCCCACCATTTGACTTTATAGAGGTGTAGACTTAACAGTTGGTTCCACTCTACACTCTATAAAGAAACAGGAAGGAAGACTTTTACAATTGAGTGCTGGGAACCATAAAGGTCTGCCTAAGATTTGGACTATTTGTAAATCACTGTGTTTTAGAGACATACAGAAGAGAATGCCCCTGGTTTTAGTCAGCCTCAGACAGTTAATCAGATGTGTAGAAGTTTAATAGTTTAATTTCCCAAAATAATCAGAGAAATTATCATAGGTCCTGGGCTAAGTTCCTGTAAGCTGCACAGCCACACACCTGCCTGGTTAGCACCATACAGGTGCTCCAGGTACTTGCCCAAGGTGGGAAGAAGGCCACCCCATACCCAGCCTAGCCACACTTCTACTCTGCCCTGGCCAGGGACAGCCTTTGCTGGATGGAGTGCAATAACTAGGGATGTTAAAAGGAGTTTATTGAAGTAAACGTGCAACCACCAAAAATGTCAGCCGTTACACAGTGAGTGGGGGGAGGCGGCGCCACCCTGTCCCATCCTGTACTGTTGCCTCTGATACAGAAGCAGCAACATGGCGGGGAGGGGCCTGCGTGTAACCATGCACATTAACCAATAAGCCCAAGCTCATCAGTTAACTGGTACATGGTTACACTTTCACATCCCTACTAATAATCCACCTATAGCACCTCTCACTAGATAGCTCTGAAATCTTTCCATAGCAGATTGAAGTAAAAAATCTTTCTGGCACAACCACCTACCCCGTGGTGACACAGACAGGCCCACTGATGGGGGAGATAATGGGGACAGTTGCCTCAGGGCCTGGCAATTCTAAAGTGCCATGAGCTCCTGGCCACCACTTCTGCAGCAGTAGCTGGAACCCCAAGCCCTTTAAATCTCCACCAAGCACTGTGCTCTGGGTGACTCTGAGGGCTGGCAGTGAGAAGGAGCTGCCTGGAGGCAGCTCCAGGAATGGGGAGCTGCCTCCTCCCCACCTTGCCCAGTGACCTGGCAATTCTGTCAGCCCCCCTGCACACAGAGCTAGTAACTATGGCATTGAAGAAGTTTGCTTGGGACTATATGAGAAAACTCACATTTTTAATTTAAAAGTCAAGAAAACCTTCCAAATGTGACCAGACACAGTGCTGTCTGAGTATGCCTGCAGACAGACAGAAAAATTGTTCTGAGAGATGTGATCCTCCTTGTATTTCTCTCAGTGGTGGTACCTCTGTCGTAGAGCCTTTCACGATTTTCTGAAAAAAACCCAATGTATTCTCAAAACACTTCCGAGTTGGGGGATTAATTGAAACTAGAACTGTTTCAGGAAGGGGTTTTGAGAAAATTTCCAATTTTGAAAAAATTTTGAGAAAAAAAAGTTTCTAAATTTGAAATCATGTGAAGCAAGTTTTCATTTGAAATTTTTAGTAAGTTGTACTAAAAAAAAAAAGTAATCGGTATCTCCAAAAGGTCAGATCTAAATTTCTGCTGATCCAATTTAAAAGTTATTTTCAATCATCAGTCTGCAAAATGTTTGAATATTTCATCTTTTTGGCCCAAATCTTGAAAATGCTCCTGGGATGAGAAACCAGGTTCCCCCCTCGCTCTCCTGGGTCTCCGATGGCAACGCACATGATTACTGCGCATTCGCTGCCGGTCCTTTCAGCCAAACCACTCAGCCATTCCGAGATCGTGTGCAGAGCCAGGTGGTGCCCTCACTGCCTCCACCTTCACTGCAGCCCATCTTACCTTCAGTGCCTGGAGGCAGCAACTCATTGTCAGCGCACATGCTCCCTACACATCACTTGGCTAGCCTAATGGTCGCAGTTGCTAATCACAGCTTTAAATGAGTGGCCTGGATCATCCTCCCTAGATCTCATGCAAAAGAGACCCTGTGTGCCGAGATCTCTTCCTGCCACCAAGAAGGGGGAAGGGGGGTTTAGCAAGCGCTTCCAGGGCAGTCTCCTTCTCCTGAACCCACAGAAAGACTCCATGAGACATGCAAGGGAAGGAGCGAAGATCACGCAGTAAGGCTTTGGAAGACACTGTTGTCCCCTACCCCAACTAACCATAGTCAGAAAAGATAGTAGAGTAGCAGGGATCCCTGGTTGCAGGTGCCCTGGCAAGTTCCCTGCTCGAACAACTCCAGTGCAGTCACAGGTTGGGTGTCTGGGAAGTGTATCAGATACAGAGGCACAAGGCCTCAATGTAGATGGCTCAAACACCTGCTCATCTGGAAGATCTGGCAGGTTTGGATCCAGCTGTGGTCTGCTCCATGAAAGCACAAATCCTCCCACCACCCCACGCCCGCTCTGGAGATCTGGCAGGTATGGACAAATCTCCCCGCCCCCCCAAACCCGAATGGGGAAGAACATTGTGAGGAGATTCCCTGCAATAAATGGTTCTGAGAGGAGAGAGGAAAATCCAGGCTAGTGGTGGCAAGAAGTTTCACCAAACACGCAAACAAACAAAGCTGTTTTCCCTTGGCAGGTTAGCAGAGCAAAAGCAAAGGAAGAGTGTCAGGGCAGCCCTTTCAGTTTTGAGCTCATGGCTTTAAGTGAGTTTTTGGAAAGATCATTTGTAGTTAAATAGCTGGTATTTTCGCTACTGTTACAGGGCTGTCCACTCAAGTGTAGCATTCCCTTCTCTTGCTCTCCACATACCTGCTCTGGAGACAGACAAGTGCCAGATATCATCATGCAACGCAGACAGAATCTCCTGTCCACGAGACATGCAGATCACAGAAGAAATTATTGTAACAGTGACGACAGAGGAGACCAAAGGAAGAGATTAGAGATCAATTAAAAAAGAAAGCAAACAAAAGGCTGCTCATGGAAACACACATTACACAGTTGATCTAGAAATGAACCATAAGCAGACAGCTCTCACAAGACCTCCACTCCTCATGCAGTTGTGATACAACACTGACTCTCCAGAAAACCACAAGAAATACAAGGGAACACAATCTAACACACAACAGTTCTGCACTCCACAGGTGAATAAAAATGGATTTTAAAAATACAAATATTAAAATCAGGTATCTGTATTTAAATCTTTTAAAATTTAAATTAAGCACTGGAGTTTTTTTAACAAATCAATTAAAAATTAAAATGAACGATCTATGGTAAGGCCTTTCTGTACTATTTAAATCATTTCAATTAAATTAAAAAACTAATATTAAGAAATACATGTTTGCTAATTAAAACTGATGGTAGTCACTGGCTGAGCCCCTGGAAGTAGTGTTTGCTGAAGTGCTAACCCAGCTTTTCACAGAAGTAATCTCTTCTGAAGGTACAGAGATAATATTTGCTTCATTTCAGTTTATTCAATTAATTCATAGAATCCTAGGGTTGAATGAGACCTCAGGAGGTATCAAGCCCAACCTCCTGCTAAAAAGCAGGACCAATCTCAACTAAATCATCCCAACCAGGGCTTTGTCAAGCTGGGACTTAAAACTTCTAGGGATGGAGATTCCACCATCTCTCTAGGGAACCAATCCCAGTGCTTCTCCACCCTCCTAGGGAAAAAGTTTTCTAATATCCAACCTGGACCTCTCCCATTGCAACTTGAGAGCATTGCTCCTGCTATCAAATCTGTCACCACTGAGAACAGCCTCTCTCCATCCTCTTTGGAACCCTCCTTCAGGGAGTTGAAGGCTGCTATCAAATCCCCCCTCACTCTTTTCTTCTGTAGACTGAATAAGCCCAAATCGGTCTGCCTCTCCTTGTAAGTAATATGCTTTAGACCCCTCATCATTATTGTTGCCCTCTGCTGGACTCTCCAATTTTTCCACATCCTTTCTTTAAGGAGATGCCCAGAATTGGATGCAATACTCCAGATGTGGCATCACCAGTAGCGAATAAAGGAGAACAATCACATCCCTAGATCTGCTGGCAATGCTCCTACTAGTGCACCCCAATATGCCGTTAACCTTCTTGGCTACAAGGTGGCGCCCTGTTGACTCACATCCAGCTTCTCATCCACTGTAATCCCCAGGTCCTTTTCTGCTGAACTGCTGCTTAGCCAATCAGTCCCTAGCCTGTACCAATACTTGGGATTCTTCTGTCCCAAATGCAGGACTCTGCACTTGCCCTTGTTGAACCTCATCAGATTTCTTTTGGCCCAATCCTCTAATTGGTCTAGGTCACTCTGGATCCTATCCCTGCCCTCCAACATATCTACCTCTCCCCCTAGCTTAGTGTCATCCACAAAGTTGCTGAGGGTGCAACCCATCCCCTCATCCAGGTCATTAAAAAAAAGGGTTGAACAAAACCAACCCCAGAATCAAGCATTCCATTTGATGTCGACTGCCAACCAGACATCGAGCCGTTGAGCACTACCTGATGAGCCCAACGATCTAGCCAGATTCCTATCCACCTCATGGTCCATTTATCCAATCCATACTTCTTTAACTTGCAGGCAAGAATTCGGTTCCATGACAAGTTTATTCAAACTAAGGAAATGCCTCTTGACCCACTGTGAGGTGACCTATCACTCGGCATTTCAGCTGTTCAGTCTCTACCTGAAGACAGAGCTGGTTTTCTCAACACAATCAACTTGTTTCCCCCTTCTAATCTACAAACAAAAAAGATAAAGAGAAAAAAGAGAGTTTTGTTATGTATATGTTTGAAAATGGACATGGCACCCAGATACCCAGTGAAGAATGAAGTTTATACAACTGCTCCCTGAGTTACGAACAAGTTACGGACCAATACTTGGTCTGTAACTCCAGGTGTTTGTAACTTGGATCCTAAAGAGTTACATGGCGACCGCACTGTTTGTAAGTGCAGATCGCCGTTCGTAACTCGGATCCGCGGATGGTCGTAAGTGGAGGTGGTCGTAACTCGGGGAGCGGCTGTACTTTGCTAACACTTAATTTCTGCCACCTGCCATTAGGGTAGGAGAGAAAGCAGTTTAATTTTACACACACATAAATCAAAGACTTCAGAACCCCACTTACTTACTTCCGAAACAATACACATTCAGTAATTGGCCATCATAAGGACTAACTGAGATTCAGATACTTCACCCTGCCACTAGCAGAGTGTCTGATTGGCAACATCTCCCTTTCCTTAGCAGGTCAAATTAACAAGAGCATTCCAATAACTGTTGATTTCACATGCTGCCTCTCCTTCAGGGAAGAGCACAGCTCAAACATGGAGTGATGGAAGATGTTTCTTTCACGCACAAAGCACCTTATTACCTAGATGATGCCTCCCAAGATGGATTTATACTTATTTTTTACTGAGATTCTTTTAACCAGTGCTTTATTCCTGCTGCACTGTAAACTGGTGTATTTTGCAGTTAATAGAAGAGAGGTTTGATATCTCATGGCTGGGTCTACACTGCACTTTACCTTCAAGCCTCCCACTAGCGCTGCAGCCGAAGTAATTCCACCAGTGATCCACAATGCTTACCAGTAGAACACCAAGTACAAAAACGTTACTACCTTATAGGACTGGAAAGGAATCTAGAATGCCAGTATTGAGGTAGTGATAGAAATGTAGCCGTGTTAGTCTGGGGTAGCTGAAGCAAAATGCAGGACAATGTAGCACTTTAAAGACTAACAAGATGGTTTATTAGATGATGAGCTTTCGTGGGCCAGACCCACTTCCTCAGATCAGATAGTGGAAGAAAGTAGTCACAACCATATATACCAAAGGATACAATTTAAAAAAATGAACAAATATGAAAAGGACAAATCACATTGCAGAACAGGAGGGGGATGCGGGGGGGAGGGGGAAGGAAGGAAGGTAAGTGTCTGTGAATTGATGATATTAGAGGTAGGGAGAGTGGGATGTTTGTGAGTTAATGGTATTAGAGGTGATAATTGGGGAAACTATCTTGGTAATGGGTGAGATAGTTCAAGTGTTTGTTGAGTCCTTTTTGGAAAGTGTCGAATTTTAACATGAATGACAGTTCAGAGGATTCCCTTTCAAGTGCAGATGTAAAAGGTCTTTGTAGCAGAATGCAGGTGATTAAGTCATTGAGAGAGTGTCCTTTCTGGTTAAAATGGCAAGAAACTGTTTTTTCTTTGTGATCTTGTCTGATATCTGTTTTGTGGGCATTAATCCTTTGGCGAAGTGTCTGAGACGTTTGTCCAATGTACATAGCAGACGGACACTTTCGGCACATGATAGCATAGATTATATTTCTGGATGCGCAGGAATATGTGTTCTTGATCTTATAACTCACTTGGTTAGGTCCAATAATGTTATCAGCAGAATGAATATGTGGACAAAGCTGGCAACGGGGTTTGTTGCAAGGGAAGGTACCAGGGTTGGTATTAGTGTGGTATGTCCTGTGGTGGTTGGTAAGAATCATCTTGAGGTTAGGTGGTTGTCTATAGGAGACTATGTGTCTGTCTCCCAGAGCCTCTTTGAGTATGGTATCCTGTTCCAGTATAGGCTGTAGTTTATTGATAATGTGTTGGACAGGTTTAAGTTGGGGGTTGTAGGTGATGACAAGAGGTGTTCTATTGTTGGTTTTCTTGGGTCTGTCTTGAAGTAGATGGTTTCTAGGTATTCGTCTGGCTCTTTCAATTTGCTTTTTTATTTCTCTGGGTGGGTAGTTGAGGTTTATAAATGCTTGGTAGAGATCCTGAAGCTTCTGGTCTCTGTCAGTGGGATTAGAGCAGATGCGGTTGTATCGAAGGGCTTGGCTATAGACGATGGATCGTGTGGTGTGTTCTGGATGGGAGCTGGAAGCATCCCACTCTCCCTACCTCTAATATCAATTCACAGACATTTACCTTCCTTCCTTCCTCCCCCCCCCCCCCCCCCCGCATCCCCCTCCTGTTCTGCAATGTGATTTGTCCTTTTCATATTTGTTCATTTTTTTAAATTGTATCCTTTGGTATATATGGTTGTGACTACTTTCTTCCACTATTTGATCTGAGGAAGTGGGTCTGGCCCACGAAAGCTCATCATCTAATAAACCATCTTGTTAGTCTTTAAAGTGCTACATTGTCCTGCATTTTGCTTCAGTATTGAGGTAGTAAGCTCTGGTCATGTCTGATCTGTGCAATGTGGAAGCAAAATGAAGATTTCCCATACTAACTCTGCACAGAGTTTTTGCTACTTTACAGAATAAGAAATGTACTGCTCCATTCAAGAGTCTAGAGTGAAATAAGTTCCACACTTGAGAAGTTTGATAAGCTGCCCTTCACTCAACTCTGTGTACAAGAAAGCAAAGTCGGCAATGTAATCTCCAGCAAGGAAATCCTCGCTTTCTGACTATACCCATGATGTAGGAATTGGCAGAAGTCACATTTTTGGTCTGCAGAAAGCAAGAGGCACTAGACAGGGAAGTTTCTGGGCTTAGAATCCTATAACAGTAAAAGAAGAAAAATATCTTGGACTATAAACAAGGATCCATGTGCTCTGCATCAAACTTCATCTATGCTAAGCAATAAGGTTATCAATTACTGCAGCAAACCAGTGCAACCAGCAACTAGATAGTCTGCAGACACTTCGATTAAAAACATTAATGTTTTTTAAACAGAATTAAATAAGAACATGAATTCTGCAATCAGCTCAGCCCCATTATCTGTTTATTAATGATTAATTCTAGTGTATTTTATGTTGCCTCCACTTGGTGAATCCTCAAGATGCTGCAGATTTTTATGGCAATGATATTTAACTGCACTGAGGTGGCCTTTTAGTGTCCTCTGATGATGGAAGCTGGAAAAGATAACTCTCTTACCATCCAACCCTGGGCACATGAGCAGAGATCGCTTGAAGTTTTGGGGCACAAACTCACACAAGCAATCAGCTGTCTCCACCACAGTCTCTGCATCTTCAGTAAATAACAATTGACATGTGCACTGAATACTTCTGCTCCCAATGATCAGCAGTGAAATGGTGACATTTACATTATCTTTATTAGGGTTCAGCAACCCCTCTCTCCCCCTACAGCTCCGCAAACATATATATGGAAGCAGTTCTTCGCTCCACAGAGCTACTGTTTCAGGCTCTTTGCAGACATCCCTGGAGTATCCATGGTTTTCTCTGCATAAGTTTTTCTTTGCAACCACAAGGATGAGAAACATCAGTTTTTCAAGGGGGAAGAATGCTTAGATTTGGAGCACAAGTCTGTGGCTAAGGCTGTGGCAAAGAAAGGGCTCTGATGATAGAGTCCATGCTGGGCAAAGTCAGAATACTGTCCTGGAGGGAAGACCGGACTAGAGAGACCTAAGCCAAAGATCAAAAGGTGTCCCTCACTCCCTCTCCAAGCAGTCTTCTCTCCAGGGCAGTATCGCTTGTTTAATGAAGGGTGGGAGAACCAACACAATCTTCTGTCATTACTGTCCTCCTTTCAGCGAAGGGCCTTCCACAACTGCCTGCACAGGGCACGGGCACCCTCAGCTCTGCCAAGCCCAACACAGCAGATCATTTCACATCATTTGTGCTGGGTGGATGAAGCTGGGATAATGCAGGCTAGAAACCATTTAGCTAGTGCCTCTCAAATGGCTTCAAAACACAAGCCAAGCCCACAGAGCAGTGAAAAGAAAAGAAAAGAAAAGGGGGGAAAGGGAGGAAAGAAAAAAGAAAATCTAACTCCATTAGAAGAGAGATGTTATGTGCCTTTCCTAGCCTAACTAGACATTTGTAGCAGCAGATTCTTGTAGGCACCTTATTCATTTCAAAGTTGGACATGTCTGATACATAAAAATGTGTGTGCCTGCAATATAGAAGTGAAATGCATTGCTGTTGCTAGATATAAAGCCCTAGAATATTTGGCCTCCCTATAGTTTAGGTAATGAGAGATTTCTTTTTTTGATTTGTAAAAAGAGCCCAAATGGCACATACAGGAAAGAACTTGGAACAAGAGAAGACCATTCTCTACATCCTAAAAATAGCAAACATGAGCTTTTAGGGGCAGCTAGATACATTCATGCCATAGACAAAAGCTGAGAATACTCCACAAGAAGCCACAGAACTATACAGTTCAGGGAAGCTTCAGCTTCTTTATCTGCACGCAGGTGGAATAACGGATCTCGCACATAGCTGAGTCCCACGTTGTCTAGGACGGGTGGGCAATAAGTTTTGATGGGGAGCCACTCCAAGAGTTTGGAAAGTGGTCAAGGGCTGCACTCGTCCATGATATTAATGGAGGAGGTGCGGGATCTGGGATGGAGGTTGACTGTGGAAGAGCGCTTGGGGTTAGGGATTGGTGTGCAGAAGGGCATGTGGGTTCTGGGAGGGAGGCAGTTATCACCTGCGGCACAGGAAGAAGGGTGCAGAGGTGGTGCAAGGGTTCAGGTTGTGACCTAGGATAGGAAGGGGTTGTGACCTGAGGCAGGGACCTGGAGTGCAGGAGGGGGTACAGTGTTTCCTGAAAGCTGTGCACTTGTGTGGCTGCTCAGGAGAAATTCAAATGTTGCTCAGCTGATCAACAGAGTGCCCACAGCTAGGTTTTGGGTTTCTATTGGTGGTGCACATTCGCACATACCTCGGTGCACATAATGTATTCAGCACAGCTGTGTCTACACTGGCAAGTTATTCCGGAAAATCAGCTACTTTTCCGGAAAAACTTGCCAGCTGTCTACACTGGCCGCTTGAATTTCCGGAAAAGCACTGACGATCTAATGTAAAATCATCAGTGCTTTTCCAGAAAAACTATGCTGCTCCCGTTCGGGCAAAAGTCTTTTTCCGGAAAAGGGCCAGTGTAGACAGCACAGTAGTGTTTTCCGCAAAAAAGCCCCGATCACGAAAATGACAATCGGGGCTTTTTTGCGGAAAAGCACGTCTAGATTGGCCACAGACGCTTTTCCGGAAAAAGCGTAGATGTAGCCCACATGAATGGAGAAGATTAGAGGGAACATTGTTAACAATTTGACTTGTGCCCGATGCAATGGGTGAAAAATTGTATGGTGTAATAGGTTCTCCGAGGATAATAGTGGCATATTTGGCATCAAATGCAGCCCCATGTGGTGCTAATGTGAAGCACCATGTAGAGTGCAATGAGAACTAACCTACCAGCCACAAAGGCAGAGATCACAGCTGAGGCAAGATCACAATTGTGTGATCATAGAAATCTCCTTGGCATTGCTCCCCAATGTTCTGATCATGCCTCTGATGTCTGCCTTCTTGCTCTCTGGGGCTCTCCAGCACCTTGTCCTGCTGGGCCAGATCCTCTGATCTCCCCCAGACAAGGCACAGAGTTGGAGTTACCAACTCTCTGCAGAACAATGCAGATACGGAACCACTTCAGCTCTGGGAGGAGGACTCAGTTGTAGGGCACAGCCAACTCCTAGGAAACCAACCTCTAAAAGGGACCAAAACCTCCAATACATCTTTCTCTATGTAAAAGTTTTACATGAGGAAATCTCATAAGGTAAGACCTCTTTCATTGATAAAGAGAGATGCACAGTGGTTGCTACCCCCGCCCCAGGTAACAATTATTTACACTGGGCCTGATAATAAACAAGTGTTTTTATTAAGTACAAAAAGTAGGATTTAAGCGATTGCAAGTTAAAAAGACAGATGAAAGTACATTACTAAATTAAAATGAACAGAGAACACACAGCTAGTTCTAATCCACTAAGAAACTTGTTACATGCAAATTCTTACCCTACACAACTGTTCTTATTTCAGCTTCAAATCAGAGTCAAAATCTTTTGCTCTGACTTGGGTCTCTAGCCCCTCTGAGTTCTTCACATATCCTCTTAGGGTGTGTCCAGGCAGTTTTAAAAGCCAGCTGAAGACAAAGGGCTGATAGCTTCCCATTGCTTAAATACATTTTCCCCCGGGGTGGGAATCTTTTTTTGGCATACACCCCCTTCCCATGGAAAAACACCAGGTTCAAAATGGATTCCAGTCACAGGTGCTATGATCACGTCTTTCTAGACCAACCATAGCTAAACCATTAGGGTTCTGGGGCACCAGCAATGGCTCTCATCAGCACATTTACAACTATAAATAGATTCACACTTTATTTTTCTATCTTCACATACAAGAATCATGCATGCACAAAAATGGGCTATGCAGATCCAGCAGATTGTAACTATAAAATTGATACATTACATGACCTATTTTGCCTACCGCATCTTCAAGTTATGCATATTCATATTCACAAGCCAATTCTCATAAAGCATGGGAGGTGGAGGGTCACAACAAAACAAGATAAAAATGTGCAAATATCTAATCAGATGCAGATTAAAAAGAGAAAGAGATGCTTCTAGCTACCTACACACCAGCAACTCCAAATGCAGATGGGATCTTGTAATTCCATTCAAATCATAAAAGTTCTTGGAAGATGGGTAGCTAAGACCCCTCAATAAATATAGACCGAATGCTGCCCATTCTCCCCCAACTCATTAGCACTGCCTCTGTTTTACCAGATTAAGCTTTAGCCATCTTCCTTACCTTTCGCCCCAATCTTGTTTGGCAGCAAAGGCAGTGTGCTAGCTGGGTCTGATAAAAGAGGCAGAACATAAGAACGGCCACACTGGGTCAAACCAAAGGCCACCCAGCCCAGTAGCCTGTCTGCCGACAGTGGCCAATGCCAGGTGTCCCCAGAGGGAGTGAATCAAACAGGTAATAATCAAGCGATCTCCGTCCTGCCATCCATCTCCCCCTTCTGACAAACAGAGGCTAGGAACACCATTCCTTACCCATCCTGGCTAATAGCCATTGATGGACTTAACCTCCATGAATTTATCTAGGTCTCTTTTAAACCCTGCTATAGTCCTAGCCTTCACAACCTCTTCAGGCAAGGAGTTCCACAGATTGACACTGCGCTGTGTGAAGAACTTCCTTTTATTTGTTTTAATCCTGATGCCCATTAGTTTCATTTGGTGGCCCCTAGTTCTTATATTATGGGAACAAGTAAATAACTTTTCCTTATTCACTTTCTCCACACCACTCATGATTTTATAGACCTCTATCATATCCCCCTTAGTCTCCTCTTTTTCAAGCTGAAAAGTCCCAGTCTCTTTAATCTCTTCTCATATGGGACTCATTCCAAACCCCTCATCATTTTAGTTGCCCTTTGTGATGTAGTGGGAGCGTGCTGTCTGCTCTATAACCCAGTGTGGTATGGTGGTGTCTTGCTGGTTGCTGGGCTTGGGCAGTGGGTGACCTCCACTGATGGCTATTTGTAGCACGGCCCAACAGGACAGCGGATGAGTCACTAGGCAAGGGTCTCACAATCTGTCCGACAGGTTGCCTCCCAGGGAGAGAAACAAAGGGAGGAAGGCGGAGACCAACCTCTATCTGGGGGACATGGCTGGAAGAGAGTCAGTTTCTGTCTGGTATCATGGAGGAAGCAGCCTAAGCAAGGGGGCCTGGGATTTAGGGGCCCATTCTCTCCCATCTCAAAGGGGGCAGAGGCATCCTAGGCCTGCCCTGTAACCAGATTACATCTGTGCTGTGCTATATCCTGGAGAAGCAATAAACTCCCTCTATTCTACTGGCTGGTGGAGTCTGTTCATGCCACGACGGGGGGTGCAGGAGTCGGGGGAACCCCGACGCGTCGTCACACCCTTCTCTGAACCTTTCCTAATGCCAGTATATCTTTTTTTTTTAGATGAAGAGACCACATCTGTACGCAGTATTCAAGATGTGGGCATACCATGGATTTATATAAGGGCAATAAGATATTCTCAGTCTTATTCTCGATCCCTTTTTTAATGATTCTTAACATCCTCTTTGCTTTTTTGACTGCCGCTGCACAATGCGTGGACCTCTTCAGAGAACTATCCACGATGACTCCAAGATCTCTTTCCTGATTAGTTGTAGCTAAATTAGCCCTCATCATAGTATACGTATAGTTGGGGTTATTTTTTCCAGTGTGCATTACTTTACATTTATCCACATTACATTTCATTTACCATTTTGTTGCCCAGTCACTTAGTTTGGTGAGATCTTTTTGAAGTTCTTCACAGTCTACTTTGGTCTTAACTACCTTGAGCAGTTTAGTGTCATCTGCAAACTTTGCCACCTCACTGTTTACCCCTTTCTCCAGATCATTTATGAATAAGTTGAATAGGACTGGTTCTAGAACTGACCCTTGGGGAACACCACTAGTTACCCCTCTCCATTCTGAAAATTCACCATTTATTCTTGCCCCTTGTTTCCTGTCTTTAGCCAGTTCTCAGTCCATGAAAGGATCGTCCCTCTTATCCCATGACAACTTAATTTACATAAGAGCCTTTGGTGAGGGACCTTGTCAAATGCTTTCTGGAAATCTAAGTACACTATATCTACTGGATCCCCCTTGTCTACATGTTTGTTGACCCCTTCAAAGAACTCTAATAGATTAGTAAGACATGATTTCCCTTTACAGAAACCATGTTGACTTTTGCCCAACAAATTATGTTCTTCTATGTGCCTGACAATTTTATTCTTTACTATCGTAAAGAATAAAAGCACACTGATGGCTCCACAGTTCAAGTTATCTCCAGCCTCAGCTTCCCATACTCATTCAACAGAAAGGTGGCAAAAATACTGCCCCATGATCTCCTATAAAAGCGGCGAGGAGTCCTGTGACACTGTATAGACTATCCGAAGTGTTGGAGCATAAGCTTTCGTGGGCAAAGACCCACTTCATCAGATGTCCTTCCTGCATCTGACGAAGTGGGTCTTTGCCCACGAAAGCTTATGCTCCAACACTTCGGTTGGTCTATAAGGTGCCACAGGACTCCTCGCCGCTTTTGCAGATTCAGACTAACACGGCTACCCCTCTGATACATGATCTCGTGTAGCAAAAGAGCCTTTAACAGAATTGAACAAGTACCCCAAGGGTCAGTCCTGGGACCAATCCTTTTCAACTTATTCATAAATGATCTGGAGAAAGGGGTAATCAGTGACGTAGTAAAGTTTGCAGATGATACCAAACTGTTTAGGATAGTCAAGACAGAAGCAGACTGTGAGGGACTCCAAGAAGATCTCACCAAACTGAGTGATTGGGCAACAAAATGGCAAATGAAATTTAATGTGGATAAGTGTAAAGTAATGCACATCGGGGAAAATAACCCCAACTATACGTACAGTATGATGGGGGCTAATTTGGCTACGACAAATCAGGAAAGAGATCTTGGAGTTATCGTGGACAGTTCTCTGAAAACATCCACACAGTGTGCAGCGGCGGTCAAAAAGGCAAATAGGACGCTAGGAATTATTAGGAAAGGGATAGAAAATAAGACCCAGAACATCTTACTGCCCCTGTATAAAACTATGGTACGCCCACATCTTGACTACTGTGTACAGATGTGGTCTCCTCACCTCAAAAAAGATATTTTGGCCTTGGAAAGGGTTCAGAAAAGGGCAACTAAAATGATTAGGGGTTTGGAATGGGTCCCATGAGAGGAGAGGCTAAAGTGACTGGGACTTTTCAGTTTAGAAAAGAGGAGACCGAGGGGGGATATGATAGAGGTCTATAAAATCATGAGTGGTGTGGAGAGGGCTGATAAAGAAAAGTTATTTATTAGTTCCCATAATAGAAGAACTAGAGGACACCAAATGAAATTAATGGGTAGCAGGTTTAAAACTAATAAAAGGAAGTTCTTCTTCACACAGCGTGTTGTCAACCTGTGGAACTCCTTGCCAGAGGAGGTGGTGAAGACTAGGACTATAATAGAGTTTAAAGAGAAGCTAGATAATTTCATGGAGGTTAGGTCCATAAAAGGCTATTAGCCAGGGGATAAAATGGTGTCCTTGGCCTCTGTTTGTCAGAGGCTGGAGAGGGATGGCAGGAGACAAATCGCTTGATCATTGTCTTCGGTCCACCCTCTCTGGGGCACCTGGTGCTGGCCACTGTCGGTAGACAGGATACTGGGCTAGATGGACCTTTGGTCTGACCCAGTACGGCCGTTCTTATGTTCTTATGTCCCTGAAGCCATGTCTATCCTCAAGTGTTTGGAAAGTGCTATTATATAATAAATAAATAATAAACATCTTCAAAACTTCTTAACCTATTCCAGTATGGTTGCGTTATTTCTATCCATCCCCCAGCTCAGGGCTGTAGATGAGCCAACAAAACCTTATAGCCAACTGTACCTGATCTAAAAGAATGTGAACTCTGTACATTGGGAGATTACTGGCCAACCACACTTGTACAATCTCCATGCCAAACCTCGGTCAAAAGTCAAATTCAAAGGGAACAAGGAAAGCTGTTGATTCCAGATGGCTCCAAAAGTTGTTCCGCTTCCATTTTCTCAATTATCCACCTACAACAGGGAAGGGCAGAAACAGGGTGCTAGCTGTAGAAACTAACATCTTCCAATTTGATTACACTAGCCAATCCAAACTACATATCACAGGACAAAGTGACCCTATATATAGCACAACAACAAAACAGCCTTGAACTTAAAAGTATTCACATTTGCCCTTTCCTGACATCTATTTGCCTCGACCAAAGCAAGTAAACCCAGCAAATGCAGCAGGAACAAGATTGTTTTTGCTTGAAAAGTAAACAGAACATTCTTCACAGCGTAAAGATCCAAAATTATCCTAGTGGAAGGGCCAGGCCACACACCACACGAGATTTTTTCAAACACTATAGTAAGGAAAGAAGAAATCTTTCTTTGCCGCCACTTAAATAGGGCTTCCAAAATGTTTTATTAGCAAAATTCATGCTAGCAGCACGCTAACTACAGTTCATCCATATATGTGTGACGTGCAAGAATAATTAATTAGACAGCACACATGACGGGACATGGAGCCACATCATATATATAGTAGCCCAATGTCTGTGACTCTAACGCTGAAACGCTGGCTGTTCCCTCTGGGCTGCGCTGTTGCCTCCCGCCATGGCGCTTGGCTGACTTCTGCGCCGCTCAGCCAGGCCACCGTGCAGGAGCAAGCAGCACAAGCGGCCGTTTGGGGTCCGCGCTCCCTATGCAGCACAGGGGTGCTGCATGGGGAGTGCGGGGCCCAAACAGCACGGCGGCCCAGCTGAGCGGCACAGAAGTCAGCCGAGCACTACGGTGGGAGGCAACAGCGCCGCCCAGAAGGAACAGCCACGGGGCGGGGCCTGGACGAGCATGCGTCTCTGACATCAGGAAAGGGCGCCGGATTCAAAAGGAGGAAAGCAGAGCAGACACAGAGGACGTGGAGGAGACAGAGAGTAGAATGGAGGAGACGGAGGACAGCGAGAGAGAGAGTGAGAGAGACGCAGCAGGAGGAGGAGAAGAGAAACACAGAGTGAGAGGTGGGAGGAGGAGAAGAAAAAGATAGAGAGATGGAGAGAGAGGCAGGAGGCGGACGAGAGCTGAGAGAGAGAGAGAGAGAGAGGGCGAGGCAGTAAGAGGAGAAGAGAGGCCGTTTGCGCTGCTTGGTCCCGTGCGGCGGCCCGGCTGAGCAGCGCAGAAGTCAGCTGAGCGCCCCGACGGGAGGCGAAGGGGTGCGAAGCGGTGATGTACATGCCCAGGGGCAGGGCCTGGATGAGCGTGCATCCCTGACGGAGATAGAGGAGAGTGGAGAGAGAGTGAGAGGCAGGACGGGGAGAAGGAAAAGAGAGCGGAGCGGAGAGAGAGAGGCAGAAGGCGGAGGAGAGCTGAGGGGCAGGGGGAGGCAGTAGGAGGAGGAGAGAGACAGAGCGAGAGACCGGAGGCTCAGGAGAGAAGACCGACATGGAGGAGAGACCTGAAAATTCCATTTTATGACGAGCTAATTGGCTAGTTATCAATAGTTATCAATAAAAGGGGATAATCATAATCTGTTCAGATCATCAATAGAATGGGCAATCACAAAGCCACTCCACAAGCTAGAGGCATGAGATTTAAAAAATACTTAACAGTATTAGGAGTCCGGTTCCATTTGATTTCTCACTTCCTCCCCCAAATTGCAGGGACACAAATTTTGCCCAGTTAAGAAACAAACTGGCAGCTTGCCAGGATCACTACGACTACCTTTAATTTGCATAAGACGAGGCAGATCAATCCAAACCTTTTTAGTATCCCAAGTCAGTCGGTCGAGACTATGGATTTTGATGCAAAATGCTCCTTCACAGTATGAGTGGCCACGCTGTTCATTTCACGATAGAGCACTGCCTGCAGGAGCCATCAATCAGCATGGGATACATCTCAATATGGAGAGGAGGCTGCGGTCAGTGGCTTACATTATACACTGAGCATCAGTGTTTTCACACCACTGTATTTAAATGTGGCCACACTATTGTTGGTTACCCCATACTGAGAATGGGAAATCCAGCCCTGTGGCACATTTAACTACCAATGAATGTCACTGATGTTTCCTATGAACAGTGCCCAGTTTATGCACATTTATCCAGCCTTGTTGTACTGTTACAAGTTCCATCAGACACTGTTAGGGCTCATAAAACCCCAAGCTCTTGTTAATTTTAATCTGAAAATGCTTTACAAATCATTATATCCCAGCATCTGAAAAGTAAAATTAAGAGCAATGCCACCCACGCTTCACAGAGCTCCAAGCCACTTGTGCAGAATGAAGAAAAAAACCCATTAACAATCAACAGAAAGTTGCTAGCGTGGCCCTGATGAGAGAATCCCATTTCTCCAATGGACTCCTTTGTTTGCTGTGACTTGCTTTGTTTCTGCATGGTAAATATTTGATGTGCCATCTTCCGTTGCAGAGAAATTAAGGCTGCCGACAACAGCTGCCAGAATAATAGAGCTATTCGCACAGTGGCCTGCAGCTTGAGTTTTTAGGGGCTGCAGCCATACTACAGAGGAATTAGGTCACACTGCAAAGCAAGCACCAGGCAGTGGAAGCCGTACTCTGAGACTGAGCTTAAAGAACAGCAAACTAGAAGGCAGCATCCTTACAGAGGAGTCACTGCAGCAGCAGTCACCCGTATTCCAGGGGAATCTGGTGCAACCAGACTGGAACGGCTCAGAGCAGAGTTGCCACTCAGTTGTGGTTTTATTAGAACAGTATGAAACTGAGCTACCGACCCAGAGATCTTGATACCTTGGGACAATGACAGAAACCACAATCTTTCACTCAGATCTGTAACTAGAAATCAAGTTTACAATGAACCAGGTGTTTTTTGTGTGTGTTTAAAAAAAACCCTCAAATGCCAACTTGCAACTTCAGGGGTGGGAGGGGAAACTGTACAAACCCGACTGACAATTTCTGATGAAGTCACAAGTATTTAGCCACCACATGGCCTACACCTGCCCTGAGCAGAATTAGACAACATAGCAGTCACAGTGGCAGCAGTGAGTCCACAGACAGCTCTCCATGTTGCTAGCATCAAGAGACCAGCACTGGTGGCAGCAACAGTGGTAAATTTTAAGTTTCTCACAGAAGAGCCCTTAAAGGAATGAAGTTTAGTTTTAACAGCAGGGAGCTGTACATCCTTAGATACAAAACTCAATGACTTTATGTCTAGCTTTTGACAAACCATTAATGTCACAGGTTGTTGACACGGGGGACATTGTCTAACAATTCCTGCTGGTGTTATTAACACCAGGATCTGAATGGCACCGGTCTAGCAGACTTGGTGCAAAAATGGTGAACTGCTGTAAAATCTCTGTGTTCGACCAGCTTTCCAGTGTGATCTTGAACAAGTCACTTATGGCCTGTCTACATGGAAGGTTAAATCAGATAGATGTGATGTACATGCAAATGCAAGTTGCACAGACACTGTGTATGTGGGATGGCTGTTCCTTCTTCCAGTTTGGATCAAGTACACATGGCAGCAGCCTGCTTTGTACTACACATGGGACATTTTCAGAGAGTACTCCATATCCTTTGCTTTGCTCTTGAACAGGGGCAGACAAGATCCAGCCCACGGGCCGGATCCAGCCCGCCAAGCTTTTTGATCTGGCCCACACCTACCCCTGCAGCAGGGAGCAGCGCTGATAAAGGCGGTCGGCTGCTCTGGGTTGCTCTCTGTGCTGCGGGGAGAAAAGAGGGAGGGAGAGGCTTCAGTGTCTTTTCAACCAACTGCACTGAAGAGAACATAACAGGACTGTTCCCAATTCCAGGGCAGTTAAAACAAGCTAACCTGAATTCGAGCAGACTCTCCTTCATGAATGGCTGTTTTCATCTGACAGTGTTTTTGCTCTGGCTCCAATGAGATGCTGAAATGCTCAGATCAGCAGGCAACCTAGCTGCAGGGCATCATCTCATTCCTGCATGAGTTTGCATGTGGTGGGGGAAGGGACACTCCATAAGCAGATATAACTGACAGCAGTCACACAGGAAAAGCAGAGTTGGCGACAAGCAACCTCAATCATTAATAGAGGTGGGTCAGGACAACCAGGGAAACTATTTAGTTCCTATATAAAAACTACCTATAGCTCCCTCATCTGATCCTGGGCTCCCAGTAATCAGGACACACATATCACATCCTTTGTGGTTGTTACAATATGTATCTTTTAGCTCTCTCCTCCTTCTACCACTGAATAACTTTCCATTCTATGTCTGGCAATAAACTTGTTACAATGAATTAGGAGAAAGAGAAGTAATTCTTATTTTCATTAAACTAGCATGATCCTCACTTTTATTGAATACAGAATCCTCCCAACTTAAACAGGTCACCGCTAGAATGTTTTATATTGAGTGGTCCCTAGTTTATCAGAATCTGAAGTTTATTTAAAACATGCACTTTCTGAACTTTTTCACAAAGCTTTTTCACAATTGCAGAGCTCTCATGGCCTCAGGAGGTCACTGTTATTTTGCAGACCCTTGTATTCTCTGTAAGAGGACCCCCACCTGTTACCAGATGGCTTGAAATTCACTCAAATACAGACACGTCATATGCCCTATTAAAGCAGCAATAGAACAATAGCCTGAAAATACACCCACTGAGGTCAGTGGCAAAATTCCCTTTGATTTCAGAGACAGCAGGATCAGGCCCCAGGATTTTCACAGCACAGAGTTTCCAGAGAGCAGCATTACGTAAAAAACTCATTGTTCTCTCTGCTCATATGTAACAGTGGCCAACATCCAAGAGCACAAGAAAAGAGGAAGAAGCCACACATAAGCGTAAATTGTTAAGACTTAAAATACTTGTATTCAAGTTAGATCTTGTCTCTACTGGGGAGTTCTGTTCCCAAAAAACCTTTTTTGGTGACAAAACCTGAAGAGCATTCACATTACAATGTGACAGAAGTCACAACTAGCACTCAGTTTTGGCAACAAAAAACTTCCACCTCTGTGAGGGCCTTTTGTCTCACCCCTTCCCTTTACTGTTGACAATCATGTAGCGTGTGCTACAGTTAGGGTTACCAGATGGTTTAAAAAAAATACCAGACACACCTGATCTCAGATGGAGAGGGGGCAAACCAGCCGGGAGGGGAGCAGGGCTGGCCGGGAGAGGGTCAGGGGGAGCAGGGCTGGCCGGGGAAGATCGGGAGGGGGGAGTGGAGAGTGGGAAGCAAGGCTGGCAGGGGAAGATCAGGAGGGGGGAGGGGAGAGTGGGAAGCAGGGCTGGCTGGGAGGGAGTCGTGGGGAGAGGAGCTGGCCAGAGATTGGGGGAGTGGGGGAGAAACTGGCTGCCAGGAAGTAGGGCTGGCTGGAACGAGATCAGGGGGAGCAGGGCTGGCCGGAGGAGACCAGCGGGGTGGAGGGGACCAGCTGGCGGGAAGCAGGACTAGCTAGGAGCGGGTTGGGGGTATTGGGGCTGGCGGGGGCGGAACCGGCCAGCAGGGAGCGGGGCTGGCCTGGGAGTACTGTACACAGATCCTGGAGTGCTGCTCATCCTGTGCACGGTCCCGGCAGGGTGCATGGGCGAGTCTGGCCCCAGGGATTTCATCCCACCCTGGTCTCGCCCCCACCCTCCTCGTCTCCACTACATAGTTGCGTACTGCCTGGCTGATAGACATGCTCACGCAGTGTGAGCATGTCTACCAGCCAGTCAGTAAGCAACTACGTACTGATACTCATGATAATAATAAAAACTTAGTTAGAAAATACCGGACATTTGTATGTCTGGTATTTTCTCAATTTGTTTCCCGGGCAGAAAGCTCAAATACTGGACTGCTCAGTTCGAAACTGGACAACTGGCAACTCTAGCTACAGTAAGGTTTTTTGTTATGTTTACTGAACTCCAGCATATTTCCCACAATGCCAGATTAGCTGCTCTGGCCAGCGCTTTGAACTCCGCTGCTCTGCGGTCAGGTAAACAGATGTGCCTCTCCCACCTGCAAACCCAGGAACTTTAAAATCCATTTCCTGCTGGCTGGCTCATTATGTAGCAGTCTCCTTGGCATCTTCTCATAAGAACGGCCGTACTGGGTCAGACCAAAGGTCTATCTAGCCCAGTAGCCTGTCTGCTGACAGTGGCCAGCGCCAGGTGCCCTGGAGGGGGTGGACCGAAGACAATGATCAAGCAATTTGTCTCGTGCCATCCGTCTCCAGCTTCTGACAAACAGAGGCCAGGGACACCATTCCTACCGCCTGGCTAATAGCCTTTTATGGACCTAACCTCCATGAATTTATCTAGCTTCTCTTTAAACTCTGTTATAGTTCTAGCCTTCACAGCCTCCTCTGGCAAGGAGTTCCACAGGTTGACTACGCGCTGTGCGAAGAAAAGAGAGTTACTCACCCGGTGCAGTAACATCTGTTCTTCGAGATGTGTGTCCCCATGGGTGCTCCACTCGAGGTGCTGGGCTCGTCCCGGCGCCGCAAACCAGAGGAATTTTCACTAGCAGTAGCCCCCTACCGGACCGTGCATGCGCGAGTGCCCCTTCACGCCTTTCATCTGAGCGCGGTCCGGTCTGGTCAGTTTCCTCCCAACCGGAAGCATCTGAAAGACATAAATAGAAGCTCCGAAGCAGGGAGGAGGGTGGGACGTGGAGCACCCACGGGGACACACATCTCGAAGAACTGATGTTACTGCACCGGGTGAGTAACTCTCTTTTCTTCATCGAGTAGTGTCCCCGAGGGTGCTCCACTCGAGGTGAGTACACAGCAGTGGTCCAATGTGACATGAGTGCTTTGGACCTATCTCCTTCGGGCTGTAGACAAGACAGCCTGAGCTACCCTCGAATCGGAGGTAAGTATGTTCGCAAGGGCATAGTGTTTAGCGAATGTGAGGGTGGACGACCAGGTTGCTGCACGGCATATGTCCTGCAATGGTACTCCATGAAGATAGGCAATGGATGTTGCTATGCCCCGTGTGGAATGGGCACAAAGACCGCTCGGAAGAGATTTGTTGCGCAAGGCGTAACATTGTGTGATGCAAGCAACGACCAAACGGGAAATACGCTGTGCAGAAAGTAGTTTGCCCTTGGAGCGTTCAGCTGTAGAAAGGAAAAGCCGCTGAGATTTCCTAAAGACCCGAGTTCTGTCAAGGTAAAAAGCCAGTGCTCGCCTGACATCTAGGGTGTGTAGACGTGCTTCTTCCAATGAGGAGTGAGGCTTTGGGTGGAAAGTCGGTAGAATTATGGGCTCATTTATATGGAAAGCAGAGTTGACCTTTGGCAAAAACGCTGGCTGGACACGCAGCACTGACACATGACTGAAGAATTGCGTATACGGCGGATCGGCAGAAAGAGCTGCTAATTCGCTTACTCGACACGCCGATGTGATGGCAAGTAGAAACACAGTTTTCATTGTGAGCATCCGTAGACCACACGTTGCAAGCAGCTCAAAGGGCGTGCGAGTCAGAGTGCCCAATACTAGAGGCAAGTCCCAAGGCTCTGGTGGGATCCTGTGGGTTGGATACAAGTTGCCTAACCCCTTCAGAAATCTTTTGGTGATAGGGTGGGCGAATACTGAATAACCGTCAACGGTAAGACAGAAGGCTGAAATTGCCGCTAGATGCACTCTTAGGGAAGAAATAGTTAGTCCCATCATCTTTAGATGCATCACATAATCCAGTATCTGTTGTATAGACGACGAGTGAGGGTCAAGATCCCTTGCCAAGCACCACGAATGGAAACGACGCCATTTATAGAGATGGGATTTACGCGTTGTACTGCACCTACTGTTAATCAACACGCGTCTCACTTCTTGGGAACATGAGAGTTCAGAAGCTTGGAGCCAACTAGGAGCCATGCCGTGAGGTGCATGCGGTCGATGGCTGGGTGAA
This sequence comes from Pelodiscus sinensis, assembly GCF_052426305.1. Taxonomy (NCBI): domain Eukaryota; kingdom Metazoa; phylum Chordata; order Testudines; family Trionychidae; genus Pelodiscus; species Pelodiscus sinensis. The sequence continues at coordinate 9,820,226 of NC_143072.1, read as the reverse complement.
GAATCGTGCCGTGTTTCTGAGATAGCAAGTTGGACAGCTGCGGTAGTCGTCGTGGATAGGCCGCTGACATTCTCGACAGCTGTGTTAGCACCTTTCTGACCCAGGCAGATCTGGTTATCAGAATCACTGTTGCGCCACCCAGTGCTATCTTCTCCAAAACCCTTGGAATGAGTGGAAGAGGAGGAAAGGCGTATAGCAATTGGTGGCGATCCCAGTCCAGGAGGAAGGCATCCCCGAGAGAGTCCATGCCGATGCCTGCTCGTGAGCAATACTGAGGACATTTCCTGTTGTGTCGAGTGGCGAACAAGTCCACCTTGGGAAAGCCCCATTGCAAGAAGATGTCGCGGAGCACTTCGGGATGCAATTCCCACTCGTGCTGTGAGAGGAAATGCCTGCTCAGAGTATCGGCAATTACACTGTCCTTGCCAGGAAGGTATGCTGCAGTTATGCTGATACCTTGTTGAATAGCCCAATTCCACAGACGCACAGCCTCTGCACACAGGGAGCGGGAACGTGACCCCCCCGCTTGTTGATGTAATACACCGTGCATATGTTGTCGGTGAGAATCTGTATGGAGTGTCCTCGGATGATGGGCAGAAAGTGCTTGCAGGCCTTGAAGACTGCTCTTAGCTCGAGAAAATTTATATGCTGTAGCGATTCCTGGGGCGTCCAGAGACCCTGCGCACGGAGCTCCCGAAGGTGGGCGCCCCAGCCGAGCAGAGAAGCATCTGTAGTGATTTGCAGAGATGGTTTTCGGGCATGAAAGGGGACCCTTGTTAGCATGTTGTTGGGGTTGTCCTACCATGTCAGGGAAGTCCGCACCTGACTGGGCAGAGAAACCACCCTGTTCGTACTGCGCACCTGGGGTGTGTACACGGTGAACAGCCAATGTTGAAGACTTCGCATATGGAGTCTGGCATGCGGAACCACATATGTGGTGGCTGCCATGTGTCCCAATAGCTGCAGACAGGTAAGTATTCGGGACTTTGGAGAAATTGATATTGATTGTACCAGGTCCTGTATGAGTTGAAACCTCTTTACCGGCAAGTATGCTCTCGTGGTTAGGGAGTCGAGTCTTGCTCCGATAAACTCCAGGTCGCGAGTAGGTGTTAGGAAGGACTTCTCGATATTGATTATGAGCCCGAGGGCTGTGAACAAAGTGGTAGTTATAGACACTGCCCTCGTAGCCTCGTCAAGTGTGGAAGCCTTTAGCAGGCAATCATCCAGGTATGGAAAGATTGTAATATCGAGGCGTCGCAGGTAGGCCGCCACTACCGCCAGGGTCTTGGAGAAAACCCGTGGGGCCGCCGATAGTCCGAAAGGCAGCACGCGATATTGATAGTGGTCGGACTCCATTGTGAACCGAAGGAATCTTCTGTGCGCCGGGTGTATCGTTATATGGAAGTAGGCATCCTGAAGATCGAGGGATGCGAACCAATCCCCTTTGTCAAGAGCCGGGATGATCGAAGATAACGTGACCATCTTGAATTTTTGCCTTCTCAGATGACGGTTGACTGAGCAAATAGCGACTTGCGATCGAAGGGCAAATCCTCCACCTTGGCCTGCAACTCCTTCGGGACAGTGGCCTGGTGTAGCCAAAACGCCCGACACATGACTATGGCCGAAGCTGTGGATCTAGTAGCTGCGTCAGCCGTGTCAAGGGCGATCTGCAAGGCTGTTCGGGCGACCGTATAGCCCTCTTGTATCACTGCCTTGAGCATCTGACGTTATCGAAATCGTGGTTTGCTAGCTATGCCGCAAAGTTACACATCCTCAGAGCAGAAGTGGAGGAGGAATATACTTTCCTGCCCAAGATATCCAGTCGTTTGGCCTCCTTGTCATTTGAGGGATTCTTGGTCTGAGATGATCTTGTTCTCTGCTGTGCCGCGTCCACAACAAGGGAGTTAGGCTGAGGATGTGTAAACAGAAACTCCATATCTTTCTGAGTGATGAAGTACTTCTTGTCCGACCGCTTATTAGTTGGTAGCGATGTGGCCAGCGTCTGCCAGATGTCATTGGCGACCTCCAGTATAGCGTCATCAAAGGGAAAAGCGAGCTTTGACTTTTGGGAAGGTTGTAGATTCTTAAGCAACCGATGTTGTTTCTGTTGCACATCCGCGGTCTGAACGTCCTGGGATTGTGCAACCCTCTTGAAGAGCTCCTGGAACTGCTTGTGGTCCTCTGTAGGAGACAAGTCCGCAGGGATCACTGTGTCATCCGGCGAGGATGAGGAACGCTGCGCCGGGGAATCAGGGCTCTGCTGTCCCTGAAGAGGAGTGTGGTACTGCTTATCCTCCTGATATTGCGAATCCAAATCCCCAGCCGAGGATGGTGGGGCAACATAAGGAGTAGACTCGTCCAGACCATGTGGAGATTCAGGCCGAGAAGATTGCGGTGACCGCGATCGCGAATACCTTCTGAGGTGAGATGAATGAGAAGAGCACTCGTGATAACGTCGGTCATCCCTCCGGCTGCGGCAGGGAGAACGGCTGTATCGTCTCACTGTGTCATACCGATGGGGGCACTCTGTACGTCTTGGGGATCTTGGTGAAAGGGATCTCCTATAGTAGCGTGAAGGTGACCACGAGTAGTGGTCCCGATAGTACCGACGTGGCGGTGAATGACGAGGTGACCTATAGTAGGGTTCCCTGGAGGTCGTGTAACGGTGAATACGACGACGGCAATCAGCATGGGACGAGGTAGATGAATCAGGTCCAGGTGAGAAGGTGACACTGTCCGGCGATATTGATGGTGTCCGGACCCTTGCAGACTTTTGCTGTGCTTTGGTTGGCACCGAGGCATTGCAGGCAGGCTGAGGAGATGCTTGTGGCATAACAGCAGACAGTGAAGAAGCCTCTGCCACTTGAACGTCAGCAGAGTAAAGGCTCGGTGCAGCTTGATCATCCGGGAATGTGAAAGCAGGAGGCTGGGCAGGCAGAGACTCCTGCGGCGGAGGTGCATCCGGTGCCAATATGCCCGGCACCGAGGAGCCCGGAGCGGCACCTAGGGAAGGCGCTGTGGGTGCCGACACAGCTGGCTGCAGGCGCGCATGCGCCGGAACTCCTGGTGCCGGGGCTTCTCTTGCCGGCTCCGCAATGGCCATTAAAGCCGTTGCCAGCACCGACTCCGCTCGCGACCCCTTCTTGGGTGTCGGAACGGAGCTTTTGGGGCAGTTTGCTGTTGGGGCAGAAGAGCTATGGCCCTTGCCCGCGGGGAGTCTCGGCGCATAGCCAGGGCTCCCCGGCTTGTCCGCGGTGCCGCCCAGCGTCCCGTGGATCTTGCGGGCTTGCCCAGCGTGCTCAGTAGATGCAGAGCGTGGCTCGGAGACCTCCGGAGCTTGGAGAGCCTTGTTAAACAAAAGGACTCTCAACCTCAGCTCCCGATCCTTTGTGGCGCGAGCTGTCATCTTCGCGCAGTGGCTACACTTCGCTGGGACATGAGTGTCCCTGAGACATCTGACACACTGGGAGTGTCCATCTGAGATGGGGATAGCCTCCTGGCACTGGAGGCACTTCTTGAAGCCAGGTGATCCTGAGGAAGTGGGTCTGGCCCACGAAAGCTCATCATCTAATAAACCATCTTGTTAGTCTTTAAAGTGCTACATTGTCCTGCATTTTGCTTCAGCTACCCCAGACTAACACGGCTACATCTCTATCCTGGCATCCTTGAGTCCTTTGTTGTTTATTTAGTCTGTTAGTCAATTTCAGTCAGGAAGGCACTGACCGGCCGCTGAAGAAAAAACGGCTTTTTTTTTTTTTTTTTTAAAGAAGGGAACTACAACTAGAAACAGTATAACAGATAACTACCTATCACTAACCAAGTAACTAACTATAACTAGGAAAATTTCCCTTTCTCCTCAGAGAGGGGAAGGGAGCCTAAACTAACTCCGTCTGCGGACGGTTGGAGAGAAACTGACAAGACCGGACCGCGCTCAGATGAAAGGCACGAAGGGGCAATCGCGCATGCGCGGTCCGGTAGGGGGCTACTGCTAGTGAAAATTCCTCTGGTTTGCGGCGCCGGGACGAGCCCAGCACCTCGAGTGGAGCACCCTCGGGGACACTACTCGATGAAGAACTTTTTTTTGTTTTAAACCTGCTACACATTAATTTCATTTGGTGTCCTCTAGTCCTTATATTATGGGAACTAATGAATAACTTTTCTTTATTCACCCTCTCCACACCATTCATGATTTTATAGACCTCTCTCATATCCCCCCTCAGTCTCCTCTTTTCCAAACTGAAAAGTCCCAGTCGCTTTAACCTCTCCTCATATGGGACCTGTTCCAAACCTCTGATCATTTTAGTTGCCCTTTTCTGAACCCTTTCCAAAGCCAAAATATCTTTTCTGAGGTGAGGAGACCACATCTGTACACAGTACTCAAGATGTGGGCATACCAGTTTTATACAGGGGCAGTAAGATATTCTGTGTCTTATTTTCTATCCCTTTCTTAATAATTCCTAACATTCTATTTGCCTTTCTGACCGCCACAGCACACTGTGTGGAAGTTTTCAGAGAACTATCCACGCTAACTCCAAGATCTCTTTCCTGATTTGTCATAGCCAAATTAGCCCCCATCATATTATATGTATAGTTGGGGTTATTTTTTCCAACGTGCATTACTTTACACTTATCCACATTAAACTTCATTTGCCATTTTGTTGCCCAATCACTCAGTTTTGTGAGATCTTTTTGAAATTCTTCACAGTCTGCTTCTGTCTTAACTGTCTTAAACAGTTTAGTATCATCCACAAACTTTACTACCTCGCTGCTTGCCCCTTTCTCTAGATCATTTATGAATAAGTTGAATAGGATTGGTACTAGGACTGACCCTTGGGGGACACCACTAGTTACCCCTCTCCATTCTGAAAATTTACCATTTATTCCTAGCCTTTGTTTCCTGTCTTTTAACCAGTTCTCAATCCATGAAAGGACCTTCCCTCTTATCCCATGACAATGTAATTTAAACAAGAGCCTTTGCTGAGGGACTTTGTCAAAGGCTTTCTCAGGAAAAAAAGACACTCTCCTGCTTAGAGCACCCTAGAGCTTTTGGATCTTTGCACTGATTCATCACTGATATCACAGCTGCGAGTGATGCACAGGAATTGAGACACATATGGTTTGTAGAGCCCTTTGTGTGAAGGGATACAATGAAGACACTGTACATTGCAGAGCCAAGATAAAGGAACTCTGGAAGGCATATCAGAGTATGCCTTCCCCAAAAGGCAAAGGAGACAAACAGCCAATCTTGTGCTACACTCAAAACATGCCGCTTTTATGAAGAACTGGACACAATGCTGTGTGGGGACCCACACACACACAACCAAGGAGAATGTGGATACTTCCCATAGCACAGAGTCAGAAACAAGAGTTAAACCTGGAGGCAGAAGTTATTGAAGAAGAGGTCGAAGTGGACAAGAAAGTGAAGTTCAATCCAGTGCCAATGCGTGTGCCAGGCAGCGAGGAATTGTTCTCAAGTCACGAGGCTTATGAGGACTCTCGGCAACTGGACATGGAACATGAGGCAAGGGAAGAGACCCAGAGTCATGAAACAAGGGAAGAGATGCACGATAATCGCTGTATTGCAGGTGGGGGCAGCCATGGGGGACAGTAAGTTTCTCTAGTGAAGCTGGGGGAGGGGGTGGCAATGTGGGAAATTGCTCTTGTAGCTGGGATGGCAGCATGAAGCAACCAGCGGCTTTATTTCTGTGAGCTGGCTAAGCCCTGCCTGGGTCTGCGCTACCTTCAAACAGCATTGACGTACACAGAGTTATTAACAGACTCTTGCAGGGAGATAGTGCTGAACCTTTTCCTGGTGTCGTCATTAATTGTCTCATGCAGATTCCATGACAGGGCTGCCATCTCTCCACCGCCATGGCACTACACTCTCCCAACTCATTCCTCAAACTGTGCTGCTGGAACCAGGCAGCACAGACTTGGGCTGCATAAGGAGTGAGGCGTCCCCCCACTCACATCCAAAAATGGATCCCAGGTTTGCCCGTTAACCTTCGGCAGGGATGTGTCAGCCAGAGTAATGGCAGCCTGTGGACACATGTAGGATTATTACAAATTGGTTCCATGTCATTCCTGACCAATAGGAGCTGTGGGAAACGGTGTCCTGGTCTACGCCGCTTCCTACAGCTCCAATTGGCCATAGATTACCATTCCCAGCCAATGGAAGCTACAATCGCCCACACCCACCGAGACATAGGTAAACATAGCATGCAGGGGCTAAGCCCAGTGAACTGCCACCACTGCTGTATGCCCACACACTCATTTTCGGGGAGGTAATGGTTCTTCTCCAGCACACTCCACTTACCATGAAAGCTGATCATCACTGTGAGGTTTCCCAATAAAATTACCCTCCTTAGCACCAAGCATCTCACTTGAAAGACATCAATAAAGACAAATGTGATGCAGTTTTCCATGAATTTATTTTGTATGACACAGTTCACACCACTCACTCCATGCGGAAACTTGTAATATCCGTTGGGTTCATAAGAATGCTTCGCTCAAGATCAGCAGTGGGATGAGGGAGGGAAGCAACCCCAACACACAGAAATGTCAGTGCCCCTTGTAGTAAGATGAAGGCTTAAAACATAACCCAATGCAGCACAGCCCTGGCCTGAGGCCTAGTGAACAACAGACAAAACATGGATAATGTAAAGCAAAGCTAAGCAGTGAGCAAGAGGCAGGCCCCAGCCCACAGAACTTGGCATGAAAGGCTTGAGAGCGCAAAACACTAATTGGTGCTAGGTACTGACTGTAGAACAATAATTGGTACTGGTCATAAGTGGAAAGCACATGATATCACTAGCTCATTAAAAAAGACCTCGGTACCCAAGACCTGAGGTACAGGGTGATGGGTGGTATCTAAGTAACATCAGAGGGTGGCAACCTGATACGTCAGCAGTGAGGTGTGATTTGTTGTACCTGTCTTGGGGGCGGGGGGACAGTCTTTGTATGACATAGGGGCAGTGGAAATTTCCCATTGACTGAGTCATTCCATTGTGGCAAGTACATATGCATAGTGGCTCAGTAGAGTCTACTGACAGCTATGACTGTACGTCGCTTAACAATAAATCTGGCCTGGTACCTTCAATCCTTATCTGGTTTGTGGTCTTTGGGGGCTCTCTCGGGGTCTGCTGTGGAGACTAAGTGCACAAGTCGACATGGCCCACATCGAGCACACCCACAAGCAGCCTTCTGGTCATCATCATCAATGGAGCCAGAAACCTGTGAGGACACCTCAGCAGTAAATCCCGACCACTCCCTGAATAACTACACCCCTCATTGTCAGACTGGCTCATGGCCACCCTATTGGCTCTGGCAGCACAAGTGTCTGGCAGTTCAAACTACATCCAGGCGCTGTGGCTCACTGCTCCACCCACAGGCAAACACTGCACCCTGACTCTCACACAAATTATGTAAGCAACAACATGCGGTCACCACCTCGGGGCTATGAACCTCCAAAAAGAAAGCCCCAGCCAGCAGATTTCTGTACAGGTCACTGTTCCTGAAGATGCCCCATGCACCTTTCCACTCCACCCCAAATTTATGTCTGTGAAATGCCCACAGTGATCCATGAGCACATGAAGCACCATTGAGAGGATGCCCTCTGACTGATGTGCTCTGTGGCAAGGTGAGGTGGTGCTATAATGGGAAAACGTGGGCCATCAATTCCCTCACCAGTTTGGAAAGCCCATGTCAGCAAAGCCAGCTACTAGGTCATCCAAATTTACCAGAGTCACAGTCCTACGCAGCAAAATGTAATGTACTTTTCTGCATGCTTGCAAAAGTGCTGCCCTGACGGCAGACTTCCCCACTCCAAACTGATTTGCAACTGAACTGTAGCAACTGGGAGTCACCAGCTTCCACAAAGCAATGGCAACAGGCTTCTCTACCGAGAGAGCAGCTCTAATTCAGGTGGCAGCTCAGTGCACAGCTCCAGGAAGGTTCCCTTATGCATCCAGAAGTTCTGAAGCCACTCGTCTTCAGCCCCCACCTGCATGATTATGTGATCCCACCACTCAGTGCTGACTTCCCTAATTCACAAACCTCAGGGGTCACTGTACCAGACTGTATTTGCAAAAACAACGAGGCGTCCTGTGGCACCTTAGGAACTAACAGATTTATTGGGGCTCTACAGTGCACAGCTGTTCTGTGACAGCCCAGTGCAATGCCACTTCACTACTATCACTATCACTCACCTTGTCATCTGCATCCGACTTGTCTTCCTCTGCTATTAAGTGCATAAGTTGCTCTGCTGCAGTGTGACACGTCCTAAGCACATTGAACACAACATGAGCGAGAAATCTGGAATCCAGGATTTCTCATAGCAGATGATGGAGTTGGCAGCAAGTACTGTCATTCAAATGGCGCAAAAGTAAGCCAAAAGTCCCAGGAGGGCTAGGAAGCAAAGAGGTGGCTGATGGGACTTTTGCATGTTCCCAAAATGTCTAGCGCTACACTGCGCATTCCCACAGTTCTTAGCAACTGAAGGTGACGTCAGGCACCGTGGGATGCATACCCACATTGTGTTGCTCTTTCTGTCGACAGGGGAGCTAACAATGTGGTCATGATATGTCGACAGAAAGTAGCAGTGTAAACATGATTTGACAGCTTTCTTTCTTCTTTTTCATTTATGAATGTTGACAGTACTTTCTTAGCCAAATAAACCTCTAACAAGGATTCACTCAAAACAGACCAGATGACTCATGTTCTTTAGTTACTAGAGTCAACTACAATTCCAGTTCTGTTACGATTCCTATTTAAGTCACTGGAAATTGAGGATTTGGAGGCTGAATGTCCTAAGAGCTCATTTTTCCAAAGGTGAAAGTGTAGTCAACTAATCCACTGTATCACATACTCCCTTAGGACAGGTTCATCTGGCTTAATTTGTCACTTTCCACAGACAAGAGCTATTTTTCTCTATTCTCTGCAAGTGTCAACATGATTCTTTAAATATCTGCTTGCAAAAGCTATATATAGTAACACACTGGCACTTAAGAAAGGAGCCTTATTTCCTTTGTAAGACTTGATGTTCTTAGCAAAACTGATGGATGGCTAGAACATCAGAACCACTGATAAAAGAACAGGTTTTTAAAATGTTCTGCTAGCAGTAAACCAGCATTTCCCATTATGCCTGTGACTGGACCCATTTTGTGTAGGGATGTTAGATACCGTGAAATTAAATAATCGTGTAACCACTACAGATTTTAGTGGCTACACAACTATTCAATAGTTCCCAGGAGTGGGGCTGGCAGCCAGTGCACTCCCAGCCCCATTCCTGAGGAACCCCCTGCCACCAGGTGCTGTTGTCTCTGTATCAGAGGCAGTAGCACGGAGTGGCAGTCGGAGCTGGTCCACAAAAGGACCAGCTCCTGGCACAGAGAGGCTCCTGACTGCCACCCTGTGCTGCTGCCTCTGAAAGAGAGGAAGCAGGGCGGGGGTGGAGGGGCACAGCCCCTGTCTGTGGGGGCCTTGAGCTCCCTGCAGACAGAGGCTGCTCCACAGCACACTCCTGTCTTCTCCCCTGCCCCACTGCCTCTGATGGGGGGGAAGGGAGAGCAGGTGAAGCCAGTGCTCATGAAGAGCCATCTTAAAAGCCAGCTCCCCACCCATATTGGCTCCTGCCTGCCCAACCCCACTGCTGCCTCTGATAGCCACTTGTACCAGTTCCCAACTGCCCCCCTTATCCTCCACACTGCTGCCTCTCTGTCAGAGGCAGCAGCATTGGGGAGGGGATGGCAGGCAGCTCCATAGTATCCAGGGCTCATGGGGAGCCAGCTTAAAAGCAACTTCTTAGGGGCACCGGCTCCTGCCACCCCCTTACTGCTTCTGGGGAGGGGAGGAAGTGTGTGTAGTCGACAGGATTAACCAATAAACCCAGATTTATCAGTTAATTGTGTAGTCGACTACACACGTGACATCCCTAATTTTGTGCCAATGTACCTCTTGCAGGCATGCCCAATCCAGTGAACAGGGCTGCAATGGTCCAAGCCAGAAAACAGTTTGGCCCATTATGCACATGAGATGAGAAATGAGACGGGAGGGGAGACAGCAATCTCCCCCATACATTATTATATTTAATGCTATCAGTTTTGGCTGCAAAGGCAACCAAGGACTGTACTCTCCAGCCCAGCTATTGAGATTTGCAGTGAGCCGCTTTCAAGATGTGTTTTGGTAAAGAAATTAAAGTTACACCACCAACTTAAAAATAGAAATCACACTTCCATTTCCTAAGATTTTACTTTCTGTGGTTACAAGTAAGACTTCAGATTACTAATACATAAAAAAAAAAATCACAAAGAGCCTCTTTCTATTCAGTTTATTTAGTGCATCTGACATCACTATGTGTCTAGTCAATTTCCCATGTCCACATACACATATTGTAGGGATTGTTACCATACAACACCCTTCCCAGCTCCCAGGGGAAAATGCATCGTGGCATTAATACATAGCATATATTTCCAATTATAAGTGCCTGAATGCGCTCATGTAGACAAGAGAGACAAGGAACAATGGTCTCAAGTTGCAATGTGAGAGATCTAGGTTGAATATTAGGAAAAATGATTTCCCTAGGAGGATAGCAAAGCACTGGAATGGTTGCCTAAGGAGGTGGTGGAATCTCCATCCTTAGAGGTTAAGACCAAGCTTGACAAAGCCCTGGCTGGGATGCTTTGGCTGTACTGATCCTACTTTGAGAAAGGGGGTTTGACTAAATGACTTCCTGAGGTCTCCTCCAACCCTAATTTTCTATGATTCTAAGATGGGTGACATAATAGCTTTGCCCATCTCTCTGATATCCTGGGATTGACACAGCTGCAGTAACATTGCAAATACCAGTGTGGACAAGGCTTTTGCTATTTGAGTGGTGTACTGAAACAGTGTACAATATATAGAACATAAGAATGGCCGTACTGGGTCAGATCAAAGGTCCATCTAGCCCAGTAGCCTGTCTGCTGACAGTGGCCAGCACCAGGTGCCCCAGATGGGGTGGACCGAAGACAATGATCAAGCGATTTATCTCATGCCATCTATCTCCAGCCTCTGACAAACAGAGGCCAGGGACACCATTTCTATCCCCTGGCTAATATCCTTTTATGGACCTAGCCTCCATGAAATTATCTATCTTCTCTTTAAACTCTGTTACAGTCCTAGCCTTCACAGACTCATCTGGCAAGGAGTTCCACAGATTGACTATGTGCTGTGTGAAGAAGAACTTTCTTTTATTAGTTTTAAACCTGCTACCCATTAAGTTCATTTGGTGTCCTCTAGTTCTTCTATTATGGGAACTAATAAATAACTTTTCTTTATCCACCCTCTCCACACCACTCATGATTTTATATACCTCTATCATATTCCCCCTTAGTCTCTGAAAAGTCCCAGTCACTTTAGCCTCTCTTCATATGGGACCCGTTCCAAACCCCTAATCATTTTAGTTGCCCTTTTCTGAACGCTTTCTAAGGCCAAAATATCTTTTTTGAGGTGAGGAGACCACATCTGTACACAGTATTCAAGATGTGGGCGTACCATGGTTTTATACAGGGGCATTAAGATATTCTGTGTCTTGTTTTCTATTCCTTTCTTTTTTGCCTTTTTCACCGCCGCTGCACACTGTGTGGAAGTTTTCAGAGAACTATCCATGATAACTCCAAGAACTCTTTCCTGATTGGTCATAGCCAAATTAGCTCCCATCATATTATATGTACAGTTGAGGTTATTTTTTCCAATGTGCATTACTTTACACTTATCCACATTAAATTTCATTTGCCATTTTGTTGCCCAATCACTAGAAATGGACTGGTCCTTCAACAAAAAATAAATCCTTCCGGAAAACCCCTGGCTAGAAGGACAGATCATTTAAATACAGGCAAAAAGTAGACCATGTTTGTAAGCTGGTCTTTCAAGTGAAGTTGCTATTCTGAGGGCACATTTCCTTTTCCCGCTTATGCTATCTCCTTGTATCCATCTCCCTTTGAAAATAATCGGTACCATCCTGAGAAAAGCACTTAGGCGTTTTCTGTAATACTTTACTGCTCTGTGGTACATCTCAGAATGTAGCACCATCTTTGTGCATTTTACCCTCCACACATGAATCCTTCCTGCAGTCTCACTTTAAAAAAATATTTGGCTTATTCAACAGCTGAACATCTTGTCTCTGCCAAACTAGGCAAAAATTCAGTTAGTACACAGCATGAATCACTTCTCTGTCCCCAGCATCACAACTGCATCCCCTAAGGACAAATGCAAGAGAAGGGAGACAGGGAAATCAAAGTAGATTGGATTGCAGTAAAATGCCTAACCTAAGGAAATTCCAGACCTTTAGCTTCAAACCTCTCCTCCAGGGCTTTAGCCTCCACAAGCATTTTAAAGGCTTGTCCAGAATAGTTACTACTAGAACAGACTCTTTGACAGAGAAAGAATCATTTCCAGAGGATTCATATATCAGACTGAATTAAATGCTACAGAAAACACAAGTAACAACATTTCTATCAATGTGGGTCACGATTCATTACTTTTGTTGCCCCCCGTCCCCCACTGCCAGCATTGTTGCTCAGCTCTTAAAATTTGTTCCATTTCAGCTGCTACAACAAACACCAGCAGATCCAAACAAGTCAAATACAGACAGTAAGCTAGGCAGTCGTTTGAAAAGCCCTCACACATCCACATGCAATTATAAACACTTATCTGGTTTTATATCTATATGACAGTAGTACCTACAAGATCTCACTGTCTTTACCGCTCAGCTTTTCCATTATAAATCATCTGTGTTGATGGCTAAAGAAAAGCAGGGCACTTATGGATATGTAAAAAACAAGAACAGGCAGTTTAACCTCAGCTGTTCTAGTGGAGGTTCTTTCATTCAGCAGGAAGTCCGTCAAGAGCTGGCATACACGCACTGGAGCAGTGTAAAAATAACGCTATTTGGATCTATCTTCATGTTTGCTCCACAAAGCAATATGAGGAACTCTCCTTCCAAAGCCAGGGAAAAGAAGACAGCATTTCCGCCAGTGCAACATTCATTCTCATCTGGCCCAAAAGCCATAGATTAGCTTTGTCAGAGGAAAAACCATTAAAATCAGAATCCTCGTGTAGTATCAGAAGCCTAATGAAACATTCTCACCATATTCAGAGTACTCCAATACTGATCTCATACCACATAGGATGAGTCATGACAAAAAACAGATGGCAGTTATCCAACAGGACCAAATAACCATTTTGACATGTCTTTTCCGCTTGGAGTACACCTCTGACATAGGACATTCCTCTTCCCAGAAGAGCAGGCAGATACTGAGGTGCATTGGGAATGGGCTGGTGATTATGGAAATATAGGCAAATCTTGATTTTATAAAGGTCTTGGGAAACAGATTAATGTTTTGTATGAAAAAAATCACTGTTTCAAATACATTAATGGAGGTTAGGTCCTTCAATGGCTATTAGCCAGGATGGGTAGGAATGATGTCTCTAGCCTCTGTTTCTCTGGAGGTGGGTGACAGGGGAGAGATCACGTGACGATTACCTGTTGTGATCCCTCCCTCTGGGGCATCTGGTATTGGCCACTGTCAACAGATAGAATACTGGAAGAGATGGAACTTTGGTCTGACCCAGTATGGACATATTATTCTTATGTTCTTAAATACAGAATAGGTTCTATGCAAAATTTGGAAGCATGGATGAGAAAAGTGTTGAGTAACCAGTGTTTGGAAAAATCACCCTGTGATGGAGCAAATGAATCTCCATCACCATGCCCTGAGATTTCCAGCTACCAAAGATAAGAGAGACAGCATCTTGCTCGGTGCTGATAAATACTCAAGAAACAAATGCTGCACAATTTGGCCCTATAAACAGCTTCCTGAACCTTGCTAGCTTGTGCTTGAGACCCTGATGTTCACATATTGTGTCCCCCCCATTTAGAACTTATATTTTCAAAAAAAATGAAAGTTAGGAGATGTTCCAAGCTTTGCACCATCTTTTGTTGTTGATTGCATTAACGTCTTCTGATGCTTTGCTATTTGAACTAACCATATAAGGGTGTGCCTACACAGCAGTGTTATTTCGGAATAACTAGCATTATTCCAAAATAACAATGTGAGCATCTACACAGCAATTCCCTTATTTTGAAATAACATTGAAATAACGGATGGCTTATTCCGCCTTCTGTAAACCTCATTCCACAAGGAATAACCCCTCTTCCAAAATAGCTATTTTGAAATAGCTGCAGTGTGGATGCTCCACTGCTGCTATTTCAAAATAGCTCCTGAGCAGGGCCATTCTAAGTAATTTCTCCCCAGTGCTTCCTGAGACTCTAAATCGAGATAGGCTCCCCTAATGTAGATGCGCTGCCTCAAACTAATTTTGAGGTTTCCCTATTTTTGGAATATGTCTTCAGGAATAGCTTATTCCAAAATGAGCGTGCAGTGTAGATGTATCCTAAGTGTTAAAGCACCATTACCTGACTAATAAAGTTTGTTTTCTGTGGAGAAGAAGGGGCTCTCAAGGGAATACTTATACAGGCAGTCCCCGGGTTACGTACAAGATAGGGACTGTAGGTTTGTTCTTAAGTTGAATTTGTATGTAAGTCGGAACTGGTACATATTGTAGGGGAAACTCTAGCCAAACATTTCTCCAGAGCTCAGTTTTATTCTCCCACACCTCACTTCCCTCAGTCCTTTATGCTCAAGCTGAGGTGTCTGCTGAGAAAAGCCGCTCCGCCTCTCCCTAGTCTGCTGGGGGGGGGGGGGGCGGGCGCTAGCTTCACGTCTCCCTGGTCTGCTGGGGGGAAGCAGCTAGTGCGGGGTTGTCTCACCCCGTTTGTAAGTAGGGATCTGATGTAAGTCGGATCCATGTAACCCGGGGACTACCTGTACTACATATTTGAGCCAAGGATCCCATTAGCCTGGGCAGACTCAGAACTTGCTGTCCTCTATTAGTTGGAATAAAGAAAGTGCTTCACGTCTGAAATAAATAGGCTTCACTGTTTTCTACAGTCGCTGAATCATACTTGAGACACTGGTCTTGAGTGATGATTGCAATCAATTCCCTTTAGGATCTCTTAGGTTGCAAGGCTAGTCCCAATTTCAAATTTAGGGCTTTAAAGGATTTTTCTATACTTCCAAGAGAAGAACAGGAGTCTTTATTCAAAACCTCCAATCCAGGCATGTCTCTCTCTAATAAACCCAGAACGGAGCCTTGCTCTGTGTTTCTTCCATCAGGACATTAACAACATACTCTGGTTGTTTCCCACCTCAGCAACCAGTACTGTCTTTTCTGTGGTCTCCCTTCCACCCCATCTTTTCCCATTCAGTTTTTGATCATAGTTAGGTTGCTGGTGTGCTGAAACCACAGCCTACCACACTCATCAATATTGTGCCTTACTTCTACATGCTCCCCCGTTGGTCTCTCTATCCACCTGGTACTATCATACTTGGATAGTAAGCTGTCCAGGTCAGAGACCATCTTTTTGTTGTGTTTGTTCAATGCCTAGCCCACTGGGGTCCTGGTTCCCAACTGGTGCTCTTAGGCACAACAGTAACACCACTCCGATTAGCAATCCCAATCCCTTCTTCTCTTTCCACACAGAGGGCCAGATTCTTTGTAGCCCTGCCCCTTGTGCAGTCATTTACACCAATGAGTGCAAAGTGGGTATAAAATGCTACTAGATCAAAATGGCAGCAGTTTTCACTGGTTCAAGTGACTCCACAAGGAGCAGAACAATAGGGTAGCTTCCCCAAATTTCCTATATTACATCAGTTGCAGCACTCTCCCCCAACTCTGCTCTTTCCATCTACAGATAAACTCTCCTGCTTTACACAGTCTTTGGCCTGGCCAAGCATCTCTCCCAGCTGATCCATCTGTCACTTTCTGCTGCTTCCAAGTCTGTGCCTTCTGACATGCCACCCACTTATGCTTAAAGCAGCCTCCCAATTAGCATCCAGGTACCCTCTTCGAGGGGGGGGGGAAAAAAAAAAGAAAACAAACCCTGCCTCTAGCAAGAAGCATTACAACTACTAAAAGTCCCTCTGTTCTAGTTGTGTATTGTACTTGCTTGTGACTTTCGGTTAATGGGCAGGAACACTGTAATTTGTGTTGGAATATTGTTCTTTATGTATATTAACATACAAAATTAGACAGCTACACAGTAATAACAATCTGCGAGCATACTGGAATTGCCTCCATGGGGATGCAATGCTATTTAAGCGAACATAAACTCTCTACAAAACAAAGTGCATGCTGCACACACACACGCACACAGAAAGTCCTCTGTAAAGATAACTAGAGTGAGTGTTCTTTTAGAATATTAGTGAATTGCACAAATCTAAAGGTATGAATGAGACATTTCAAAGCAACAGGCTGTGACGTAGTGGGGGTAACTTGCTAAGGCTGTGATGACCTCTGCAGTCTGGACATTATGCAAAGGGGGCTCCAAACCTGTCTGACCAGCCACCCCCCATGGGGAGAAACAAAGGAAGGTGGAATGCCGCCCCTGGCTGGGGGGCAGGGCTGGAGGAGAGTTAGTTAGTTTTCTGTCTGGGAGCATGTAGGAAGCAGCCTCAGCAACTGGCTGGGGGGTTTAGAAGCCAGAGCCCCCACCCCATATCAAGGGGGGCTGAGGCATCCTAGGCCTGCCCTGTAACCTGGTGACATCTGTGCTGTGCTGTATTCTGGAGAGGCAATAAACTCCCTCTGTTCTACCGGCTGGTGGAGTCTGTTCGTGCCCTTTCGGGGGTGCAGGAGGCGGGGGACCCCAACGCGCCGTCACACAGGCATATAATAAATCCTACAGCATACTGGAACAGCTATCAAAATATGCACTTCAAACCAAAGGGGAAGATTCACAACCAAACACTTTACTGATTCCATTAAACATTGTATGATCATATGCGAGCTACGAGCCTCACTAGAGGAGCTCTTAATGCTTATCAGGAATTTCTCTGGAAACCAATGTAATGATACTGGTGAAATGTGAGAGGACGCCTTGGTGTGCATTACCATTGAGGTATATGCATTTGGAGTTAATTGCAAGATGGGACTCTCTTCTTTTAAAGGACATTACACTCATCTTTACAAGATCTATGGAAACATACTTGTATCCAACTGTAGATAAAATTCTTGAGAACCTAAAATCTTTTGACGAATAAAATCTGCTGGCATGAGCTAGTCCTATGTAGAATAGACCAAGGACTAATCTCCTTGACTTCCTTCAGGTTACTCCCCCAACTCGAACAAGCCTCTCCCAATGAAGGTGGAAACCAGGGCCCAGGAGACTGCTGTTTCTCATTTATCTGAAACACTACAACAACTATGGACTGCAGTTACTGCTCTTGGGTATATCTGTCAAAATCATCTCCTCTCCCAAATATGTGCCTTTCACATGATCTATAGTTTCACACTTTCAACTTCTGCCCCATCTCAGTGCATACTTAAAATATCACTATGTGATGAAACAATACATTATACACCTGAGCCTCCCCAATTCTCCCCCCACCTTCCTTTGCTTCATCTGACTGTTTTATTGCAGGTCTAATTTAGATCAGGCTCTTGGGGAAAAGGTATGGTACCTAACAACATTGAAGGTAGAGAAGGCACTTAGATGGCAGTATGTGGTGGGTGATAAATGGACAGATAGCCAGACAGACTGACTGGACAGGGGAGAGCATTTGAGGCTGGATTCCTAGACTGGCCATGTCTGTGTCTTGCCTTCATTGCCTACAGCTATGTCATACTCACCTCTCATATCCCTGACTCTCAAGTGAATGCAATATCTTGGTTCTGCAAGAACCTGAGCACTTACGCAATACAGTGGCCCCTATCCAGCCAATGCTGCCATCCCATCATCAGCCCCCCAATATTCAAACGGCTCAACACCCTTCCTCCACCCCCCACTGATCCCACCCCCATCCACTGCCCTCCATCAGTCCCCATCTCACCCTCCCAACACCTCCCTCATCAGCCCCCATAAATCTCCCTCCATCAACCCTTCAATGCCCCCACTGCTACCCTCATCCCCCACCATCCCCACCCCTCTACAGCCACTCTCACCACCAGCCCCTCCAACACCTCCCATCCCCCTCCCTCAGCCCCCAATGCTGCTGCCCTCCGCAGCCCCCTCATCCCACCACCAGCCCCCCACACCCCACTGCTCAACATCCCCACCCCACCTCTAACCCACCCCGCCCCTCCACAGCCCCCCCACACCCTGCCCCTCACAGCCCCCTCATCCCACCACCAGCCCCCACACACCCCCACCCCGCCCCTCTCCCCCTCCCCCCACACCCCCTGCCCCCCCACCCCACCCCGCCCCTCACCCCGCCCCTCCGCAGCCCCCTCATCCCACCACTAGCCCCCCACACCCCACTGCTCTAACCCACCCCCCCCTCCCAGCCCCCCACAGACCCCAGCCCCCCACACCCCCCTCACCCCCCCACCCCCCCGCCCCTCCGCAGCCCCCTCACCGCACCTGGCTGCGCTCGAAGCCTTCGCGCTCCGCCTCCAGGCCGCCGCCCCCGCGCCGGCTCAGCACCTTGGGCAGCGGGTTGGGCACCTGCTTCATGGAGCCGCTCACCCGGTCCATCCCGCCGCGCCGCGCGTCGCCTCAGCGGCACCCAGCCGCGCCGCGCGCAGCAGCCGCTACCCGGCCCGCCGCCCGCGGGACCCACGCCCGCGCCATTGGCCCGCGCGCCCGCCGCTCACACGGCAGCCACGCCCCGGCCCCCTCGGTCCCGCCCCTCTCACATCCCCTCTCTTTCATTGGCCAGTGCGAATGCCAATCTGTCTGAACTCCCTATTGGACCCTTGCCCCGCCTTCCCAGGGTGAGGCAGCTGCAGCTCCAACGAGAACTACCGCCTCCGCCCCGCCCCTTTCTCCGCCCCCTCCTCGCTCATTGGCTCTTGCTGACAGGGACCTGCCCCCCGCACACAGACCTGCCCCTTAATCCTCCTACTTTGCACTGGTTGGTCCCGGCGCCTGTCGCTTACCTTGGTACCCGGGCTGGGCGCCCTGAGCACACAGCAGTGCCCCCTCCCTCCCGCTGCAGTCTCCAGGCCGTGCTACCTGGGCTGTCCCGCTGGGCAGCTACAGCCAGGAGGAGATGCCCTCTGCCCAGGCCTCTGGGCTCTGGACAGGCTCCCCCCTGTCTGCATTACAGTGCATCCCACCCTGCTGCTGGGCCCGCACAGCACAGTTGGACACCTCACAACACAGATGGCTGCCAGAGGGAGTGGGGGTTCCCCTGGGATGAGACACGCTCCAGAAGTGGGCAGCCAGCCAAGGGGCAGAGCGTTCAGCGGGCGAAGGCTTTGGCCTCTTGTATGTTTCCTTTCAGAGATTTGAAAATGCGACTCTGCAGTGAGGTTATGAGCTTCTTCAGTCCGGCCTGCCCTGCTTGCGTGTTCACACAGCCCTCCTTACGCCGGGCAGGGTGTAAAACCTAGCATGGACCCTTCTGCCACAGAGGCTAGTCAGAGCCCCCAGGGTTTGTAAATGCAAATGAAATATGCAACTCTCTCCCTCCCCCCAAAGCAATGGGTGCTAACTTGTCCCTTGCCTTTGTTTCTCTGGAGGTGGGCAACAGGGGAGGGATCACGTGATGTACACCTGTTGTGATCCCTCCCTCTGCGGCATCTGGTATTGGCCACTGTCAGCAGACAGGACACTGGGCTGGATGAACCATTGTTCTGACCTAGTGTGGTCAGTCTGATGTCATTCTAGATTTTTCTCCCCTGTCGGGCTAATTTCACAGCCAGAATGCACCCTGAGTTGTGCTCTCCCAGTCCAGCTGGTGCATTCTGCAAGGAGCTGGTTCACATGTTGCCCATTATACTAAACGTTGTTAGTGCCTTGGCTTCTGATACTGCATCCTGTGGGAAACAGAAGAGACTGTTCAGAGAGGCAAACCCTTCTGTTTGTCTCAGCTCCCTGTCTCTCCTCTTGTCTCTAATGTGCTTCTTGGAAACCTGCCTCCTTCTCTGGGGCCAATCCCAGAGGAGGTTTAATGGGCATAATAATCCAGCCACAAGTAGGCCTGGAAAAATACATTAATAATTGAGGTGAAGTTATTGCTGAACAGTGATGAGAAGAGAACCTGAAAAAGGTGAGTAAGGACCATTCCATCTGGCTATCGTTCTTTTCACATAGAGCACCCACAGACTCTAGATGTGGCCTGAAGAAAGCAGGTGTCCCATGTCTCAGCACGTGGTCTTAGAGAGAGATGTGTCTTGATCTCTGGTGCGGGGGAATGGAGCATGGAATGATGGGATCTGTAGCACCTGTTTATTGGAGAGAAGGCAGGCTACGGTAATCTGGTCCATTTCATACGCATGGGGCCACTTGTGAGATTTTGGCAAGTTGCTGACATGGTTCTCGGGGGCAAAGCTTTATAAAGTCTCCTTGGCTTTAATATTGTGCCCTGTTTTGCTTCACATTATGTTTTGAAAGGTGTTTATCAGTTATCTATTGACTAGTGCAGAATATTTAATATGAGTCTGTCATTGCAACTCTTATAAATGTTTCCGAAAGTTTGTTTGTTTGTCCCAAAAGATCTCAGAAACGGTAAGAGCTAGAAACACCAAATTTTGCATGGATACTATTGATTTCCTAACTTAAATAACTGGATTGGTTATATCTCGAAATCAGTTCCCCCAGGCCCCAATTGGGCCCACTGTTAATTAGCTTTTAGTAGCGCCTGATCATAGAAACACAACATTTTGCACGGATACTACTGAATTCCTAACTTACAACCAATCCAGTGATGTATCTTGAAATTTCCCTCCCCCCCCCGAGCCCCAATTGGGCCCCTAGAGCCTCAATTGGGCCACTAATTAGCTTTTAGGCATTTGCAGGACTCTTCTGTTAAGCGTGTCACATAAACTGCAACTACAAGATCCTTTCCCTATGATAACAGAAAAAGTACTAGCTATGTTCATTTCTTAAAGTATTTCCAATAAAATATGCTATGTTAATGTCATTGACGTAGTTCATTCATCACACCTTTCACTATATTTTCCCCAGGTGACACCAGGTATTTCTGCTAGTTGTAAATATACCACAGTGGTAGGTTGTAAATCTAGGGGGAGGGGCAAAAGTAACCGGAAAGATTGGTGTGTCTTCTAGACTAGGGTACATCTCTTTTGTTTATGACTTGAGTTTGGTGTAGATCTGACATTTACATCAGGAAAGCAGATTTTGCAAAACATTCAATGTTTTCGGAAGAGATCTAATTGAGAAAGCATAAGGTGGGTTTTCAGAGTAATGAAACTAAGGGTGTGTCTAGACTACAGGGTTTTTGTGAAAAAACTTGACCTGCGTCTAGACTGCTGCCGCATTCTTTCGAAATTAAATCGAAAGAACGCGGCGGTTTTTTCGACTGCGGTAAACCTCATTTTATGAGGAAGAACACCTTTTTCCAAAAGGCTCTTTCAAAAAAAGGCGTTCTTGAATGCAAACAGGGCTTATTCGAAAGAGAGTATCCCGACTGCCTGGGTGCTCTCTTTTGAAAAAGCGGATCGCTTTTTTAAAAAGAAGTGGTTGCAGTCTAGATGCTCTCTTTCGAAAGAGGCTTGTAGTCTAGACATAGACTAAGTAAACACACACAGGATTATAGAACTAATTGAATAAGTAGGAATAAGACCCTCCGGAAAAGGGCACTTTTTCCGGAGGATCGGGGCCAGTCTAGACGCTCTTTTCCGGCTTTTTTAAAAGCCGGAAAAAAGCGGCGGACATTTTTATTTAAATGCTGCGGGGGATATTTAAATCCCCCGCGGATTTCCCTACGACGACTGGTGAAATTTACATGCCCCTTCCGGAAAAGGGGCCAGTGTAGACGTAGCCATGTAGTTGGACATGTTTTAAATCTTTGTTAGAGAGACAAGTCGGTGGAGGCAACATCATTCAGGCAACGTCTACACTACAGGGTTTTTGCAGACAAAAAGGTCATTTTTGCACAAAAACCTGTGGAGTGTCCACAACTTAAATGCATTTTTGTGCAAGTAAATTTACAGTGAATCGACAGAACAGAGGGGTTTTTGCAGTATAGGTATTCCTCTTTCTACGAGGAAAAACTCCTTTTTGTGCAAGAGCTCTTGCGCAAAAAGGTGTGGGGACAGGCAACAGGTTTTTTGTACAAAAAGCCAATCAAAAAAAGCACAAGTGCTCTGGTGGCCATTCTGTGAATAGCAATCAGAGCTTTCTTTTGAGAGAAAGTCCATGCAGTCTGTACTCTCTCTTGCGCTTTTATGATGCACTTTTGTATGGACGCACTGTTGCGCAAGAAGCCTGCAGTGTAGACATAGCCTCATTGAACCAGCTTCTGTTGGTAAGAGACATGATCTTTGAGCCATACAAAGCTTTGCTGCTGGCCAAAAGCTTCAGGACATAAGCTTCTTTTGAGATGCATATTTGCAAATATTTTGTATCTAAATTCAAGTCTTCAAATAATAACTGCCTGATATCACTGTTATATGAATTGTAGGAGGTTTTATGTCCTAATATAGCAAGATGTTGATGCTTTATCTGGTTATTAATATAAGAATCAGTTTAACAATAGAATCTTTATATTAATGCAATTAATTACTGGCAATGCTCAAAAAATTTCATCTCACTCCGGAATGACAAGAAAAATCATCTTTCCAAACATTGTCTTGGAGAAGTGAAAGACTTAAGGCTTTTTGGAACTAGAAACTTGTATACAAAGTAGGGGTGTCAAAAGTTTTAAAAAATCATAGCAATTAATGTGAGATTCAGAAAATGTAATTGTGATTCATTTCAGTTTTAATCGTACTGTTAAATGATAAGCTATTTAAATATTTGTGGGTGTTTTCTACATTTTCAAATCTATTGATGTCAATACAGTGTTCACTTTGTATTATTTTTATTACAAATATTTGCTCTGTAAGAAATCAAAATAGTATTGTCCTAGGTACTGTAGTGCAAGCTTTTTATTGTGAAAGTACAACTTACAAACATAGAATTTTTTTACTAAAAAATAAAACAATGTAACTTTAGAGCCTACATGCACGCAGTCTTAACTTCTTGTTCATCCAATTAGTAAAACAACCAAGTTTGCTTACACTTACTGGAGATAATTCTGCCTGCTTCTTATGTAAACTGTCATCCTAAAGGTGACACTGTTGTAGCCAGCGTTGCAAGACCAGCTATGCTAAAGATTTGTATGCCCCTTCATCCTTCAACCACCATTCCAGCGGGCATGCATCCATGCCGACAACAGGGTCTGAAATGTGCAGTGTTCATTTTCATCATCTGATTCAGCTGCCACCAACAGAAGGTTGATTTTCTTTTTTGGTAGTGTGGGTTCTGTGGTTTCCGCATTGGAGTGTTGCTCTTTTCAGACTTCTGAAAGCATGTTCTACCCCTCATCCCTCTCAGATTTTGGAAGGCACTTCAGATTCTTAGACCTCGAGGCAAGTGCTCTAGCTATCTTTAGAAATCTCACACTGGCGTCTTCTTTGCGTTTTGTCAAATTTAAAATAAAAGTGTTTTTAAATCAAACAGCATATGCTGTGTTGTCATCTGTGAGTGCCATGACAGGAAATATATAGCAGAATGTGGCTAAAACCAGAGAGCAGGAGACATGCACTTTTCCCCTAAGCATGGAAGCATGTCCTGTGGATTGACGGTTCTGCATGGGTGCTGTGGGGCTGGAGCACCCATGGGGAAAAAGTTGGTGGGTGCTGAGAACTCACCACTAGCCTCCTTATCAGCTCCCCCTCTCCCTCCAGTGCCTTCTGCCCCCTGGAAAGCCCTGTGGATCTGCGTCTTCCCCCTCCCTCCCCACATGTCCTGCCCACTGCAGTCAGCTGTTTTGCTGCATTTGGAAGGCTCTGGGGGGCGGGAGGGAAGGGGAGAAGTGAGGATGTGGCATGCTCGGGGGAGGGAACAGACCTGGGCAGGAAGAGGTGGTGTCTTGGGGGAGAGGGTTGAGTGGGGTCAGAGCTAGGGGTCAACCACCCCCTGGCACTTTTGAAAGTCGGCACCTGTGGGGTGAAGCATGAAGGGGCATACGTATGTTTGGCATATCTGGCATGGAAATATCTTGTAATGCTGACTACAAAATGCCATGCAGCCGGTGCTCTTTCAGAAGACTAGGCTGTTTAGCACCCAGCAAAGTTATGAATTTACACTCCCCGGCTCGCCTTTTGAAAGCCGGAGGTCAGATGCAGAGGGGTCCCTTTGAAAAGGGTCGCGATTGGGACATTTGATGAGGCGCATGGCCTGTTATGAGAGACAGATGTTGGACCTGTGGAGCTTGAAAGGTGTGGGAGGGTGGGGGCAGGGGAACCAACAGAATTGCCAGGCCCCTGGGCCAGGTGTGGGGGGTGGATGCTGCACTTTTGGAAGGGGCGGGGCTTCAGGCAAACGGGATGGTGGGGAAGGGGCGGGGCTTCAGGCAGAAGGGATGGTGGGGAAGGGGCAGGGCTTCAGGCAGAAGGGATGGTGGGGAAGCCAGCTCTCTGCACCACTCCTGCCAGCCCACAACTTTACTTAAAAACATCCTTAACTAAATCGTAGGTGCTGGGAGTGGGGTGTTCCTGTGAATGCTGCTGTTTGGGGGGGCCCTCCAGAGACTCACTGCAGCTGGCGGGGGGCCTCTGAGGCCCTGTCAATGCTGCTCTTGGGGGTAGGGTGCAGCCCAGGACCCTGCTGCTGCTCCAGGTATGGGTGGTTTGGGACCTTGCCACTGCTGCTCAGGAGAGGGTGGCCCACTGCTGGTCCCAGGGGAGCCTGGGACCAGTGTTCCCTGTAAGTGTGCACTTGTTCGGCCCCTCAGGAGAGATTCCTGTGCCACCCAGCAGAGTAACAGAGCGTCCACAGCTGGATTTGTGTTTCTCCTGGTGGTGCACACTCACACATGCTTCATGCACATAAAACTTATTCTGCACAAAGATGGAAAAATCCACACGTGGATGGAAAAGATTAGAGGGAGCATTGCCTGGAACCTGCTGCATGGGACCACTCAAGCAGTGGCCAACATAGCCCAAGCAGCAGCTGATGCCCAGCTGCTCATGTGGCCCTGGGATCAGCCACGCTGGCCGCTGCAGAAGTCACAGAGGTCCTGGAAAGTTGCAGAATCTAGGACTTCTGTGACCTCAGTGACAGATGCACAGCCCTTATTACAGCCCATGGCTAACTTAGTGCATGGATGGGCTACCATCTCAGCTTGCATTCTCCAGGCCAATTTAAGAAATGCCTCCCTCAGGGCAAATGGCATTTCCCTGTCAGTGGAATCAGCTGTGTGTCTGTCCTACGGCAGCCCCCTCCTTCCAGGCTCCTGAGCCCCACAGAGATCTCTGAATGCAGTTCTGTGG